>NC_046322.1:52640882-52997382 GCF_009819535.1 Lacerta agilis
TCAGGAGCAACAGGAGCTACTGTTAGTTTTTGTAGATGACATCATATTTCTGGCAAGGAGCCAGAAACAGGTGCAAAAATTTGCTAAAGAGTTGGGCAAATACTTTAAACACAAGAACCTAGGACCTGTAAAAAATTACCTAGGAGTACAGGTCGACAGGATTGAAGATGGTAGTTTCATGCTCAGCCAGGAAGGCAAAATTGAGCAGATACTAGAAAAATTTAGGATGTCTGACTGCAAGGGTACTAGAACACCCATGGAAGCAAGTTTCATAAAAGATTCCCAAGTCGGGGATAAAGCTGTTTTTGAAAGCCCCGAAGTCTTTCAGTCTGCTTTGGGAAGTTTGTTATACTTGTCCCAGTGGACTCGACCAGACATAGCTTTTGCAGTCAATTTGCTGAGCAGAGAAGCTTCAGAACCTAGTGTCCATGCCTGGAACGGTATAAAAAGAGTGTTAAGATACCTACATGACACTAAAGATTTCCGCCTCAAGCTGTCAGCACAGGGTGAGCCAAAACTTACGTGCTACACAGACAGCGATTGGGCCAATCTAGAAGACCGGAAATCTGTATCTGGTTCAGTAGTAAAATTTGGAAATTCTCTGATTGGTTGGAGGTCGAAAAAACAGAGTCTAATCGCACTCTCCTCCACCGAAGCTGAGTTTAGTGCTCTATCCGATTTGTGCAGAGAGGTAGAGTTCTATAAATGTTTAGTACAAGAAATCTACGGTGTTTGTGATTTACCCATTGTCATCTGGGAAGACAATCAACCTTGTCTAACATTGGCGGAGTCAGCGCAATTTAAGGCCAGAACAAAGCATCTGGATATCAGGTTTAAAAATGTGTGCCAAAGTGTTCAATTAGGATTGGTGAAACTCAGTTATTGTCCGAGTACTGAAAATGTAGCTGATGGTTTCACAAAACCGTTAACCTTTCAAAGACATGAAGAGTTTTGTAAAGGGTTATCTCTTGTATAAGTTGATGTACTGTTGTTTTCCACAGTGAACCAGCGCGAGAGGGGGTGTGGAGAGTATCAGAGCCTGAAGAGTTAAGTGCTCTGCTGTGACGCACTGGTCACTGTGTGGGCAGTTCACATACGGGCTTTTGTCTTTGTCTGTGTGAGCTGTATTTTTTTGGTTTCGTTTTCACCGACCGGAGCAGTCATGGAACTGAGCACTCCGGGAGAAGATTTATTGTTTTTGTAAATAAAGTTAGCTCGTTAAGAAGACAACGCTTCAGTGAGTTATTACTGGGCTGCCTTGGCAGTTACACACAAGCTTTCGCTGTGGCTTTGAACTCTGCTAATAGCCAGGGGTTGCCAGGCATTAAAAGCAAAGCAACGCAGTGATAGCGTGCCGGACCCTGGTATACGCTATAGATTGTGGAACACTCCATTTCACAATCCAGCAGACGCCGTCGGCCTTTCAAGCCCCGCCGCGGACTGCCCCACCGCCAGTCGCTCAGCAGTCATCGCAGGCCTTTTACCAGCCAGCGATTTCAAGTCAGCAGCAGCCGCGGACCTCGCTCCAAGCAACGGTCCCGCTTCCTCCATCGCAAGCCGCGCTTTTGCCAGCGATCCAGCAGCAGCAGCAGCAAGCAGCCTTTTTGCCAGCAAACCCTGCTGCCCTGCAGGCCGCGCTCAAGCCAGCAGCTCCAGTTTTGCAGCAAGCTGATTTCCAATCAACAGCAATCCAAGCTTCAATGCAAGCAGCACAACAGCAATTTACCAACCCTTCAGCACCTCCAATGCCAATGCAGATTCCAAGACAAGAGCAAAGCCAAACAATGATGATCCAGATGCCAGGACTTGCAGTACAGAGCCAACAACCTTATGCTCCAACTCCAAGTCAGCCATCTTGTCTTCATCCAACTTCAAGTCAGCCATCTTGTCTTCATCCAACTTCAAGTCAGCCATCTTGTCTTCATAGTCAGCCATCTTCAAGGCATCCAGATGTCAAAGACTCTTTAGCGCCATCTAGTGGCTCATCATTTGGAAAGCATCAAGAAGATTTAAACTCACTGATGCCACCTGCAGACCCTACAGCAATGCAACCCATTTGCAGAACTCAAGCTTTAGAAGCAGCTTTGGGACAAATAGACTTTAGTGCTGATCCAATGCACATCTTTCCAGTGATTCGTGCTAATGGAGGACAACCTGCAAGATATCAAGCCATCCCTTTTGAAACACTACGTGAACTGCGAAAAGCCATACGCGAAAATGGACTTCAAGCTCCTTATACTAGAAGTTTACTTGAAGGACTGTCCACTAGTAGACTTCTGCCATCTGATTGGAAGTTGATTCTTCGCACCTTCCTGTCGCCTACAGATGCTCTTCTGTGCCTGCAAGAGTGGAAAGAAGTAGCAGCCAGACGTGCAACGCCACTCGCCACAGAAGATATGCTCACAGGATCAGGACATTACTCCAATCTCAATCAACAGCTAGCCATACCTGATGCCGCACTCGTCACCATAGCAGACATTGTAGTCAAAGCTTGGCGCAGACTACCCAATCGCACAGATGCTAGCTCAGTATCAGGATTCGCTGCAGTTAGGCAAGGTCCAAAAGAGCCTTATGGGGACTTCGTGGATCGCCTGATTGTTGCAGTGGAACGCCAGATAGAAGATCGTCATGCCAGAAACATGCTGACAAAACAACTTGCCTTTGAAAATGCCAATGATGACTGCAAGAATGCCCTAACAGCAGTTGCAGCTCGTCCAGATGCCACATTGACTGAGATGCTACGCATCTGCCAGAATGTCGGTACCCACTCCTACAAAGCACAGCTCTTGGCAGCTGCGGTACAGATGCCACGTCAAGACAGCTCTACGCCAGTCAAGAAGTGCTATGGGTGTGGAGGCGATGGGCATTTCCGGTCGCAGTGCACAACAACGCCAAGGCCTTCTGCCAAGCCACCAGAGAGATGTCCCATCTGTCAGAAAGGATTTCATTGGGCGAACGACTGTCGTTTGAATCCACAAAATACATCACCTACCTCATCTCCAGTTCAGGGAAACGGTTCTGCGGGCCGCGCCCCGGCCCCGGTAAAACAATAGGGTGCAAGTTCAAGAACATCATGAAGGTCAATCGTCCCAGAAAGGTGAACAACGCTACTCCTTATCCAGGTCATCAGGAAAAAGGAGTGATCCAGAGAGATATCTACTCTCCAGATGTCCAGAGAAAAAATCTGACCTCATCAAGCATTCAGGTTCCAGAGGTTTCATCATCTGCCTTTCCAGTAGAGAACACAGCATTCAGTTCACCTTCTGCTGACCGCCCTTCAGTTCCTGCTGATGTAACCCCTGCTTCACAACAAGCAATCACAGTCAAGTCTTTGATCGCAGAATTGCCTTCAACGTTGAGAAGACATCCTACTGAGGTCAACCTTGCAGCACCTGAGCTTTACTCACCTTTGAGTCAAGGTCAATCTGTCATTGAAGGACATTTGCCCTTGATGAAACAGCAATATCCAGGTAGCAGCCCAGCTGATGATCACTTTCCATGTGGCCAAAGAACGCAAGTGAGTGAGACAGCTCCCTCTTGTGGAAGCTTAAACATCACTCCAGTTAACAATGTCCACACCTTTGTGTCACCTCCAGCTTTTAAGCTCAGCCCGCCACAACCAAATGAATATCATGGACAACAACTTCAACTGTCTTGTGTCAAAGAAGAAGTTCCATCCTGCCAGTTTGATACACAACTGACTGAATGCCAACAAGTTCGACAGCATCAGCAACTCTTACCAACGGAAGAACCTCAAGTTTGCCAACTCAACGCAAAGCAGCTTCAGAGTTGCCAACTTCAGCAGTGCAAAAAACCCGAAGCCAAAAAGATGTCTTCAAACACTGCCAATGAAGAACAAGAAGAATCTTCTGTCCCAGGTATACCACTCTTCTTAACAGAGGACTGTTACTTTTCAAATCCATGGTTTGCTCAGCAATTGCCAACATCCATTCGTGGTCCATTCCCAGACACCTCAATTTGCCTTATTTTGCCTAGGATGGATCGCCTCCCTGCCACAGTCACACTGACTGCAGGCCTAGTTCGAATCACAGATTCATCGCAGTTGCTGATTCCAGGATTTTCAACTGTTCCTTGTGTCCTGACAAAAGGTTTAGAAATTGCCAGACTTTATTTGCTTACTTCTACGCCTACAGCTCCTGTAGACTCTTTGCCTCCTCAGGCAGCAATGGCGCTAATCAAGATTACAGAAGAACGCCCTCATCTCGTCTTAGAAATGGGTGGACGAAAGATCAAGGGTCTTCTTGATACAGGCGCAGATGTTACAGTGATCGCCAGAAAAGATTGGCCTGACCAGTGGGCAACGACTGTCACCCAGGAAGTCTTCGGAGTCGGAGGTTTCGAACCCGCCCACCAGAGCGTGCATCCGATTACTTTCCAGTCAGACTCAGGCTCCATGGTGCAGCTCCGTCCACTTGTTATGGATGTGCCTATCACCCTTTGGGGTAGAGACTTATTGTCTAAAGCAAGAACTGTTGTCCATACACATTTTTGATGTGGGCCTTTGCATCAGCGCCAGTACATGCTCTTCCACTCACATGGAAGGAAGGACCCCCTGTATGGGTCGACCAATGGGCGCTGACGTCAGAAAAGCTCGCTGCAGCAGAGGCCCTAATCAAAGAGCTACTACACCAGGATCGCATACAACCCTTTACTTTCCGTCAGTACCTCATGGATAAAGCTCCACAGTCATTGGCCTTAGAGCGTTCCCTTGATAGTCTTAAAACTGTCCTTTGCAGTAAGCCTATTGCAAAGTTCTCCTGGAAAGTTTCACTGCTTGGTAAGGTGAATTCTCCTGTCTACAAGTTCTATTCAGCAGTATCTTCAAGCACTCTCACACCGCTGAACCTTTCCTTTGTTTCAGTGATCCAATCGCCAACCATGGGACGTTCCTTGCTATGTTCCGTGCTATCTTTCGCATGGGCATTCTGTTGGCTGATTTTGAATGGTACTCACCGTGCCTACGGGTTGCTGCCATCACTTCTTGCAGCATACCTGTTTCCAACCAAAACCGCAAACCCTTTTCACCTGCTTTCTGTTGCTCTCTACCTGATTGCAAATATGCTCCGCATCTCCCCAGGTATTCTTTTGGAGTATCTTTTCCTGCATCAACCAAGAACTCTACTACAGGCTCTTCAGACGGTTCCTCCTTGTGCTCAGAAGTACTGTCTTCCGCAAGGAACTTTTCACCTGAAAGTCAAGTCATGTAGCCCTGCATGGTACTTGCCAGCCTGCATCTTCAACGACAACCCCTTGTTGCTTAATCTTCTCAGCGGAGGACTGTCCCTACTTCTGCGGAAAGAACCCCTATTTCCTACACCTGTTTGTGTGTTCAACTCCTTTCTCCATTCAAGAAACACGCTGGACAAACTTTGCGTGAAATTCGATGCTCCCTTTTCATCGCAAGCCGTGATTTCCAACTCTGGTTGTTAGCTACTCGCTAACTTCTCAACTTCGTGTCAAATGCAGTAACTCTTCAAAAGTGCTCCACTAATAGCACCAGTTGAGTTCTGGGCAGTTTGCCTTACCCTCCTACTGCCTAGGCCTTTTGTTTGCCTCTGGGCGGCCTCTGGTTCCTGGCTGCCTGGATTTGTTCCAGTTACTCCCATACCTGCATTCACTAGCAGATCACCCTGATTTGCTTGCTTAACCTTCTTTCTTCTACAGGTATCGTTGTTTCTTCAGAGCTCGATGTTTCAGTACTTTCCTGAGCTCCATGAACTTTTCCTGAGTTCCAGGACTATTTCTTCTACATGGTCGTGTGTACTCGGAGAAGAAGACGACCGGCAACTCATTCATCGTCTTCATCCTCCTCTCCAACACCATTTTGCAGTTCTAAACCTGTCTTGTACTTTATATTGTATTTGTAAAAATTGCATATTTACCTGTGTATGCTTCTTGAAATATCCGCCTCGCATGTTACATGTGTTTTCCTTATAGCTTGATAATTAATGACATGGATGTTTATATATGCAAAGCTTTTCTGAAATGGTTTCCATTTAGAGCGTCACAATTTTGATGATATGGAAATGTTTATGTAAGGTTAAAAACATTGTCTTTGTGCAGTTCTAGTCATAGACATATTCATGCATATATGTTTTATTTCAATGATCCTAAATCTCCTCGTTGTGCTTGCAAAAGTTGCAATTCAAAATGTGGTAACATTTATATACTTTATTTGAAATGATTTCCTTTGGTCAAAGTATTGGTCATTCTCAGATTTGTTCAAGATATTTATGTCAAGTCTGGTGGTATCCTACCCTCTTGGTACCCCTTTTTCTTTGAAAAAATTCCCCTCTATATGCTACCTTTGGCAGTAAACCAGGTTCCCAGCTTTTCCCTTCACCTTGTTTCCTGCTGTTCATGGGAGACCTTTATGTAGTTGGTTTAATTCCCATCTCATTTCGCTGGAAACCCTTGCGTAGATGGTTTAAATCCTCATCCTGGCTGGGACACCTTTATATAGGTAGCTTAAATCCCCTCTAGTGGCGCAAACCACTTGTACTTAGGTGCCTTAAATCCCCTTTCTGGAATCGGACCCTAGTTCCCCGTTACCTGTGGTCGCTGTGGTAAGTCCAGAATCTGTCTTCCTGAAAGTTCCCTCGATTCTGTAGCCTCAGTGCCACACACCTTTTATGTTTCCTTATCCATTTTCCTCAGTTTTCCAAATAAAAATTAAAAAAAAATGGGGGAGGGGTCTGGGTAGGCTATATAGCCCCAGCTCTAGTTATATTTTAATTTTGGGTCCCGGATCGGGACCTCTCTTATGTTTGGGCAGTCGTTATTCGTTATTTTTAATTTTGGACCTGCATCAGGTCCTCTCTTGTGTTTGGGGAGTAATTTGTTGTTTTACGCTGCACGCGAAAGTATACATGTTTATGAGGTGATTTGTTGTGTTACACTACACATTGAAGTATATATCTATGCCTAAAAGGTTTACAGTGTATCGGATCGATCACTTTTTATGTTCGGCTAGTGGTTTGTTATTTTCATGACTTTATTGCTACATTATTGTACAAGTATTTCCTCTGATGAAGGGGATGAATGTTGATGGTGTTGCTAGTGTTTATATCACAGTTTTGATGTGGACACTGTTGGCACTGTTGATGCTCTGCCCTTTCATGTCGAGTTCTATATCTAAACAAATGGTAATGTTTGTGTCAGATAAATGCTTTTGATATCTCTAACCTTCTTTTTTATATAACTAAATCAAAAATAATTTAATTTAAAACAAAAAAAGAAAGATGATATGTCGGAATACGTTTCACGGATCCGCCATGGATTCATATTTATTTGGTTATTTTATAAGTTTTTCGAGGTCTACTTTTGGTATAATTGCGCGTAAAAGCGAAAGTGAAAGCATGAATGAATAGTGTGGTTCACTTATGAGATTAATCCGCCTTTATTTTGTAGATCCGGTCATGTTCAAAGTTGTTAATGAGCGTTAAACTTGCTTCCCGCCTTTTTGGAGGGCAGCAACAGTGATTTTATTGGTTAAAGTACTAATGATGATGTCACGTTTGTTCCCTAATAAAAGGCAGAGGCACCCCGCTTAGGAAAGGAAGAAGTTCGTTTATGTCTTTTAGTTGGGTTTTAGTTGAAGTCAAGTTTAGTTTAAGGGGCTAGGAGCGGGCTGGACGGGTTGGATGGGTTTTTCTTTAGTTAGAGTTAGATCGCGGAAGATCATTCGGTTTTAGTTTTAGTTAGGTTCTTTTAGGTTAGCCTAGGGTTAGGCCCGCGGAAGATATTTCGGTTTTAGTTTATTTAGTTAGCCTCGCGGAAGATCGGGCGCGCAGGGTCTTTAAGCTTAGGAGAACTTAGCTTAGGGGACGAGCCTACGCGGGTTCTGCCGAAGCCACTAAAGATACAACCGGTGTCTGTCTTCCTTTGGGGTTAAAGGGGGGAGTAAAGTAAAATTTTTAATTTCTTTAATTGAGTCCGCCTATTCAGAGTCAGGGTATATATTTTATTTCACGAGGCAACTTTTCTTTAAAGAAGGCAACTAGGAACTCACACACCATCAGAGTCTTCAATTGGCTTACTCATTATCCTTCAGACTGTGAGGCTTGGCCGGCGACCGTGCTCAAAAGCACGCGGAACGCTGGCCGCTTTCCCCGCAACTGGTACCTCGTGCATAACCAGCCCAAGGCCGTGCACGAGGAGCTCCAGCACCCATACCCCGACACTAGGAAACAACACTTAAACTGCCATAGAAGTCAATGGTTTATGGAGACCCCAAATGTTTCCGAAATAATTATGCTTTAATGAACATGCAATTCATTACGAGTTCTCAGGTATTACCTACCTGCTAATCTACCCATTTTTAAATATTTTCTGTCTTCATCCTTATTTTTATGTTTTCCAACCAAAGGGGGGGGGGACAAGGAAAGTTTTCCAACATCCTTCAAAGTGAAAAAGTTTGGGGAGCGGGGAAGGAGGTCACAAAACAAGTTTTAGTACTCAATTGTTCAAAAGGAGGATGGAGAGCAACATGCAGTGGTACCTGGGTTTGCAACCGTTTTGGATTACAACTGTTTTGGATTACAACCACATCAAACCCTGAGGTGTGTGTTCCTTTTTGGGATTACAACCAATTTTTTTATTACAACCCATTTTTTTGGGGGGGGAGGCCCCATTGGCGAAAGCGTGCCTTGGGTTACAACCTGTTTCAGTTTACAACCAGACCTCTGGAATAGAATATCGTTGTAAGCCAAGGTAACACTATATAATGTAATATCACACCTTCACTGAGAAATCAGAATGAAAATTTAGCCTGTATCTTATGAATATGGCATGATTATTCACTGAAGTTCCAAACCGTGGCTTGACCCAGACCCTCACCTAGTTTGTGACAAAGTTTCTATATAGTAATCCTTCTGCAAAAAAAAGTATAAAAGGTTACTTATATGTGGTTGCAATGTAAAATCATTAAAAAGGGCTGGGGAAAGACATATAAAGATTTGAAGGGAATATGCAAAATGATTGTTGTTTTTAAAAAAAACTGAAGTTATGATATTGAGATGTACAGGACTTGATGGACTAACAGAACGAAAGACTTTATTCCTGTACATAAGAGTGGACGCCAGGCCAAGACCATCCAGCGCCTACATAAGGAAGAAGCCTTCGCCAAAGAAGATAAAGAAGATTGGCAAAATAAACTATTGAACTATGCAGGACAAATCAGTTAATTTGAAACCCAAGAAAGAAAGAAGGAGGACTTTGCATTTTTAAAGGGGGGGGAAATGTTTAATGCATATCTTTTAAGCTTTGTGTATAGATTATTACATTAATATAACTTTTAAAAGTTACTTGTAATAAGACGCAGAAGGTTTAAAATTGGATTATTAAAAATATAAGGCTTTAAGGACATGGATGAACGAGTATTAAACAATGGAACCAAGAGGGGGAGTGGAGGGAAGTCAAGCAAAAATTATGGTTTTTTTTGAAAAAATGTTTATGATTCCCCCCCCTTTTTCTTTTATGCATTGTTGTTGTTGTTTTTACTTTTACTTTTATTTTTTTGTTGTTATTTCTGGAAAATTAATAAAAGGTTACCAGATAGATAGATAGATAGATAGATAGATAGATAGATAGATTATAGATAGATAATGATAGATGATAGATAGATAGATAGATAGATAGATAGATAGATAGATAGATAGATAGATGATAGATAGATAGATAGATAGATAGATAGATGATAGATAGATAGATAGATAGATGATAGATAGATAGATGATAGATAGATAGATAGATAGATGATAGATAGACAGATGATAGATAGATAGATAGATAGATAGATAGATAGATAGATAGATAGATAGATAGATAGATAGATAGATAGATGATGGATAGATAGATGATAGATAGATAGAAAAATAGATAGATAGATAGATAGATAGATAGATAGATAGATAGATAGATAGATGATAAATAGATAGATAGATAGATAGATGATAGAGAGACAGACAGATAGATGATAGATAGATAGATAGATAGATAGATAGATAGATAGATAGATAGATAGAATAAGCCCTCTCAAATATTATGCTTCACTAGATTATGCAGTCCTTATCTTTCTGTCCTTCCCTTCTTTTGAGGAGCTCAGCATTTTGCTCTGGGAGGTAGTGAATCGCCCAAGGCCACCCACCGAGCTTCAGAGCTGAGTGTAGGGATTTGAGCAGTTAGAAAGTGAGCTAAGTAAAATATAACAAAGCAGATCAGCAAACAGATAATTATATAAGCACATCTGACAGGTTTCTGTTTGCTGTGATGGCTCTTCCTGAAACCGCTTCTTCAGAACTTAAGGTAAAGAGGTAAAAGCAAACATACATTATCTCAACCTGGAAATGTCTCCTGCTCTTTCATCACACTAAGCAAAATAGAAACATTGATCTGAACAACCACATTTATTTAAAAGCATGAGCAAATTTCAGGAGGGTTAATGTGGGTGCCTATCCAAACCTCTTGATTAAGCGATACGTTTTAGAAGTCTCCAGTTATTCTAAAATAATGACAGTCCTTTCTTGGATTTTGAACTATCTCAGGCTCAAGAATCTCATGGAATATCAGAGGAGCATTTAAAAGTTAGGTAGAAGTTCATTCATTCTCATATATTTATGCATTTGCATATTTAGAACATGGTTTTTTTAATCTGCACTGTTTTCTCCGTGCCCTTGATAAGTTACCTAGTAAAAAAACCCAAAAAATACATTCAAGTGAAGATTCACAGGAGAGAAAAGAGCCTTGTTTAAAACTGTTGCAAAATACTTATGCTATCTATGAAAGATAGATCCAGTTTAGATTCATCTGGCATCATTAACCATGGAAAAATTCCATTATTGTAACAAAAGAGAGGCAGAGCTGTTTTAACTAGCATAATTAGACATTAAAAATGTTGCCATCCCAAAGATTCCACTACTGGAAAGGAAAGAGATGTTCGCAGACATCATTAGCAGACATCATTAAAATCTGGCACTGCAATACCCTCAAATGTACATCATGAGATGGAGAACAATCAGAGTTCAATTGGCTCGTCAGCCATTAAGGCACCATTACCATAATGAGCCAGAGAAAGGAAGTGTTAAAGTTCAAATAGCTACCTTGTAGAACCACAATATATATATATCTCTATCGTTGGACATTTCTGTCGCTACGTTTGAAGTACTACAGCGCCAGAGGAAGATAATTACCATCTCTTACTACTAGGTGAACATAATATTCCTACATGCTTTCTTCAGGTTGGGGGGTGGGGGAGAGATGTGTATAATTTCTGCATATGATACAGGCCAACTCACGTTCTGGCAAGTTCTTCTGGTCTTTGGTTTTCTGAAAACTTGTTGTTGTTGTTGTTGTTTAGGCATTTAGTTGTGTCCGACTCTTCATGACCCCATGGACCAGAGCACGCCAGGCACCCCTGTCTTCCACTGCCTCCCACAGTTTGGTCAGACTCATGTTGGTAGCTTCGAGAAAACTGTCCAACCATCTCATCCTCTGTCGTCCCCTTCTCCTTGTGCCCTCTATCTTTCCCAACATCAGGGTCGTTACCCGGGAGTCTTCTCTTCTCATGAGGTGGCCAAAGTATTGGCACCTCAGCTTCAGGATCTGTCCTTCTAGTGAGCACTCAGGGCTTATTTCCTTCAGAATGGATAGGTTTGATCTTCTTGCAGTCCATGGGACTCTCAAGAGTCTCCTCCAGCACCATAATTCAAAAGCATCAATTCTTTGGCGATCAGCCTTCTTTTTGGACCAGCTCTCACTTCCATACATCAGTACTGGGAAAACCATAGCTTTAACTATACGGACCTTTGTCGGCAAGGTGACATGTCTCTGCTTTTTAAGATGCTGTTTGGTTGTGTCACTGCTTTTTCTCCCAAGAAGCAGGCATCCTTTAATTTTGTGAAAACTACACATCCCCAAACTTCCATTACACAGTAACTGGATATATCTGCTCATCTGGGACTGGGGGGGGGCATCATTTGCCACACAGCATAGCCACAATTGGTCCAGGGAGATCACCATATTTTGGCGCAGCTGAGGGAGGGGATGACCACAAGATGCCACCCACCTTAGGCCATTCCAGACCTTCCAGGTGAGGGGCAGGCATCTCCCATCAGGCCTATCAAGGGCAGGGGGGCTGCACCCAGCCCAGCCCTGGTCTATTTAAGGGGGTGACCAGGCTGCCCTCATTGATGACCATAACTAGTTATAGTCTGGGCCACCTGCTGCTGGTGTTGGGGAGATGAATGTGAATCAGAAATCTTCTGAAGTTTTATCCCAAAATGCTTTTATTTTGTGTACTGCCCTGAGATCTTTGATGAAGGGTGGTATTATTATTATTATTATTATTATTATTATTATTATTATTATTATTATTATCATTATTCACCTTTAGTTTAAGGTTGCCAGATTTTTTTCACTGAATCCAGGGACACTTTTCAACTTCAATGGATTTTGTATGGTGACTGATTTGCATGTTTAGACCCTTAACCTTCCCCAAAATAAATCCACACATGACTCAGTTATTTGGTTTAGTTTTTGGCAGAATTTAGGCCACAACTTTATTGATTACAACCAAGTGAGTGGTTGCATAGGTTCTGGTTTGACTATCTCCCTGCACCCTTGCAGGCAGCCCTGTCCCAGAGCCACATTCATAGGACAGCCAAGGATGAACACCAGGGACAACTGTTGGAGGGCTCACCAAACAGCCGCTCTGATGTTCCCGGGACTGGGCCACTGGCCGGACCCCTTTCAGGGACTGACAAACCATTGAGTCCCTGGATTCCTGTACCGGAATATCCTGCATTTCCATAGGCGTGGCCACATCATGTGCCACGCCTATCACCTGAACCAGAGCCTATCCGCAACTTACAAGTTGTGACTAATTGCTACGTGGCATGGTGGGCGAAACCCAAATGGCACCAGCCAATCAGCCAAGTGGGGGAAATTCCTGCTGTGCTCCTGCCCCAATGACACACGACACATGACAGCATAGCAAGGTCAACACAAACCCTAAATATAGGGAGAGGTGGGTGGGTGTTCCGATGCGTTAGGCCCCAAAGAGGAAGCTGCATTTTACGACGCCTCATTGGCCAGATTTCACCCCAGCAATGCAGGACCAACCTATCAGGGGTTGTGGCCTTGATTTCCAATTACCCCAACAACACTGGGTCAGGTTGCAGGTCGCACTGCAACACATGCCCTCTTTTTATGGAGGACCCGATTTGTAAATCCGGGGACTGTCCCCGGGAAATGGGGACCTCTGGTAACCTTACTTTAGTTCATCTGGACATTATGGGAATAACTTTTAGATCTAGTTCAGAGATCCTTGAACTAGCTAAGTGAACTTCATTCACCTGAACTAGTTCATTCCAAACACTTGTCATAGGTACTGGTAGATTCAGAACAGAGCAAAATGTTTCTTTGAACAGAATAAAATAAGCCATATCTTATAGTTAATAAATGTACTGTGTTGTACTGTTTCATTTATTGCTTTCCAAGGCATCAGTAATTGGAAATAAACCCAGGAATGTTCTGCGAACCATAGGTTAAATGCCTACAGCAGCTCATTTTCAAAGTTAACATTTTCTTTCTGGGATTTGTGCCTTAATGGCTATCCTGGACCATTGGTGCGTCTGTTTCCCATCAGTGCACATGTATAATTTCCATTACTGTTAAAAGAATTTAGCATACCTTTAAATTATCAGGTAACATCTTTCAAAAATGCTTTTCTCAGCACTTTGTCACTCTTTGCTGCTTATCCGCTTACCATCTCTGACAGCACTAAAAATGATGTAAGGCAGAATGGAAAGAAAAATATTGAATTATCAGAAAGGAATTAATTACTGTGATGAAGACCAGAGCGTTTAAAATGGAAACCTGAGTGATTTTATTGTGCCCATGTACAGATTGATTCTCAGAGCGCTATATAATTCACAGTACAATTCACTCTGTGGTGTATGGAATTACATTTACAGTGGTACCTTGGGTTACATAACGCTTCGGGTTACAAACTCCGCTAACCCGGAAGTAGTACCTCGGGTTGAGAACTTTGCTCCAGGATGAGAACGAAAATCGCGCGGCAGCAAAAGCACACCTCAGGTTAAGAACGGTTTCGGGTTAAGAACGGAGCTCCGGAACGAATTAAGTTCGTAACCCGAGGTACCACTGTATAGAACTTGCTTCAGTTTATGAGTTTAGCACAGCACCTTCTGTTGATTTGCTGTCTCTACTTCCAATTGCCACAGAACCTTAAGACTAGTCCTGCTGGTTCAGACCAGTAACCCTTGTCCAGCATCCTGTTTTCGGAGTGGCCAACTAGATCCCAATGGGAAGCCTGCAACTAGGACTTGAGGGCAAAAGCACACTTCCCTCCTGTGGTTACCAGCAATATGTATTCAGAAGTGGGAGAAGAACATAGACATCAGACTTGGTAGCCATTGATGAACTTATTCTCTATGGATTTGTCTACTCGCCTTAAATCTATTCAAGTTGGTGCCTCTTCTGAGAGCGAATTCCACTTTAACTGTGTACTTTGTGAAGTACTGTCTTTAATCTCTCCTGAATTTTCCACCCTTGAGCTTCATTGGATATCCTCTAATTCTTATGTCATTATACATTGGGTTCTTAGATAAAGCTATTTTCAGCCATCTCGCCCCTTGCTTTTTCCTGTAAGACCAATTGCAGTCGTTAACAGTCGTCAACAGGTTTACCACACCTATCAGCCAATCACCCATTCCCACCACCCTTCTGAGTAATACCCCTCCCCACCCTCTCACTATATATAAGGGTCTGGTGACTTCTGTTTCAGTGTATCTGAAGAAGTGTGCATGCACACGAAAGCTCATACCAATAACAAACTTAGTTGGTCTCTAAGGTGCTACTGGAAGGAATTTTTTTTTTTTTACTTTTGTTTCCACTAATTCTATAACGGGCTATAAAAATAACTCCATGCCGTGCATAATTTTGATACACCTCTTTCATGTTGCCTATTATGCACTTTCTCTCTAAACTAAAAACAAAACAAAAACCCACCTCATGGAAAAGTTTCTCCATGACCTTGATCATTTTTCTGAAACTTTTCTGCACTTTTCTGATTTTTTCCCCAACTCCACAATATTGCTTTTCAGGTGAGACGACCAAAACTGTACACAGTATTTCAAATATGGTTGCACAATATATTTTATAGTGGCATTATGGATGTTGCCAGTTTTGCTTCCAATTCCTTTCCAACTGATGCTGAGAAAAATGTTGGGCCTCTGGCATATAACTCCAAGAAGAAGCCAAACGAGGTTTCTCCTGGCAGATTGGGACAAAGATATCACTGCTCCAGTAGCTTCCTTTTTAACCACAATTTTACCCAAAAGGGTTCCTAACAAACCATCCCTTCAGGGAAGAGACAGGGCGAAGCAGAATATATAAGTGCAGACGGTCACAGTGTGACCTTATGACCTTCGACAGCTTCATCTTGTCCTTTTAATTATCCCAGTGATTTTAAATGTTTTATCCTTTGATGCCAATGAAGGTATTTGATATTTGATTTACTGGGAGACGAACCCTGAACACTTTAGTGCTAAGGAGTTCTCTGAGCATGGTACAAAGTACAAAATATTTATACAGTAAAGGTAAAGGGACCCCTAACCATTAGGTCCAGTGGCAGACGACTCTGGGGTTGCAGCGCTCATCTCACTTTACTGGCCAAGGGAGCTGGCATACAGCTTCCGGGTCATGTGGCCAGCATGACTAAGATTTCTGGTGAACCAGAGCAGCGCATGGAAATGCCGTTTACCTTCCCGCCAGAGCGGTACCTATTTATCTACTTGCACTTTGACGTGCTTTCAAACTGCTAGGTTGGCAGGAGCAGGAACAGAGCAATGGGAGCTCACCCCGTCACGAGGATTCGAACCATCGGCCTTCTGATCAGCAACCCCCTAGGCTCTGTGGTTTAGACCACAGCGCCACCTGTGTCCCTTATACAGTACTTATACAGTCCCTTATACAGTACTTCCTCAAATAAAGTGGGAAATCGCAAAAGTTTACAGAATGAATTTGGCCTGATACTAAAATAACTGTTTGTCCTTTTAAATCAGCTTGTTTAGCGTCATGCCGCGGTCTGTTTGTTACACATGTTAGAACATTTTTGTACAGCTTGGTTCTTGTGGTTGAAGCAGACTACGAATCAGGCAAATGCCACCCTCACCCCCGTCCATTGTCACACACTCAGTTCAGTGGTTGACTAGAGCAAAGTTTGTTTGTCAATTATCCCGAAATCTCAGCCGTATTGATTTCTCTTTCACTATATACTTGATCCATTCACTAGATCCGTTTGTCACCTGCCATTGTGGCATTGTTATTTAACTGCAGCCAATCCAGTAACCGTTTGTTGTTCTTTAGAAAGTGCATAAGACCATATCTGTGCATGCACAAGAAATGCTCAGCGGGGGGGAAATGAGAAAGGAAACAATCTTTGTAATGGGTTGTATCCATGGAAGCAGGAGCAGAAATCTGCTCACCCAATGAGGCTTTCCTGGCTTCTTCTCCCCACAGGAACCCTACGCACGGCCAGTCAAAAGCGACAACAGGAGATTGAAGGAAGTTGCAGAATGCAGTGGGATGGGGTACAGAGGGTTGCCGCAGGATAGGGAATCATCATAATTCAGAGGGGCTGCTCTGTTCAGGTGACAACGCTTTCTGCTGTTGCAAGATTCCCTTTCAGCTCAGCCAATATCTTTTCTTCCCATTTTAAATCATTGCTTGAGCTCACCCATAGATTCTGAACTGATTTGCAGCCGTTTCCATAGCGCAGATTAGGCAGCCTAGTTAGAAAAAGCTTTAGCATGTTACTGTGATCATTTTTTGCCTCAAAGGACTGACCTTTGGCAGTTCCCATTTTCTAACAAAATCACTACTATTCAGACAAAGTGCAGGAGGGTTAAGTTTGGGAACAGTTGGTAGGAGCGTGGCATGGTTTTTTTTTAAAAAAAGAATATAAATATTTAATAATCATTAAGATTTTATTAGACTAAGGAAAACTTAAATCAAAAGTGTACTATTCCTTCAGATAAAACTTATGTTTTATCTTAACATAATTCATTTTAAGCTAGGGTTCTTGAGGGTGCAGAGTACCTGTTCATTAAATGTTATTTTATCATTAATCAGTCATGGACCTTGTTATATTGAAACGTTCCCATTGTAGTCTGACGCTAATGCAGACCCGTGGATCCTCAGATATTTACAATTATGTTTTAAAATATAATTTAATGTATGTTTGTTATTGACATGTTTATATATCCTGACCAGGAAATCACTGAGCGGCACGGAATAGGGAAATAGGAAATGGAGTAAAATGACATGAATCCAAGAATGGTATGATAAAAGTGAACACAAATGTTGCTTAGATTTTTTTTTTTTTTTTTTACAAATCATATTTATTGTGGTTTCCAATAAAACAATATCATATGAAACATTCCAAATTACATTCCAAATTATTTCTCCAATTATAAAACAAAAAAAGGTTCCAAATTGTCCAAATTATTACTTTAAATTTTATTTAAGGCTTCCCATGCTTCAAATTCCGGAGGCTCTATTATCATAAATTATTGCTTTGCTTTCTCTTCCAGTGTTTTCACAGCCGCTGATATATCCAACAAGTAAGATAAGTCCAAACAAGCAGTATCACTGTGTGATTTTAAGTCTGTACTCCACATTCCTTCTTTCGCCTTGCTGGTTGAAATCCAAAAGTCGTATTTGTACAATCGCCATTTTCTTCTTTATTATATTTCATATATTTTTCCACTTTTAAAAGTCCCGATCTGCACCAGGTTATAAATCTTTGGAGGTTAGCCATCTCACTTATAAATCGTCACGTAAAAAGAAAAAGAAATGCAGCCTTGTCCCTCCTACGATCTCACGTTGCAGTCCGGGCATAATTCTAACTGCGTCATTTCTTGGCAGTCAACCAAATTCTTCCAATTAAAGTCCGTCAATGTCCAAGGGATTCATTTCATACTTCACACATTTATAGATTATAGTTCATATATTCTCCTCCATACTCAATTTTTCAATCATTCAAATCTCACTTGTTATATAAACGTTGGGTCTTCTGGGGGGTATTTGCCCAATATAAAATCATACAATCACATAGTCCAGGGCTCCTCCCCCCCCTTCTGTCCCGTTTCACATATTTCACATACCGATACAGTCGTAAATTCTCATCCTCTTCTTTTCAAACAGTGGCTGGATTCTTTAGCAAAATACTTTCTCCTCTTTCGTTTGAAGCATGCCCAAGGCGACTCACTAATTTATATTTCTTAGCGTTGGGAATCCCGGACGAACAGGCCGGTCGCAGGAGTGCCGAACCTCAGGGGGGCTATCTGCCCTGACTCCCCTGCCCATTTTCCCGAAGGGTCAGAGCAGGTTTTGGAGCACCGCGGGCAAGCTGCCCTTCCCACATGCCTGGGAAGGTTGGGAGGCTGCATACTCCCAAAACAGCCTCAAAATTCCCCATGGAGGTCGGGAGCAGATGGAATTCCGACCATACCAGTCCGTGCCGGAAGCGGAAGCCTGACAAATGTTGCTTAGATCAGTCTTTGCCCATCAGCCCTAGTCCCTAAGGTTACATTAGACTACAACTCCCATCAGCTCCTGCCAGTACAGTTGATGGGAGTTTGTAGCCCTAAACATCTGGGCTGCATCAACAGGAGTATAGTGTCTAGACCAAGGGAAGTAATAGTACCATTATATTCTGCTCTGGTCAGACCTCAGCTGGAATACTGTGTCCAGTTCTGGGCACCACAGTTCAAGAAGGATACTGACAAGCTGGAACGTGTCCAGAAGAGGGCAACCAAAATGGTCAAAGGCCTGGAAACAATGCCTTATGAGGAACGGCTTAGGGAGCTGGGTATGTTTAGCCTGGAGAAGAGAAGGTTAAGGGGTGATATGATAGCCATGTTCAAATATATAAAAGGATGTCATATAGAGGAGGGTGAAAGGTTGTTTTCTGCTGCTCCAGAGAAGCGGACATGGAGCAATGGATTCAAACTACAAGAAAGAAGATTCCACCTAAACATTAGGAAGAACTTCCTGACAGTGAGAGCTGTTCAGCAGTGGAATTTGCTACCAAGGAGTGTGGTGGAGTCTCCTTCTTTGGAGGTCTTTAAGCAGAGGCTTGACAGCCATCTGTCAGGAATGCTTTGATGGTGTTTCCTGCTTGGCAGGGGGTTGGACTGGATGGCCCTTGTGGTCTCTTCCAACTCTTTGATTCTATGATTCTATCTGCAAGGTACCAGGTTGGCAGAGGCTAGTTTCCTTTACAACTGCAACAATGCAGGCAACCAGTAACCGCTTCAAGGTAAGAGATGTGCAGAAAAGATCACTCTCATGGTTCAGTTGGCTGCGCAAACTTTCACTATGTTTCAGAAGCTGCTGCCACCACACCGCTGTAAGCCACCATTTTCCTGCTCCAAGAGAAAGAACAATGAAAGTGTATTGGTGCTGATGAGTGAAATTCAGAGTAAAATGAAAAGTATAATTACAGTCACCTAATCAAGTAGCACAACCTTCTGACCTCCAGAAGCAGAGGCATCTCCAGGTTTGAGAAGGCCTTCGGCATATTGCTGTCTGGTGGGGACTCTCCTACAGCAGTGTTTACCCCTCCTATACCCAGTGGGCTTGCCGGCGGTGGATCTCCATTGACTGTTGCTGAGGGGCCACGACTGAAATTTCACATAATGCCCTGGAGTAATATTGGAGACAATATAGGAAATCAAAATGGCAGTTGTAGACATGGGCAACAGGCCCTGATGAGACCCTATTTATTTATTTATTTATTTATACCCCACCCACTCTGGGCGGCACCCAACAGAATGTTGTTGTTGCTGTTGTTGTTGTTGTTGTTGTTATGGTCTGAAGCTCAACATCAAAAAAACTAAGATCATGGCCACTGGTCCCATCACCTCCTGGCAAATAGAAGGAGAAGAAATGAGGCAGTGAGAGATTTTAGTTTTGTGGGCTCCATGATCACTGCAGATGGTGATAGCAGTCACGGAATTAAAAGACGCCTGCTTCTTGGGAGAAAAGCAATGACAAACCTAGACAGCTTCTTAAAAAGCAGAGACATCACCTTGCCAACAAAGGTCCGTATAGTTAAAGCTATGGTTTTCCCAGTAGTGATGTATGGAAGTGAGAGCTGGACCATCAAGAAGGCTGATCGCCAAAGAATTGATGCTTTTGAATTATGGTGCTGGAGGAGACTCTTGGGAGTCCCATGGACTGCAAGAAGATCAAACCTATCCATTCTGAAGGAAATCAGCCCTGAGTGCTCACTGGAAGGACAGATCCTGAAGCTGAGGCTCCAATACTTTGGCCACCTCATGAGAAAAGAAGACTCCCTGGACAGTGTTCTCGAAGCTACCAACATGAGTCTAACCAATCTGTGGGAGGCAGTGGAAGACAGGAGCAGGGCTGTCTTAAGGAGATCGGCCGCCATGGTGCAGTGATCCCTCCGGCGCCACCGGCGTACTGCCTCTCCGCTGCCGCCCCTCGGGAGGGGGGGTAGGCGAGCAGGGGGTGAGGGGCATGGCGCTGGAGCGGCGCGGGGCTCTGCGCACCCTTCCAGTGCTCCCGGGACGGGAGGCGAGGGCGGCCGGCTTGCAGCCCGCCGGGGACCGTCATGAGCGGCAGCGGCTGCTCCGCCGGCGCATGAGTGCCCAGCTGACAGCCCGCCCTTGGGGGCAGGGGCTTGTTGGGGAGGGGGGCGGCTGGTATGCCAGTGGGCTCGATCCTTCCGGCACCCCCATGCGTCCGGGGCGTCCGGGGGAGAGCACTGGCGGTGCAAGCACCTGGCCGCCCATGAGGGCGGGGGGAGGTCGCCAGCAGGGCCGCCCCACTCCCCCCTGCTCGCTGCGCTCGAAGACGGGGCTGTGCTGCCAGTGCACGAGCGCCTGCCCGCCTTCGGGGTCGGGTTGGGGAGGGGGCGCCCAGTATGCCACTGGTCCTGTTAGCAAGGGATGATGGGAGTTGTGGTTCAAAAACAGCTGGAGGGCCAAGTTTGGCCACCGCTGACTAAGAGAAACCAAGCTAAAATGCAAATGACACCACTACCACTAAGTAGAACTGGCAAAAAGGCAAAGCTGATTAGTGGATGATCCAATTATCCATTTTATTACGGAAGTAAACAAGCAAGGAAGCAGCAAGTTGATCTGCCCTGATTGAATGCCTGCCTCTTTCTCCCCCAGATATGTTTACAATGCTTTCTTTATGAATTGGATCTTTCCTCCGGAATGTATCTAGGTAAAAATCATAATAGGATTTGGGAGAGTATAAAAGAACTTTTAAGACATAAGATTTGCAGAGTTTCCCAATCTTTAAGGCTTAATGAATCAGGTGAACTGAAATTGTCCCATCTGTCCTGGTGACAGTATCTAATACTGGTTTGAAGCAGTGCTGAGAAACGAACTTTAAGCAATGCTATCACATTTGCAGGTAGTCTGTTACATTGAAACAAGCAAACCTAAGACTGCAATGCTCAAGTCTTTTCCTCTGAAGTTGTCCCATTAACTTCAATAGATCCATCTTGGAGGAAGTGGCTTGTGGCCTGCATCTCCTGCTATCAATTTCTTACTTCTCTGTTGGAAACTGCTCAGAAATACACCTAGGATAAATATTCCAAAGTTAAAATGCTGACCTAGCATCTTACCAACCTGCTGTGTGTGTTGAACTAGGAATGCTTAACTGGCACTTCAGTCTAAGGGGAATAAAATCTGTGGCTTTATTATTCTGAAATCTATAACCAAGAAGGATTTTAGAAGAAGTCTAATTTTTAAGGGGAGAATGAAAAACTAAAGCAAACGAGAAAGGGATTTCTCTGTGCTATGAATTAAATGCAAAAACACTATGGCATAAAAGTTAGATAACTGGAAAAGCCAGCTTCCCCAAACAACAGTGAAATAATGTTGTGGTATGATGATTAGAATTCAACATGTCAACTCATCAAGGATTCCAATATGGAGGCATCCGTATACTTTGTGTGGCAGATAGGTGTCCTATGTGTGTACACTGTCGTTACACCATTCCCCCCCCCACTGTGAACACACAGATGTATGCACAGATCTATGAACCTGTCTAATGTGTTTCAAGGTTGTGACTTAAATAGGATACCCAGATGAATGTAGAACCTTCAGTGCTGTCTTCCTGAGTATATGTTTGCTCACACTTTACACAGATGCTGTACTACCAGTTTACGTACTCCTAAATTCAACTATGCCGCCATTTCTGGAGCTCTAGAGAGACTGTGAAGAAGAGTAGTCCAAGAGTCTCTCTCTGTTGGAGAGTTCATATATTCTTCCAGAGCATTTGACCAGAAAATAGAGATTAGAGAAGTTGTTCCTGCTGGTTCGTCTTGCTGGGTATTGTGTTATTTGTTCTATCATTCCTTAAGTCTCTTCATTTAGAATGGCTTTATTGTCCCCTATGTAGTTGCATTATATCACAATTTGAATTCCGTGTAGACCTTTTAGACCATAGCTCAGAGGCAAAGAGAAATCTCTGTCTGCAGCCCTGGCCAATCAGAGTAGACAATACTGAGCTAGCTGGACCAATGGTCCAATTCAGTAAAAGACTGCTTCCTATGTTCTTATTTCATATAAGTCATTTAAAATGTGTGTTTGGTTTGATTTGATTTCTAAGTCACTTTGCATTCAAATGAATCCCAATGCGGCTTACAAACAATAACATGGTAGAACATCACAGAACATCACAAATACATCATAAATTATAGAGAATAATTAACAAATCATCAGTAAAACAACTGTAATATGTAAACTGTTAAGGAAAAATCTTGATGAATTCATTTGATAGACTTTCAACAACTACCAACTATCCCGTGTTAAAACACCAGCAACATTTTCTGTAATGTCACTTAAGGCAACAGTTTTTAAGGAAGAATCTAATAGATTGTGAATGTACCATTACCCTTGAGTGATTCCCTCCTAAAAATGAAAGATAACGCAGCTTTTCTAATGGATTTGTTATGAAAGCAAAAACTTAATAATTGCAGAGATATCCTCATTTATTCCTCTCTCCTCCAAAAGCCTCATGGATGAATGGCCTCGTGGTTGTATAACAGATTGTATCAGCCTTGAAAATGGACATTATCTGCAAAGCTAACAGAACCCAGAGGCCATCCAAATGTCCTGCGATGGTACATTAAAAGCCATGACATCAAAGAGAGAAATGTAATCAAGGCATTAGTTACTCATACAAAGCCGGGAACTGGATATGTACCGGCATCTGAAGTGCAGTGGAACTATTCCGCCAAACAAAAACAAAGGAGGAATAAGGGAATCAAAGGGAACAAACAAAGGAAAGCTAAAAACAGGTCATGGTTACTTTTGAGAATAACTAATAGCGTGACTGATAGCATCCACAGGACCCTAACAAGCAGAAAATCTCTTTCAAATCAATGACTAGTTTGAGAGCATGTCGAGGAAAGGCATAAAACACATAAAGGCAGCAAATAGAGACTTCAATAATGCCAATAAAAAAATGCTTGAAAGACCCAACTTCTTACTGGGATAGGCGTGGAAAAACCAAATCTTTAATAGGAATCAAGCTATGCTTTCCAGCTGTCAACAAATTTATTTGGAATTAAAGCCTTTCAAGGGATATTGCCCTTTATTGTATTGAATAACAACTTCAGTAGCCCTGCTCTGTTACAGTATTGAATTTCTTTCTACTTTGTCCCTTTCTCAGATCAATAGTGGTTTGGCTCTTGCTATCTGGCATGTACCCTGGCGATTTGGCATGTACCGCAGAGAGAGAATAGATCCGGTTCCTTTTATAGCTCTTTTTAAAACTTTGTTTGAAACTCTTCAAAAAAAAAAAATGATTTAGAAAAGAGACTCCTGTTATCACCTGCCACCTTGATCGAGTCTGCCAAAACAACAGACCTGCAATAATGCCTGTGTCCTTTTCTCTTCCCTGTTCTCTGTCTCTCTCTCTCTTTCCCTATACAGCTAACCAGTTTTATGAGTAGAGGAAAATTGCTACTTTTGCTGTTATTTATCTAGAATGAAAGTGCGATTATTAGCTAACAATCATGCACTTGAAGTATAATTCACATAGAGGATTGAAAGGCAAAATAATGGGGAAATCTGCAAAATGCATATGCATAACCATGCAATGTGCTTTTAGTAATCAGTCACAGATGAATGGGAAATAGGATATTAAACAACCTAGCCATTGTTAGTGATGTGCAATAATTTGTAAAACCATGAATAAAACAGCTTATGCAAAATAGCCTTCAATGTAATGAAAATAATTGAGGCTGCAATTATTGCAATATTGCAATTTTTTTGTTCTGTGGGAAAGCATTTTAATGAGATCAGCATTACAACTGCTCAGAGGGAGTCCAGACTTTCGTACGATTGCAAGAACCTTAAGCTTTATTTCAAAACAGGGTTCTGATCATGACTGGCTAGTATTGGTTGTTGAATAACCATTTCTTAAGAGCTGAAGCATATAAAACCGATGCCCCAGATAAAACATGCATGTGTGTTGGAAGCAGAAGTTTGTGTTGCCATTTTGGAATGTGGACAGAAATGCAGTCATTTGCCCCTGCCATTGTTAGGTAACTGGTAGATTTATGTTCCCAGGCAGTTAAGATGCAGGGTCTAGGAGCAATAAACAACTCAGAGGCTTGGCAACAACAAGGGAATTTTGCCCATGGTATGACTATTTTCCACCTTCTCATTTCAATTCTCTGGCACCCTATCTGCATAAGCTAGCAATAGACGTGCTTTTACTATCACAATATTGAATGTATTGCCCTCGGCTGTACTTGAGGGACGATTCCAACAGATTCCACACACAAAAACACTTATGTCCCTGTGGAGATGGCAGTACCAAATCGGTGGCGCATGCTCTTCTGGCTTGCACTCTTTATAAAGACTTGAGGAACAAGATTATCACCCCTCTTTTATTGTCCATTCCGGGTCGCCCAGCCACTGCGACAGTGTCCTTTCTCTTGGCAGACCAAGATGAGCAGGTGACAGCAAAGGTTGCAAGGTTTTTAGCTGGGGCAATTGGAATAAGATCCACTATTTGACTATTGATTCAAAACCCTAAAATGTATTTTATATAATTGACTTTTTATTTCTGTTCTTTGCGTATGATATTGTTGTTTTATTGTTATGGCCAATGGCTGACGCAAATAAAGATTCATTCATTCATTCATTCATTCATTCATTCATTCAACTCAGAGGCTTGTGTGAGTTTAGCAAAAGCCACAACTTTGTTTGGTTAGGAAGCACTCAGACTGGTGTGACACAGACTAAGGATCCCATCGTCAAGCAGACTGTCTGCTGGCCAATATCCCCATCCTAGCCGAGTTGCTGGACCCTCCAATGGAAAGTTGCTCCATCTTAAGTTTTGTGTCCACCTTAGCATGAATCAGTCTAGAGAATCCCCTCACGCAGCCTGAAGGTGCTATGATTTCTCACTCCCCTCTAAACAAATGGCACCCCAAGACCCATTATGCGGATCCCCCTCAGTGGGAGGCAGGGTACCCACCCAGCTATGGATCCTACACAATGCCTCTCAGAAATAGCTCCCACTAAATTACTTTAAAAACCACACACAGCATTGCAACCTGAGCCTTATAGCATTTACACCTGTTTGAGCAATCAGGTGCAAAGTTTATCAGTTTGGACTTAGCTTAAGATACCTCATGATTCAACAATTGACCAATGGGACAAACTTCATGACAGAATAAGACACGGTCCATTTCATACGAGGTACAAATATTAATTCCCTTACATACCCTATATGTTGTGGTTTTGCTGTTGACACCTTCACAGTTTTTAGAACTTAAAAAGTATGTTTTATGGCAGTTGTAAATGCCTTTTGTGAGCTTCCATTGCAGTATACAAAATAACTTTATGATGTAGAAAGAACTGATTTTACAGCTCTTGCACTGACCATCATGTTGTAAATACCATCAGAAAGAACTGCTAGCTGGCTTATGGTTTTTAGTAGTTATAATTTTTGTGGGTGGTCTTCCCAGCAGATTGTAAAACAGAGGAAAGCAAGTTTCTAACATCTGCAGAGCACCACTATATATTAGCTGCTACTTCATTGGTTCCTTTCAAAAAACAAACAACAAAAAACCCCTTGAAACTACCTATTTGTCTCCACATTTAAACCTTGACTCAAAGAACCAAAAGTCTATTATCAGCTCTATGGGAGAAAGCTGAAAATAGAGGACAACTCAAAATAATTAAAAAATGCTCATAGCAAATGACTAAAATGATGCAACAACTTAAGTCTTATTCAAATCAATAAGGCTTAGGTTGTGTAAGTGCAGTCAGTTCTGTACATAGAATCATAGAATCATAGAGTTGAAAGAGACCACAAGGGCCATCCAGTCCAACCCCCTGCCAAGCAGGAAACACCATCAAAGCATTCCTGACAGATGGCTGTCAAGCCTCCGCTTAAAGACCTCCAAAGAAGGAGACTCCACCACACTCCTTGGTAGCAAATTCCACTGCCGAACAGCTCTCACTGTCAGGAAGTTCTTCCTAATGTTTAGGTGGAATCTTCTTTCTTGTAGTTTGAATCCATTGCTCCGTGTCCGCTTCTCTGGAGCAGCAGAAAACAACCTTTCACCCTCCTCTATATGACATCCTTTTATATATTTGAACATGGCTATCATATCACCCCTTAACCTTCTCTTCTCCAGGCTAAACATACCCAGCTCCCTAAGTCGTTCCTCATAAGGCATCGTTTCCAGGCCTTTGACCATTTTGGTTGCCCTCTTCTGGACACGTTCCAGCTAGTCAGTATCCTTCTTGAACTGTGGTGTCCAGAACTGGACACAGTATTCCAGCTGAGGTCTGACCAGAGCGGAATACAGTGTTACTATTACTTCCCTTGATCTAAACGCTATACTCCTATTGATGCAGCCCAGAATTGCATTGGCTTTTTTAGCTGCTGCATCACACTGTTGACTCAGAACTGTAGCCTCCGTGATGCATGTATCCATATATGCATATATGTTATTATTCTAATATAACTGTGTGTGCATGCTTTCATGCATATGCACACATATATAATTTCTTCTTGCAGTCACTGGGTATAAGTTTCCCCCCAGTTGCAACTAGATGCCCTTCGCCACCTGAGAGATCCCTACACCCAACTTCTGCTTCTTTTAGAGAAAGCTGAAACCATGCTTGCCACCTAACATTTGCAGTGGTTTCTGCTACCACACAAGATAACCCTGTAGTGTTTAGACCCAGTCCAGCCTAGCCTGATGTAGCGAGCACAGCTGATATTGGAATAAAATAATTTCACAGTGCAACCATATGCGTGTTTACTCAGAAGGAAGTCCTCCTGCATTCAATGGAGCCAACTCTTCGGAAAATACGCATAGCACTGGCGTCTTTGCTAGGCAGACTTGTATCATCTAGAGATAAATAACTTTGCTGTGCAGTGACGTGCTTACAATTTATATGTCCAGATCGGCCTCTAGCTGTGCTGGGGACAATAAACAGCCAGCTCAAACAAAGGCACTGCAAACAGAGTTAGGTCCCACTACAGAAAAATAAAGATTTTGCTATGGCATATACCACAATGTGGAATTCATACTCTCTGGATCTCGGTTTCTATTCCCCATTTCCCCCCTCTTTTTTATTTTCCAGGTGCTGCTAAGAACATTTCCCTATTTTAAATCACAGGTTTTAATATTGTATTTCAATGTTATTCATTGCACAGTTTGGTTTGGTTGTTGTTGTTTACAGAGCTGATGCCAGAATGCCCTGTGGACTTTGCCTGGAATCTCATTTGCTTGTTGGTTTGTTTTATGTAAAGAATCTAAGCACCACAAAAATAAAATTAGTTTTGATCACTATGATCATGAAGTGGTGAGAGGTTGCTTAAATACACGGATGTAGCCAGGATTTAATTTTTTTTTGGGGGGGGGGGTGTACAGTCTTTATGTTAGGGGGCAGAACCATGTTACCTGTGACAAAATTGGTCAGTTAGTTCATTTTCATTTAGTTACTTGATTTAGGGGGAAGCTGCCCCCCCCAGCTATGCCCTTGCTTAAATATATTTAAAAGCTCATTGGTCCTTCCTCATAGCAAGGCCATCTAAACCAGGCGAGCGTAGCTGATGGGACCCAAACCCTCAGTGAGATAGGAACTTCCCCTGCATGCAAAGACATGATCTAGTGCATGGGTAGGAAAACTAAGGCCTGGGGGCTGGATGCGGCCCAATCACCTTCTAAATCCGGCCTGCGGACAGTCTGGGAATCAGCGTATTTTTACATGAGTAGAACGTGTGCTTTTATTTAAAATGCATCTCTAGGTGATTTGTGGGGCATAGAAATTCGTTCATCCCCCCCCAAAAAAAAAAATATAGTTCGGCCCTCCACAAAGTCTGAGGGACAGTGGACTGGCCCCCTGCTGAGAAAGTTTGCTGATCAGGATCTAGTGGATTGAGTGGATGAGACCAATAGTGGCTTCAATGATCAAGAAGGCAGTTACTGCACATGCTGTAGAAGGAAGTGGGGGGCAGATGGGGCTCATCAACCTGGGAAGGTAGTGAAGGGGTTAATTAGCTTACCTGTATATATTTACCTGAATGTACTGTTAGTCCAGAAGTATAAAAATACTCTTTCTTATGGAGGCTTTTGCTGTGAACTTTGATCTGCATTGCACTCCTTACTGTGTGAGCTATGACTAAGAGTCTGGAGATAACAGTAGAAGATCAACCTTGCACAGAGAGGAATTGTTTAGGTCAGAGACAGATAGGATGGCCTTGCTGGAGTGAGCATGTTAGCGCATGAACCAACTCAGGGCTAAATGTCCTTTTGCCTTATATGTAGAACAGGAAATGTACAACAGGAAATGTTCCTTATATGGGCAAGGATGGACAAGGACAAGACTCCTGGGGTGGGAAGATGAGCCAGGGAACTGTCTATAAGAACTGTCTGAAAATTGACTTTTTTGTACTTGGATGTCTGAACACCGCAAGTGCCTCTGCATGCAGAAATAAATCTTTCTCTCTCTGAAGCCAGCAGCCTCAGTGTCTATTGACTGCTTCCATTTTCTCATCGGGCGCAACTTGAGGAACCCCGTTGGGGCAAATAAGTCTCCAGTAGCCCATCTAGGAGAAGGAAACTCATCCTCCATTGCCTTGCGGAAAATCTTCAGAAGAAGAAAGGGCTAAGGAAAAAAGCCTACCCCCCCCCCAATCCAGAGTGGAGTGCTCTGCCTGCATCATTCTGGCAATCCCTGCAGCCAAGTTGGTGCCAAACATATTGTTCTGCTTTCCTGAATTCAGCCCACATCAGCAAGGCCAAGAGTGGGGTCTTGTCAACTGAGCAGCCCAGGACCTCCACACACTGGCCAGGCTTGTGTACCCGGGGCGGTGACTTCAATGCAGTGGTTTGACTTCACCCCTGGAGTTGCACTCCATTGTCTCTTGAGACAGATGGATGTCAAGAACAACAACGTATCGATAGGAGACAAAAAGCTCTGAAGCAAAAATTGTTATGGGACAGAACAACCATCCTTTAACACTACTTTCTGGAAATGGCTATCCAGTTAGGAATGTGCTTTATTAAACACAGGGATCTCAATAATCACCTCAGACAGTCCTCTAAAGAATACAATGGTTGGTTGTATTGAACCTCAAGGAGGAGCCCAGAAGAATTAGCAAAAGTCACATTTATTTATTTATTTATTTATTTATTTTAATTTTTTTAATCTGCATACCGTCCTTCCTCCAAAGGTCTCAGCACAGTTCACAACATAAAAATACAAGATAAAAACACAAAGTTCATAATAAAAACAAAACAATAAGCCCCACTTCCTATAAACACATTTAAAAGGATAGACAGGTGAAACTCGAAAAATTAGAATATCATGGAAAAGTCCATTTATGTAAGCAGTTGTTTTCATTAGCTGCTGAAGTTTAATATATGAGACAGACTCATGACATGCAAAGCGAGATACGTCAAGCCTTTGCTTGTTATAATTGTGATGATTAGGGCGTACAGCTGATGAAAACCCCAAAGTTGAAATTGTTAATTTGGGGTTCTCATCAGCTGTACGCCATAATCATCACAATGATAACAAATAAAGGTCTGACATATCTCGCTTTGCATGTCATGAATCTATCTCATATATTAGTTTCACCTTTTAAGTTGAATTACTGAAAGAAATGAACCGTTCCACGATATTCTAATTTTTCGAGTATCACCTGTAGGATGCTGATCAGACAAAGTCCTGGTTGAAGAGGAACATTTTCACCTGTATAACGTATAATGAAGGTGCCAGGCAAGTCTCCCTGGGGAGAACATTCCACAAATGGGGAGCCATTGCAAAAAGGGGCCATTTTCGTGTTGCCACTCTCCAGACTTTTCATGGAAGAGGCAAACGAAGAAGGGCCTTAGGTGATGATCACAGGATCTCTGTCGGTTCATACGGGAAGAGGCAGTCCTTGAAGTATTGCAGTCCTGAGCCATTTAAGCTTCTATAGGTCAAAGCCAGCACTTTGAATTGCACCTGGAAACTAACTGGCATCCAGTGCAGTTGAGCCCAGGATTTGTAGAAAACAATGCTGGGCTTGCTCAGACTAAGAAACTTTATAGAACTTTATAGGTTCCTATGGAAATAGTAGCAATGAGTGTTCACTCGCGGTGGTACCATAGCCTAGATTAGTCTGTAAAGATTGCTGTGTAAACAAAGTGTTGGTAGTATAGAAGATAAGCTGGCAGAGCATGACAGCTGGGAGTCACAGTTTGAAATGCATATGCCTTACCCAGCACCTTACAGAAGGAAGATTTGTCCTTATGCATTACTATTTATGGAAACAGCTTAACATTTCTGACATGCAGTTGAAACAGTCTCTGTTCGTTCTTTTGCTTCCTGTAGTTATTTCTGAAACTCCCCAAATTTTCTTTTAATATTTTAATACTAATGAGCTTTCTCCTTTTTATAATCATACTAAATAATGTCTCACAGCCAGTGTGGTGTAGTGGTTAAGAGTGATAGACTTGTAATCTGGGGAACCGGGTTCGCATCTCCGCTCCTCCACATGCAGCTGCTGGGTGACCTTGGGCTAGTCACACTTCTCTGAAGTCTCTCAGCCCCACTCACCTCACAGAGTGTTTGTTGTGGGGGAGGAAGGGAAAGGAGATTGTTAGCCTCTTTGAGACTCCTTCAGGTAGTGATAAAGCGGGATATCAAATCCAAACTCTTCTTCTTCTTCCTCTCACAACTCTCACAACGCAACTCCATTAGATTGGGTTGCCATATTTCTAGAAGTAAAATTGAGGACACAAACGTTGATGAGCTTTCTTTTTTTAGGAAACCAAAAGTGGTTCGCTGTTTTTCCAAAATCCCCTCCAGATGCTATTTTCAGAAGCATAAATCCTGGACATGTCCAGACATATGGTAGCCTTACATTAGAAGACGTTTGCTTCACTTTCTTGGACAAATTTAAGCTAATTGATATACTTGTCTTGGCCAACAAACAGAAGAGAGGAAGCCTTTTAAGTCTTTGCATTATTGTTCTTCTTCATATCTTACTGCATTGATGCACCTGTCAGCGATAGTGTTAGCTACCTGCTCCCCATTTGACTGCTAACTAAAAATCCATTACATTGTGGAGACATAATTGCAGGCCAATGTATTTGCAATGCTTCATGTAAATAAGCCACAGACAAAGAGGAACAGTGTATCAGAAGCATAAATTGTGCTAACAGTATGCCACTGTTTACTGGAAAGCAAAACCTGCAAGATCAATTGTAGTAATTAATTCTGTGATACAATTTTTAGTTAGCAATTCTTCTTAGATGAGCAACAAACCTATTAATGACAATAAATATGTCATACTGTTGTAACTGATGTGCACTGCAGGCTAAACCTGCAACTCACACCTCAAAAGATACCCATGCTTCCTCTGACCAATTTTCAGATCAGTTTGCTATTGTGTGATTGACAATCCTGAAATTATGAAATATTTGTGATTTGTAGTGAATATGCGCAATGAGAAGAGCAAAAGGGCAAGTGTGTTTACTGGCCACTCCAGAGTTAAGCTTGAACTTCCTTCCTCCAGAGGTAGGACCAACAGAGTTCTTGAACACAGTAGGCTGTTCTGATGGTGTGACATAGGTCAAAAAGAAAGCACACAAGCAATATCCAGTAAAAACAATGCTTGTAATATGTTTGCAATTGCCATTTTGCAAAACCAGTGCAAGACTATAGCTTTAATTAATTAAACACCCCTCATACATGGGCCAGATCACTACGATCATCTGGAGAAGCTCTCCTGACAGTCATCTCATATTTGCTTATTTTCAGTGTGAACCAAGGCTTTTAGTGTAGTGAGACTGGCACTGTTGCTATGGAAATTGGACAGGTGTCTACAATCCTGATATTTCATTGCCTACTGAAAATGTATTTGTTTCACTAAGCAATTTTGGAGAATTAATTTGTGTTTGTCACTTGGCTGCATTTCATAATTTATATTTTTATGATTTTATAGTTTTATGATGTTTTCATGATTTTTACTGTGATATTTCTGTATGAGTTGGCAGTTTATATATATTTATAAAATATTAGTATCAACAAGAAATAAAATAAATGCTGTTAATCAGTTCTCCTAAGTCAAATAGTACCCTGCCACACACACCGCCAGTTAGGGAGGGATCCTGCTTCCCTTTGAATCTAACATTTGAAATAAGTGGATGAACTCACAAAGACTTGGAAGGCTTTGCAAGTCCTCTAGTACAGGACTCCCTGCCCCCAAGATCGTGCAGCCCCTTTGCAGAGCATGTAATGCATGGGTAGGCAAACTAAGGCCCAGGGGTCGGATCCGGCCCAATCGCCTTCTAAATCTGGCCATTGGATGGTCTGGGAATCAGCATGTTTTCACATGAGTAGAATGTGTCCTTTTATTTAAAATGCATCTCTGGGTTATTTGTGGGGCATAGGAATTCGTTCATTACTTTTTCTCAAAATATAACCCGGCCTCCCACAAGGTCTGAGAGACAGTGGACCGCCCCCCTGCTGAAAAAGTTTGCTGACCCCTGGTGTAATGTCTCGTGGAATATGCTGATTTGCTCTGCTACATAACGAAACAAGGTACTTTTGGGCAGTATGAAAAACCTGTATCGACTGCAGCTCCTTGAAAGCAAAGCCTTCTAACTCCTACGTGTGTGTTTGTGCACGTCACATTATCTAGGGACATGATCCCTCTTATCTAGACAGCCATCTGAACTGTGTGACTTATGGTTTGGAAGCATGCCTGCAATTCTGAAATGCAGCACTGAGAATGCAAACAGCGGCAGCTGCAATGATAGTCACTTTTCTTAGAAGTGTCAGGTGACTGAATTAAGCTTTCTTCTTCTTCTTCCAGCTTAAGCCACACACAAAGCACAAGCCCTTCCAGATGGTCTCTGTTCATTTAACTGAGAACGGTTGCTTTCAGCAGCTTACCTTCCCCTGGTAGTTCATTTTGAATACTTCCTCCACCTGCATTTGATTATTTTAAAACAGTGCCGTCGTAATTGGGTAAGTGTGATCGGAATACAGTTTGGCCTGAATGTGCAGCTCGTCAGGCGCATGGAGAACAGTACAGTTTGCGTGAAGGGGGCAAACAGCAAGAAAAGAAAAGAAAAGAAAAAAGAAAGGAACAACAAAGGTGTTTGGGAGGGAGTATGGACAGGACATATGTTTAAAGGAGCAATTATTTTCCTTGAAGATACACTGTATTTTCCTCTGTATAAGGCAATGTTTTTAATTATTTTAAATAAATGTTAAAATGGAGGGGGTCGTCTTATACAGGGATAGTTCAGAGGGGGGATGGGCGATTGTTGGCAGCCATGAACAGGAGATTGTCAGCAGCGACTGGGTGGGTGATTGGTGGCTGTGGCAAGGCCTGATGTTGATTAGCTGCTGCTGCGTGAATTGGGAGGTCGATGGGCGGCAATCCGCCCCCAAAAGCTCAACAACTCTGGTAATAATAGGACCTCACGAAGGGTAGGATGGAAGTCCAGGGGATTCCTTGGAATATTGTTTTTATGATTTATGTTTGATATACCTCTATAAGAAAGAAATGGAGGCAGTGAGAGATTTTACTTTCTTGGGCTCCATGATCACTGCAGATGGTGACAGCAGTCACGAAATTAAAAGACGCCTGCTTCTTGGGAGGAAAGCAATGACAAACCTAAACAGCATCTTAAAAAGCAGAGACATCACCTTGCCGACAAAGGTCCGTATAGTTAAAGCTATGGTTTTCCCAGTAGTAATGTATGGAAGTGAGAGCTGCGCCATAAAGAAGACTGATTGCTGAAGAATTGATGCTTTTGAATTATGGTGCTGGAGGAGACTCTTGAGAGTCCCATGGACTGCAAAAAGATCAAACTTATCCACCCTTAAAGAAATCAGCCCTGAGTGTTCACTGGAAGGGCAGATCCTGAAGTTGAGGCTCCAGTACTTTGGCCACCTCATGAGAAGATAAGACTCCCTGGAAAAGATGCTGATGTTGGGAAAGATGGAGGGCACAAGGAGAAGGGGACGACAGAGGATGAGATGGTTGGACAGTGTTCTCAAAGCGACTGGCATGAGTTTGGCCAAACTGTGGGAGGCAGTGGAGGATGGGGTGCCTGGTGTGCTCTGGTCCATGGGGTCACGAAGAGTCGGACATGACTGAACGACTGAACAACAACAACATACCTCTATAAAATCTTAATTTCAAAAGGAAAATAATTCTTATTTTTCAAGTATCTCTCTCTGCATTGAACTGGATGGTGTAAGGATAGGAGGCAGTAACTCTCCTGGAAGTAGGTCAAGTAAGCAGCACAGGCCCACCATACTGTCCACGACCGAACATGGGTACTGAAACTTTGCTTGAATAGTCGAGAGGAAGCCCAGGCTTCAATCCTTGTCTTATTCAGAAACATAGAAAGTTTGAGAATTGTCTATTGTACATTGGATATATCATTTACGATAAACACTGCTCTCATGCACACGCCAGACAGTGCAATAAGATTAGAGGCTATGCTTTGTCGTGAGTTGTATTACATTAAGACTCGAGAAATCTAATTTCAGGTGTGATACTCCGGTGTCATGTCGTCCTAGAAGGGCTCGAACATTAAGAAAATTGCCAGAAAAATGCAGGGTGAAGAAAGTAAGAAACAAATAACCTTTGTGTTGCTTCTTTATAAAAGTCAAAAAAATAATAAGGCTTATTGGCCATTAGCTGGGTAACAAGATACTGGTTGATTGTTTCAGGCTGCCCTTTTCATGGACATGTATTGATGCCATGCCTATAAATGGAAGGGACATTTTCTAAGCAAAGAGAAAACTTTGCTCCAGTAAGAAAGAAATCAAAAGAGCTTTCCTTTGCCTGCAGGATTCCAGGCTGGCTGCCTCACTTGCATATTCATGTTGCAATTTGGATTCTATAACCAAGTTTTTTCTCTGTGTTTATTCAGGACAGATATGCTGTTTTCAGTAATACGTGTGATATTTTAAATGCACACTTTTACCTAACATAAACATTTTTGTACACTGCACTGCAAAATTCAGAGGAGGGCGAATTTAAGAGAAAGGCTGCATTTGCTTTGCATATTGTTTCAGAATGTGTGAATACGCTCTGTTCACTGTTAAAGGTGGATTTAACTCAATCCTAGTGGGGGAGCTCAGCAGAAAGGAGCACCCATTGAAAGGTGGTTTGGAGGGGGAAGCGAAGCACATATCCAACCATTAATGCTTCTCTGTACACAACTGCACTCTCCCAAAATGGTATGTTGGACATGCAGTTGCATACAAATGTGTGCTTTGGTGTTTACGAGAAACTTTCGATGGTTCTTATTTGGGGTGCTCTCTACATTGCCTCTTCTCCCCAACCTTACCATGCAGACACACCTTGGAGTTTCTTGGATGCTATAAAGCAGGGGTGGGGAACTTTAGCCTTCGGGCCAATCTTGGCTCGCCAGCCCATTTCTGCCAAACCATGCAAACTTCTCAATCAAGGTGAAAATCAAGATCTGTCCTCCCTGAGCTCACATTAGGACACCTGCGGGTCACGTTCAGCCAGAAGCGAAAGCCCTTTGAGGCTCGCCCCCCCTCCCCGCCTCACTGGGTAAGTGAAAAAACGATCTGAGTAGTAGTATTTCACCGGTGGCCCGGGCGGACCTCCCACTTATCTCTTCACAGGGCCATGTCTCTTCACATGTCTCTTCACAGGGCCAGACTCCAGGGACAGCATCAGGTGGTAGTTTGACTGGGGCGGTAAACCTGACAAACTGTAGTGCAGGTGTCCTAAGGTGAGCTCAGGGAGGACAGAAACCTCCCGCGGAGCAGAAGGACAAAGGCTCACTTGATCTTGAATTTCAGTATGAATACAGACCATGAAAGCGGGGGCCTCATGATCCTTCTGGCTTTGGGGGTTTTAAGCAGGAGGTGTCAGAAAAGTTGTCAATCAAGGGACATCTTTCGGTGCCACCTGCTTAAGCAATTTTTTGCTTTGCTGCCGCAAAGCTTTAGCCCCTCTGTGGCTAAAGAATGGGTTTAATAGCTCAGCTAGGCACTTCTCATTTCCCCCCCACAACTCCCCACCACGGTCGATTACTCCACCCTCCCCCTCAAGAGCATCCATAGTTAAGGGCTTAATGGTGTTACTCCGGACACCCTGGGAGTACTGAAGCATCATTGACAGCTCTTTCCTCCCCCCCTCCATTCTCTGAAGAAGCATGATTTGAAATGAGCTTAATTGGATACTGTTAATTTAGTAAGGACCCTTATTCACTCATATTTTGAAACAGGGACATTTCATTTCTCCGTGTATGTGTAAACATTTGTTTCTTTACAGTGGCAGTGAATAATTTGTTGGGTGTCTCATTCAAATCTCTCCCCACCCCAGCCACCCCCATTTCATATAATTATCTTTCTATGCATGTGTGATTTCTGCATTGGAAAATGCTGGTAACTTTGATTGGTATTTATGCCCCTTCCTTTGGACTCACTCACTTGACCCACAGTGGATTAACCGGGTAAGAATTAGGCACTCAGGCAATAAAAAGGTTCCTCACTCCTCTTGTGAAGCTTGAGCTGAAGATGGGATTTATCCAGCCACGTAATGTCCAGAAAAATGCGTATACTAGGGGGAAAATGAGTATAATTCAACAGGGCTTCTCAGTTGGATGAACAGGTCTTTGTCGTGGGTGTTCCTTTTGTATTTTTAAAAGCATATCCTGGTTTTTTTTAATTAAATTTTTTTTGGGGGGGTTACAATTTAAATCACAAAACATTACATGGTTAAATTTTTTCATGCTCCCCCCTATCCCACCAAGGGAAGCAAATATCCAAGCCCCCCTCTCACAGGAGCACTTACAATGATTTTTCAAATTTAACCAATTAAGTTGTATAAATCATTGCTTAGCCTGGCACTTTTCCTGGGCCAGACATTCTTACTTTTCTTAATTTCATCATCAATTGACTTCCTCTGATCCCCCCCCCCCGTTGAATTCAAAATCAAACCTAATTCCCAGTTTTCCAATTCATCCTCCCTTCTACTTTACACACTATAACTTTTAATTACTTATAATTTTAACTCGACCTCGGCCTCTAAATACCTCTGAACTCTTCTAAGACCTTTATTAAAATTTTCAATATTCAAACAAATTTTATATAACTAAATTCTCCTTTTTCCCCCTTCCCTTTCCCTCCCACCGGTCTCGAAAATTTGGCTAGTAGTTATTAACATTTTCCATTACCGCAATATCCATATCCATCTGTCAAAACCATAGAAAAGAGAGAAATACCCATAAGCATGTCCAATTTTTTAACCCACTCCAACCCTCTCCAAACCCTGAACCCAAAAGTCAAAACAAAGTGGCTTCTGTTTCTGTCTTCTCTCTTGTAGCATTTTAGCATTCTCATGACAAAGTGCATCCCCAAATGGTTATCCTGGGTTTTTGGGGTGTTGTTTTAACTGTTTGTTTTTTTTAAAGTTGCTTTTATTATATTTCACCCATTGCCTTGCTATCTATCTATAGACTGATGATAATAATAATCTGATAAAAATAATTGCATATATTAGTGGGGGAGAAAACATACAAAAATGCTTTATATTTGGGGACGGTTGCTTTGCAAAAGTGTGTATATTAGGACGCATTGCAGAGAAACATGCTTGTTAGAAGAAAACTCACATTGAAATGCTGTTGAATTTTCGCGCAGATTTGTTCCTTTCAAAATCACAAATGCATGTAGAAATGTGAAGAAAGGAACTTGGCATTGGAAAGACGAGAAGCTGAAAGAAAACAAAACTGACAAACCCGTCTATCCTTACATACTGATAGTTTTAGTCCCTCCTCAATGTCTGTGTGTGGCCCTCGGCCGATTGCCTTTGAGGCAATGTGGTTCTCAAAAAGCAAAACAGGTTGCCCATCCTTGTCCATGTGGATTTTTACAGAACTGTATCCGTTTCTGTGCTTGTTCCCCTCTCTCATAGCCAAACAAGGTGAATCGTGCAGCAGGGAAGATAGGTCTTGGAGAAAGTGATGAGACTCAAACATCCTTCTGCCAGTGCTTTAATTCTGTCATGCTCCACCTGAAGCATGATGGAAGTGCTGGAGCATGAACAAAGCAAAAAAAAAAAATGGCTTTTAGATATGTGATATTGCATAAGTTATCAACTCGTATGCGATATATATGTTTTTGATGGCAGTAGATAAAGATGTATTTTATTGTTATTGTTCAGATCGTGAGCATTCAGAATGACCTTTTCCAGGCAGATGTGAAAATTATTTGATACTTGTCCAGAATCTCAAAGCAGCTCATACATTTTAAACAGCACTCCATAATCAATTAATAACTAGCTGTGAGGGGCCTTCACAATAGGCTTATTATTCTGCTATTAGATTTGCTTGAAACATGATTAATAGCCTCCTGAACTCCGGTGCAGGGTGTGTACTAATAACTTTAAGAGTTAAGTAAACAGCAATTACGGTAGAAACAAAGAATGATTTACTAATTAGAGAAGTCTGTAACCACAGTATTTTTAGTCTTGCATGGATATGATTTGGTTTCAAATTCACAGGCCAAGCATCATTTCACCATGGGTTTATCCACTCACACATTAAGGCTGCAGACCTGAAGACATTCACCTGAGAGTCAGTACCATTGAAATTGCTAGGATTTTCTTCCGAGTAGACATGCATGGGACTACATAGTTAATTCAGTTACGGCTGGCTGGTGCATGCCCTGACAACATCAAAGGTTTGCTGATGCTTTTTTCTGGTCCAATTGGCAATCCTAGCACTTTCCCCATCAAACAAAATTGCAACTAAGACCTATCCTAAGTGACACGAGCACAAACCAAGTCCTATTTATTATTGTTATTCAGTAGCCGCATGAATCAAAGATCAACATACCCATGACTAAACGAATAAACCCCTGGGGGTTTGTCTGTATGAATTTATTTCAGTATTATTATTATTATTATTATTATTATTATTATTTATTGTGCAAAAATTGGAAGTAATAGGAGATATAGATTTTATTGACATGCTTGAATGAATTTTTTTTTAAGGAACCAAGGAAGAGGGTGGAGGGAAGAAGTCAGGGGATTCAAGGAATGCCATACTGTGGATTCAATATGGATTGTATATACAGTGGTACCTTGGTACCTTCGTTTTGAGTGCCATGCTTCCGATTTGAGTGCCACACTTCTGTTTTGAGGTCTGTCTGTCTGTTTTTGCTATTTATTTTGCATTTTTGTTTTTGCGGCTCTTTTAGTTTTTTTTGTGACTGTGTGGAGCCCAGTTCAGCTACTGATTGATTGATTGATTGATTGTGTGACTGCAGTACATTGTTTATTGCTTTCATTTTATAGATCAATTGTGTCGTTACATGGCAAAATTCATGTTGAACTGCTGTTTTAGTTGCTGCTTTTAAAAGTCTGGAACAGATTAATCCATTTTGCATTACTTCCTATGGGAAAGCATGCCTTGGTTTTGGAACACTTTGGTTTTGGAACAGACTTCTTGAGCGGATTAAGTTTATAAAGGAACCAGGGGAGAGGGTGTGGGGAAGTCAGGGGATTCAAGGAATCCTATACTGTGAATTCAATATGGATTGTATATATCAGGGGTGGCCAACTCCCAAGACACTGCGATCTACTCACAGAATTAAAAACTGGCAGTGATTTACCCCCTTTTTGGAGATTCAAAGTTGTTGAGCTTCTTTGAGGAAGGAGGAAGGCCCATTTGGGGGGGGGGGGTCGGGTCAAAGTTGTTGAGTTTTTTTCAGGGAGGAAGTAAAATGTTGAGCTTCTTTTAGGGGAGCCACAGTTGTTCAGCTTCTTTGGGGGGGGAGCCAATGATCTACCAGTGATCTACCAAAGACGTCCAGTGATCTACCAGTAGATCACAATCTACCTGTTGGACATGCCTGGTATATATAGTTGTTTTAAATGTTTTATTTTATGCTTCCCCCCTTAAAAGTAATGTTTTTTTGTGAAAATTAATAACAATATTATACAAAAAATAATCTGGAAGGAATAATAATAATAATAATAATAAATTTATACCCTGCCCATCTGACAGGGTTGCCCAGCCACTCTGAGCAGCTTCCAACATATATAAAAATATAATATAGCACTAATTTTTTTTTAAAAAAAAACCTTCCCTATGCAGTGCTGCCTTCAGATGTCTTCTAAAGGTTGAAGAGTTACTTATCTCCTTGGCTTGGGGGACGCATAACTTCATACCCGCCAACATTTTTCCAATGAAGGTAGGGACATCCTATGGGAAAGGGGGACATTCCGGGATCAAATCAGAAACCAGGATGGCGTCTGTAAATCTGGGACTGTCCCTGGTTTACAGGGGACTCTTGGAGGGTCTGCAAATGTTTTGAGGAAAGTTGCTTGAACAAAGAACAGCCACAACAATTTCTCTACTTCTTAATTTCACTGATTATTTTTACTCAGTCCCTTTTGTGCCAAAGGAGTGTGGCTGGAGGATTACCTGGATGAAATCAACAGAAGATTAAAGGTCCACACCCGGTTTCGCTTCCACCATTGTAGCCTCAGGTTTCCTTCATCACATGCAACACCACAGTGCAAATTTGCCCTATCTATGAAAGCTGACTCAAAGCAAACAATCAGGATATCTTGTGATTATTTCATGAAATACAGGTTGTGTGGATCCACCTTGAAACTCTATTTGATAAAATAATTGGGGGATATTGTCAAATGACTTCCTAAATTTCTCCTCAGAGGCTAAACAATGTTGCTGGAAACTCAGTAGAACATAAGAGAGGCATTAAAACGAATGACAGACGTTTGTGACACTGCAATGAACTTACTAAATGTATTTAGCTTGAAAAGCATTATTATGATTTAAAGAAACCAACAGCTATAGACGCTTAAAATGTTATCAAGCTGCTAAGCTACTCCCAAAGGGGATTTGCATGGTGGACTATAAGTCGTAGCCTTCAGCTACTATTTCCCTTGGTACTGAAGCCTGCTGCTGCAATCTATTAGACTTCAGAAACTGCTCTCACTTCTTAATCTCATCTTCTTCAAAGGTAACTTTTACTTTTTAAAAGTGTAATTGGATCCTGAAAATATGCTTTTGGGGTACAATAAAGGAAAATGAAGAATTCCACAAATATGTGGAAGATGTCTTAAAATGTGAAACAGAATGGTACAAATTTCCAAGTTTGCAGTTTACAAAGCATAAATCAGAGCCCTTCTCTCCAGCTCAGTGGGACTTCCTTAAAGTAAGTGGTTTGCGAGAGCAATGAGTTCTGAATTATTGCTCTAACAGAAAACAACTCTTAAAGGTTTAGGGAAAGAGACATAGTTACTGACATATGGTTAAAGCATTTCAGCTGTCTTCTCAATTGCCCCTTGATAGGTTGCAGTGTTCATCATTCATGGTCCTTTGCAGTTTATTTGTTGAAACTGAACATTTTATGTTTCTGGCTTTGCTTTTGTACAATTTTAAGTATGACAGGACTGGCAGAATCTGTCAGAGAAGGATCCACGGTTGGAGGTAGGGAAGGTCCAACCTACCCACTAGGGGGGCACCATCGTTCTTCAATAGGAAAGTGGGAGGGGAGCATGTTGGGTGATGGAACAACATCTTAGCTCATGGTAAGTCATGTGTCTTAAGAGACCTACTTGTAGACTTATGAATCTTCTAACCTGTACCTAATGCTGAGCCCACCTGTTGACTTCTTGAATAAAACTTTCTTGTTTCCTCCAGCAGAACGAGATGAAGGTAAAAAGGTAAAGGACCCCTGGACGGTTAAGTCCGGTCAAAGCATGGCTGTCAACTTTCCCCCCTTTTTAAGGGAAATTCCCTTATTCTGAATAGGATTCCTCGCAAGAAAAGGGAAAAGTTGACAGCTATGAGTCAAAGGCAACAATGGGATCGCAGCGCTCATCTTGCTTTCAGGCCGAGGGAGCCAGCGTTTGTCCACAGACAGCTTTCCGGGTCATGTGGCCAGCATGACTAAATCACATCTGGCGCAATGGTACACCGTGATGGAAACCAGAGTGCACAGAAACACCATTTACCTTCCTGTCGCAGTGGTAGCTGTTTATGAACTTGCACTGGTGTGCTAGGTTGGCAGGAGCTGAGACAGAGCAACGGGAGCTCATTCTATCGAGCAGATTCGAACCGCTGACCTTCTGATCAGCAAGCCCAAGAGGCTCAGTGGTTTAGACCACAGCTCCACCCGCATCCCTTAGAACGAAATGAACCAATGGTTTGAGTCAGTAGAAGGCAGTTTCCTGTATTCCTATAGAGTCCAAGTACTGTACTGTATCTGGGAGTGGGAGCCAGGACACATCACCCTTCCTGGTAACCAACAGTAACTCACCTGCTGGGAAGCAAGCAAAGCAGCTCTATTCCACTCAGTGAGCTGCTTCTGGCTTCTCATTTTGTTGGGGAATGACCGTGCATATCACTAGCTCTGAGTCATTGTGCATGTGAGTCAGGTGCATCTATCTGACCAGAATAGGTCTGGATCTATTCTCTGTGTGCAGAGTCATTTACTAAAGGGAAAAAGATCATGCTTCAAATTGTCATGAAAATAAAGAAAGCGGGTTGTTTTTTTAATGCATTGCCAAGAAAGAAGAAATATATCACCAAAAGATGCCAGCAATTTGCATAAAATTTGCATGCGCTAATTTGTATGGAGAGCTGCAAATTTAGAAACACTTATTGTAAGCAGAAATACAATATAGCTCATCCTAGCAGGGCAAATGTGACCTGCTAACCAGGGTCCCAACTCCATCCTCTGCTGATGCACAGCTTCAAGGCTCTTGATCTTTATCTTTAAACTGGACTTGGAGTAGACAGCCCTCCAAACAGAGGATTCAGTCAAATAAAATACTATCCTCTGTAAAGTAGAACACAGGGCATCCGAGCTATTGCATAAAAGATTGCAGGGATACTTTCACCCTAAAGCTGTTTGGGACCAATGAAGTACAATTTGGGGACCACACAGAATGAAATTGCCATTCTGTCACAGAAGCCTAGCATCTTGGATTCACAAAGTGGAATGAAAAGTCCCATCTACCGCTGTGTGTGCATTCTAGTAATTAGCACTTCACCATTCTACTGCCCCCATCCCATGAATCATTCCCCCCACCCATGTCCTACTGTACTCAGCTCCCCTTTGTTAGCATATTTCCATTTGCTTCTTCCTGTCTAACCTTTTTGACAGTTATTTCCTGGGCATTTTGAGTCTCTCCATGTGTTTAATAACATCCTCAGTTCACCTTAACATCCCCCCATATTTAACAGAGATTTATGCACGTTTACAGAGCTCTTTCAGTTGGTCTTGTTATAGCACTGTGGAAAATCAATACCATCACATGGCTCCTCAAAAGACAAAAACACTGCCCCCCCCCAACAAAGATTGCACCATAAAAGGTACCACAAACACAGTTAAGCCTCTGTAGTCATAAGTAAGATTTTTGTTCAATGGGACTTGCTCCCCTTTTAAGTGTGCACAGAATTTCAGCCTGTAAAATTACTCATAATGACCGCTCCCCACCAGGGCCGTCTCAAAGGGATCGTGCGCCCTGGCGCGACGATCCCTCGGCGCCCCCGGTGGGCTGCCTCTCCGCCCACCTCCCTCCCGCGCTGGCCGCCCCTCGGGAGGGGGGGTGGGCGAGCGGGGGATGGGGGCGTGGCGCCGCAAGCCGGCCACCCTCCGGCGCCCCAGCTGGAGCGCTGGGAAGGGTGCGCAAAGCCCCGCGCTGCTGCAGCGCCACGTCCATCATCCCCCGAGGGGCGGCCAGCGCGGGAGGGAGGTGGGCGAGCGGGGGATGGGGGCGTGGCGCCGCAAGCCGGCCACCCTCCGGCGCCCCAGCTGGAGCGCTGGGAAGGGCGCACAAAGCCCCGCGCTGCTGCAGCGCCACGTCCATCATCCCCCGAGGGGCGGCCAGCGCGGAAGGGAGGTGGGCGAGCGGAGGATGAGGGGCGTGGCGCTGGAGCAGCGCGGAGCTTTGCGTGCCCTTCCCAGCACTCCAGCTGGGGCTCAGGAGGGCAGCCGGCGCGCGAGCGCCCGCCTGCCTGCCCGTGGGGGTGGGGGCAGGTTGGGGAGGGGGCGCCCGGTATGCCGGCGGGCTCGCGGGGGCGCCCCTGGGGGGCCTGGCGCCCTGGTGCACCGCGCCACCTGCCCCTATGCATGAGACGGCTCTGCTCCCCACATCAAATGAGGGGCGCCTTTTGCATGGTGGTGCGCAGCCCCCCAGATCCCAATGCAGCTCATGGTAGTATGGGCTGGCTTCGCCCTCCCCAGGCTGGATACCTGGAGGTCTCTGCCTACCTCAGCCAATCGCCCAATCCTGCCTGGGGAGGCATTGCCAGGGGATCGGCCAGGTAGGGGGAGGGACCGCCCTGCCCCCACAACAGAAGGTAAATCTCACCTGCGAAGTGTCAGTTGGCTCAAGAGCTTCTCCCACCCTGCACTCCCTCAGTTAAGTCTTCTTTTGCAGGTTAACCCCTTCTCCACAGGTACACAGGCACTGCTATGTCAGGGTCGCTGTTGAAGGGCCAGCAAGGAATTTTCCTGCATTGGCAGGTTTTGCCTTTCCCGTAGCAAAATGTCACAACTTTGGTGGTTTCAGGCCTTGGGCAGAATCCTTTAGTCTATCTTCCTAAATGGGGGGGGAGCAGTGACCCAAGCTCCCCTTGTGGCGGTGATCCCAGGGTTCACCATTAAAGGGGTCTTGAGGGGGAGGCATTGGCCATACGCCAAGAGGTTGTCATTGGTCTCCCCTGTGCCGGCGGCAAAACGGGGGGTGGGCTCTCTGCTTGAACATATGTTCTCCAGAGCCAGCCCTATCCCCACACATTCTGGGTAACCCTGATGTCTCCCAGATCCCTGGCTGGGGACCGGGAAGGATAAACGCCCAATGCCTGAGCCAAGGTCTCCCTACATCTGAATCTTAATAAAGTTTTGGCCAGTTTTAATCCCATAGCATGTTGTCTTGAGTCATTATTCCACTTGGGGGTCGCCTGGGGTTGGGGGGACTCTGCCTGTCCATGAAAAGTTGTTGCATATAGATTTGCTAAAACATTCAAGCAATATGGTTTTTAAGTGGTCCACATATCAAACAGTTTAAGGGATTTGTGATTAACTTAATTCTGTCTAATGTGGAACTAATTTAAACGGCAAGCTTTAATATACCTCAGCAGTACCTTTCTTACGTCTGTGGCAACATTTCAGATATTTTAAGATGTGCTGGAAAACTGTCTTCATACTAGGAACTCTGGGACATGAACATTCTCTAAAGCAGTTGGGGATTAGTGGATCATTGAACACATTTTCACCCAACAGCAGTTGTTTAATAAAGCCATTTGGTTAATCTTCTGGAGTTATTTTACTGCCATCAAATTATTAAAAGGAATTTCAGTTCACTTTCAGGGGTGTGACTGATGTCTGTTTGAGGAGATGGGACTGTGGCAACCAGGGAATTATCTGTAATGTTAGGGAGGGAAAAACAGGTTAACTAAAGTTGTGTTCCAGTGAAATGAACAAACAGAATATTTTGCCAACGTGCATTATAAGATGTCGTCATTATAAAGCAAACCGAGCCTTGGGTATTAACTAAGCTATTGCATTTGTCCTACATCACATTAAATCCAAACCATTGCCTGGATTACAGTTCCCCCCCTCCCCCCGGCTAGTTTATGCAATGCTAAAGCCTGAAATTGAAGGAAATGAAAGATAGGCCAGTTAGCTTGATGGTTTTGCACCAAAGTTAGGTAAGTCATAATCAGCATGGGAATTAAAACATTCCCTATAGGGCTGACGGGTGTCAAATTTGATTGATCTTGCATGCCAAGAAAGTTACTATCTGGAAGCTACAACAGACTGCAAGAGGACTAGAATCTATGGTGTATACAGTGGTACCTCGGGTTACAGACGCTTCAGGTTACAGACGCTTCAGGTTACAGACTCCGCTAACCCAGAAATAGTACCTCGGGTTAAGAAGAAGAAGAAGAAGAGTTTGGATTTGATATCCCGCTTTATCACTACCCAAAGGAGTCTCAAAGCGGCTAACATTCTCCTTTCCCTTTCTCCCCCACAACAAACACTCTGTGAGGTGAGTGGGGCTGAGAGACTTCAAAGAAGTGTGACTAGCCCAAGGTCACCCAGCAGCTGCATGTGAACCCGGTTCCCCAGATTACGAGTTTGCCGCTCTTAACCGCTACACCACACTGGCTCTCTTTGCTTCAGGATGAGAACAGAAATCGTGTGGTGGCAGAGCAGTGGCAGCGGGAGGCCCCATTAGATAAAGTAGTACCTCAGGTTAAGAACAGTTTCAGGTTAAGAATGGACCTCTGGGAACGAATTAAGCTCTTAACCCAAGGTACCACTGTACGGCTATTTTACACATTATGCATCAAAAGTGCATATATGTGTATTTGTTCACCATTATATCTGAAGCACCTACACAGAACCATAGAGTTGTAGAGTTGGACGGGACCCCCCAACAGCCATCTAGTCCAACCTCCTGCAATGCAGGAATGTAGCAGGGAGTATATGCAAGGTGCCCTCCAGATGTTGCTGAGCTTACCTCAGCTAAATAATTTACATAAGCTGATTGATGCCAAGGTCACACATCTGGGTCCTATGAACCCATGAAATCCCATGGCTACTGGTGACCCACTAACTAACTAACTAAGTCAGAAGCAGGTAAGGGACAGAACTTCAAAATAGCTTATTGTGACAATTTTGCAGCAGGAACCAAGGCAAACAAACACTGCCAGCCACCTAGACATTGTCTCTTGCAGTTGGTTGGCTTTGCTTGCCTGCAATGTCTGAAAGGGGAATTTGCATAGGCAAACGCAGCCTGCAAACCCTCCCTGTGCATGTTCCCCTTCGCACCAGCTGGCAGCACTTGTTCTAGTGGCCGGAAGCTGTTCAAAACCTCTCAGGTGGCTCCATTAGCCAATGGCAAATAACTTGAGTGGATCTGCCCCACTTGTCATGCTTAGGCTGCAGCTTTTGCAGCAGCCTTGCTAATCTCTGTTCGTGCTGCGTCTGCTGCTAAATAGTCCCTTAGGATTCAGCCATAACTCTTAGTGGACCTCAGCAGGGTTGTTCCTGCCTGTATGATCACCCCTCAATAAGTGGAGAATCAAATGGTGACTTGCATATGTGATGTAGCCAGGAGTTAAATACCTTCTTTGGTCTGTGTGTGTGGTTTGGGAGTTGCACGGTTGGGGAAAGAACTGTGCTGTCCAGGGTTGTAAAGACAGCGGAGAGGATAATTGGGTGTACTCTTCCCACTGTGGACCAAATTTATGCCTCCAGGTGCTATAAGAAAGCAACAGATATTGTGCAGGATAGTATTCACCCAGGAAATGATCTTTTTCAGCTTCAGCCTTCTGGAAGGAGGTAGAGGGTCATAAAGACCAGGACCAGCCGTCTGAGAAATAGCTTCTATCCAAGAGTGATTTCTGTTCTGAATGCAACGAAAGGCAGTCTGTGAGGGAGGGTCTGTACTCAGATATGGGATATCAGAGTTTTAGGGGTAAATTAGGGGAGGTGTCAGAGTTTTTAGGGGGTTATTATGAAGAGGTGGGATGGGTGGGGATAGCAGGTTGATGGTTGTTGTAAGTTTGATGTAGATATGCAATTTCATTGTTCTGCATTGGACAATGACAATAAAAGATTATCCTATCCTATAGATCCAGTTCCACTGGCACAGGTTTCTTCCCGACGTCCTCCAAACACAATTGTTTTAAACAGGTACAGTTCACCAGCTGAGCACCTAAGATATCATCAGGGCAACTAGTTGGTTGTGCCCTACATAGCTGCAGAATGAAGAAGGAAGAGACATAGCGGAGACATAGCCAAAAGTGGGATCAGAGGAAGGTTGAAACACACATCATTGTGTTTGCTGAGATGGATCACTTCTTGGAGGGAACGTGGAGGGATGGAGACAAAAGAAGGTGGAAATGGAAGCACACCAGCAGCTTGGCCATCATTGCAGGAAGCAGGATGGAGTAGGAATTTATTATTATTATTATTATTATTATTATTATTATTATTATTATTATTATTATTATTTATTTGCTGGTGGTGGTGTTGTGGAGCAGTCTTCTCTGGTGTTCCTCACCTTCCTTGCTCACAGATTGAAATGTAATTCCTAGTTTTAATGTGCATTTTTCTGGATTTTGCAATGTATCTTCAGTGCACAAAATGTTCACACACAAAATGCGTATTTTACTGGTAAATTCATTAAAAACTGTATTTTACGTTATAATTGCATACCTTAAGTGAAAAGTGAGAACTAAATGCAAAAAAATGCATAAAATTGGATACTGCCCTCCTTCGAGATATGCCGTTCCGTGTCCCATGTGATACTAGTTTTCCAATCCCCCTCCATAGCAGTCAATCAACATTTCATGGGCACTGAGTGTGCTCAGACCTAATAGCAGTGCTTTAGGACTACACCTAGGCGCCCCCATACTTTCTTTTTTAAAAATGTACTTCTGCAGACCTTGGGATTCTCCCATGCCTCATTCTTGGGCCTGAACATCAAAAATAGAGGAAATGGTGAATGCTGGACCATGTTACGTCCTACAAGTACTGGTGGGCATATGTGCTCCTGAGGCCCAGGTTTGTGTTCCAACACGTGTAACTTATTATTGGGAATTTCAGCATCTGCTATTGTGGCCAGGTGCCAATACCATTGTCTACACAACTAGTCAAGTTCCTTGAACCCTGTCCCTTTTTGAATCTGGACATCCTATAGAGACCTCATATGAACATAAGGAAAGCCTGCTGAAACAGGCCAGTGGACATCTTGTCTAGCATCCTGTTCTCACAGTGGCCAACTGGCTGTCCATGGCATCTGCAATCATACCTTGATCAGAATCATGGCCTGATTATTGTGTGTCATCTCCTTTATCTGTCTTCCCAGCACTGAAATTCTCTTGCCTAGAAAGCATAACTGGACTACTACTTGGTGCACAATTATACATGAACGAGTTCCACAGGCTTCAGGGATCCACATGCCCATTAGAATCAAGGCTGACCTGGCCTGCTTCACAGCCTGAGCTGAAGCAGAAAGTACCCCCCCCCAAAAAAAGCCTCACTTATTGGGGTTTCCAGTGATATCTCTTTGCTCCAAAGGATCTTGCTCATAGCTGTCAACTTTCCCCCTTTTTAAAGGGAAATTCCCTTATTCCGAATAGGATTCCTCGCAAGAAAAGGGAAAAGTTGACAGCTATGATTCTGCTGCCCAAAGCAGCTGCTTCAGCCTACCTCATGCATGGGCTGGCCCTGATTAAGATGCACAGGATTGAAATCAGTGCAATTTACAACTGTGCCTGTACAATCCAATCTCACAGGTCTTCTCCTTTCCCCCGTGCATCTTAAGGCAGGTGGCATCATTGTGCAGTTCAAGAGACCTTTGACTCAAGTGATTTTTTATCTTTTATTTTCACCAAACATTGATCAGTAACAGTCAAACCAAGCTTTCCCTTTACATCCTTCCATAGTAGCGATTACCAGCAGTCGTGAATCCTTGCTTCAAGCCACGAGAAATTAACTGCTCCTGTGGTTCTAAGAAACACAAAAGAGAAGCTTTCATGCTAGCAAATGAGAAACTTTTAAGCACATTCTATTTGAAAACGCATCACCTTTGCTGAGCATCCCTAGCAACAAGTAGGGGTTGAAGGCTTGTGAAGCAACAGAGGCAAATGGTTGAAATGTTCACATCTCAAACGATATCAATTTGCACCACTTCCCTCGGCATCTGCTATTATGATAAGATCAAAGAGAGGTGCTGACTCAGCACTCGGCAGACTCCTAACGGATAATTGGCTGCCCCCTCTTTTTCGGATTACATCATAGCAACTTGTGGGAGCAAGTACTACAGTAGTATAACAAGGTAAATATGAAAACGTGCCTCTTCTCTTTGACTTATTTCATTTTCTCGTCCCTGTAGGCAGATTTTATTTAGAGGATCCCAGCTTCAAAGGGATCTTTACAATTCAGAAAGGCATATGTGAAAGAACATGTCAAAGCCTGAGGAAGGCAGCCCAAACCAGAGGTCTCCAGCTGCCTGCACAATGATTCTATTTTGACCTTCAAATGAAAATACAGGGGCTGCAGCTGCTATCACGCTCCTTCTTATATGCACAGTTAAACTCTCTGCATGGCTGTTGCATCCAGAGCTTCAAACCATGGTTCCACATTGATATATTAAGTGACTGCATGGTAGAAGCGGTTTCTGATAGGCTCAAGCTCTTTGCAGCTTGTATTCCTGTCAATGGGCACTGAAGAAAGATGAAGGCGTGTTACCCCAAACCCACCAGAATACATATAAACCAGCGCTGTGGAAAGCCTTGCGACCCACCCTGTTGCCCCAATCTGTGACCTCCAAATCGGGCAAATTCACCTGTGCCACCACGGGAACAACCTGCCCCACCCAGTTCCAAGCAATTTGGGGGCAGGAGTTGGCACTATGAGTGTTTTAACATTCGGTCAGGAGAAAGTGAAGGAAAGAGGAGAGGCTGTGTCTCTTCCACCCCTTCTAACCTACAGTAGGCCGGTTCGATCCTGTAGGGTGCTGCTGTGTCTTCTCGGCATGCATGGAAGCTATTCATGAAGGAGCAGCAACTGGCACCATGAAGGAATCACATCCCCCTGCTTTCCAGTTGGTAAGCGGAGGGTGGGGTGGGATTTCTTCCTGCAGGGTGCTGCTGCTTTGCAAGAATCTTCCCTACATACCCAAAAGCTGCTTAATAATAATAATAATAATAATAATAATAATAATAATAATAATATATTTATTTATTTATTTATTTATTTATTTATTTATTTATACATACCCCACCCATCTGGCTAGGTTTCCCCAGCCACTCTGGACGGCTTGCAACAAATTGGGTTCTCCCTTGGGAGAGCACGTGTTGCGGTGGGGGCTAGCAAGCCACCTCCCTGGTAGCTGGGTGGGGTTAGTTAGCTGGCCACAGCTTCAATAGGACCCTGGGGTGTTGCTGGGGAGAATTAAATGTTGCAGTGTGTGATGGACAGCCCAGTGTCCTTTATATTGCTCTGCACGCAGGGTGATCCTTCTCTTGGCTGTGTGCTTCGGTTCACCCACCCTCCCTCCCTTTATTTAGGCCTCTGCATTGACCGTGCAACTGCCTGTCATGGGGTCGTCTGCTTTTGGGGCAGGGGCCCAGTATGAATTTTTACATTTGGCTGATTGGCTGTTGCCATTTGGTTTTCGCCTACTGCAGTAGCAACTAGTCACAACTTGTAAGGTTGGCGGTTAGGCATTGTTTATTGTGTTGGTTACTGGTAGGGTGGTGCCCCCCTCCAGAATGATGATGGTGTGCAGGGAATTCCGTTAAAGGAATCCAGGGGCTCGACATGCTTTTGTCCGAACCCCCGGTAGGGGGACATGGCCACGAAGAGCCCCTGGGACCTTTGGGGAGAGGGAGGCTCTGACCCCAGCCTCCTTAACTCTCCCCAGATGGCATTCTCCTGTCGCTGACCGAAAGTCAGCTCTGTCCCGGTGGACAGCTAGTCTGAACCAATGTCTACGCAACCACTCACATAATTTGTATTTTAATAAAGTTGTGGACTAAATTATTGCCAAAAACCCAACAAAAATTACGTCTGAAGTGTGAATTTTTTTGGGGGGTGGCTTGGGGACCTCAACATGCAAAATGTTAAAATACAATAGTCCATCAAACATTAAAAGCTTCCCTAAATAGGGCTGCCTTCAGATGTCTTCTAAAAGTCTGGCAGTTGTTTTTCTCTTTGACATCTGGTGGGAGGGCATTCCACAGGGCGGGCACCACTACCGAGAAGGCCCTCTACCTGGTTCCTGTAACTTGGCTTCTCGTAATGAGGGAACCGCCAGAAGGCATGCACCACTCTGGAGAGACAATCCGTGGGCAGATAGGGTCTCAGCCTGTGTACCAGATGGAGCTGGTCAACAGCTGCCCTGGACACAGAATTGATGGATGCTTCAGCCCCGACAGCCGCAAACTGCTCTGGGCAATCCAACTCAATCCATACCGATCTGTGACTGTCTGAACCCAATTCATCCAATGATCAAGTCCCTATTTGGTCCAGACCTCAACTGAATCCAGTCCACAGCCCTCGTTTTCCATCAGCCTGTTTGCAATAGAGACAGTTATCAGCACACACCTATTTCTTTTCTTAATCATCCATCATCCCACCACATGATTTATATACAGTAGGCAATATCAGAAGAAACTCATTAGCAGAATATTGCTTCTTCATTGAAAATGGAGTTTTGTTGAAAGCCCTTGACAGCAGGGGTAGAAAAAGGGTTTTATGGAATGAGGGCAGCTGGGCCATAATCTGCCAGACACAGGATTGCCATTTTAAAAGGCACTTCAGAGCTCTTCTGTAACCACACACTTCAGATAATTAACTTTCAGAACGTTTCATAGCTTCTCCTAAGCCATTAATGTCTGCTTGTTATATATGTATTTATATGAACAATTAAAACATTTCCTCTCCATCCATTTGACCACTCAAAGCTCTTTTGGGACTCACACTGATACATTTTCCAGTGCATTTCACAAGTCTTTTAAAGATATTGTTTTCATTGTGGATGGTAATGGCTTGTCTCTTAGACTCAGAACATATTCGGTTTTAGGAATCCATCAGGTTTCCATGCCAGGTTGCTAAACAGTTAGTTACATTCCTTCCATCTTGACTGAATGCTTGCAGACTCTGCGATGCAGCCAATTCTTCTCAGAGTATGAGAAACAAGGCTTGTTTTTTGGTGAAGTAATGCAGCCAACTGGGAACACTGATTAAAGTTTCACTTTGTAATTTTGTTGAGCCAACTCCCTGGAGTTATGTAACTATCGCCCAGTTGGTACCAGAGGACAATATTTCTGCGTAGCTAACCATGTAACGCCAACTCCTCATTGGAACACGTTGATGAATATGGACATTCAGGGCTCAGAGGGGCACAGAGAAGGCAGAACCTATATGAGGAATATCACATTAGCAACACAGCTGCAGGACTTCTGTAGCAAGGACTTTGACACGGTGGCGAAAGCAAGTCTTACACAGCAATGAGAGGGAAAGGTCAGTCAGATAATCCAGATAAATCCTCCAAATTATTGTTATCTACTCTGGAGTTAAGACCATTAAATGCAATTTAGAAGATAAACTGTTCCCATTTGAAAACATAGGCATCCATGAATTGAGTGAAAGGCAATATCTGTGTATCTTTGACAACGGGCTCTCAGGGCCTCGGATGACACTCCCAGCTCAATGAATCCAATGACCTTTTAGAAGTGCCTGTCTGTTTCTTATACTATGTTAGGAGACTGAGGAGGCCCCTCTGGAGAACGATAGGAAGTGAATAGGTTGGTCATGGATATTTTGTGAAATCTTATACATGTATTTTATCTATAATGCTTAAATGCTGTTCAGTCAGAGGGTGTCTCCATTGATCTGAGATGAGGAAACCACTGAGGTGAATAATAACTTCAGCGGAAGCTAGGTTTTTCCTAACATCTTCATTTATTGCATGAATGCGTATTTCTATTAAACTCTCCTATCTTCACTTTTCACAAAACTCTGACACCACCTTTAAGGTAGTGTGTTTGAGGTTAACACCAGCTAATTCTTATCAACCAATATTGATTGATTGATGGATTGATTAGAGTCCCATATAGGTTTGCGGAGGAAGATCCATCACTTATGCAGATGTTCAAAGTAATTTTTTCTAAAAAACGTATCGTTGAGGATTTACAGCTCCCAGTCAATGCAATTGTGTCAATGGCAGGATAGAGATTAAAGGAATTAGTCTTACGTAGTCCTAAAAAGTACTAAGAGCAGCTGCTAATGCTGAATATGCAACAATCAGCCCCAAACACAAACATTTCCTACTCAATAAAAGATGGCATGCTTGAATTCTGCTGTCCTTCAGTCTTCATAGATTATTCTAAGGACTTATTCAAATGGTAGGGAATGTGTAGACCTGTCCCCAGAGTATAGATTTGCTTCTGTACATACAAGTCATATTTCTAGAGGTTCGAATGAATACTGGATGGTTGAGAACAATGATAAAGGATAGGATCCCTTCTCCCAACCCTCCTAATGTTCACTGTTCAACGTCTTAAAATAGTTGATGTCTAGCCTTTAAAGCATGATTCTAGAGGCCAGTCTACATGCTCTGTCACTCCCGTTTTTGTTTTGTTTTGTTTTTAAGTGTGCTTAGACAGACCATTAATACTTTGATGAAAAATCAGCCTCGGCTTTGGAATATGCTCCCAATCCAGATCAAAGTCCAGTGCCAGTTTCCTGCTTAAAATCCTCCATTGTGATTTGCCCCCAAATACTTCATTTATTGCAAATAGCATCCTTTGGGGGAGGGTGAAATCACCTGTGCGCAGGGGGTTGGAATCAGATTAGTAGCAGGTTCCAGATCAGGCATAGGCAAACTCAGCCCTCCAGATGTTTTGGGACTACAACTCCCATCATCCCTAGCTAACAGGACCAGTGGTCAGGGATGATGGGAGTTGTAGTCCCAAAACATCTGGAGGGCCGAGTTCCAGATTATAGCTTCATGGGTGGCTCCCCCCCAAAAAAAACCTTTGTATCATTATCATTACCATTACTGATGATGTTGATGATAATACATACTATACATTTAAGATAATGTGATGTGAAGCCCTTGGGAACCTTGTAGAGGTGTTCGGGTTGCATGGAACTTGAGTATATGAGAAGCTGCTAGCACACAAAGGGTTCGTTTTTTTCGGATATCTGTACTCAACATGCAAAGGTTGGAGATAGTATGGTGGCGGGGGCACCATACCAAGGCTCCGTTTCTGCTGCTACAAATCTGGCCTTGCATGCATGAACAGTGTTTTAGAGTACTTTTTCAATGAGAAAATTCACTGTGCTACTTTGAAGAACTTTGAGATGCTTAGGTAAGGTATGGGTCAACAGCAGAATTGCTTGGCTTCGAAAATGAGGCAGACTAGCCCTGATCCACCTAGTGCAATAATCCTCCCACTTTTTAGCAATGCAAAGAAAATCCAAAAACATCTTTTAAGTCCAGGGTACCTGCAATTCCTTTTTTTAAAAATAAAAATTTATTGGATTTTCCAAATTGAACCAATTACAAATACCCACACCCCATACATAACAACACAATACATCCAACACACAAAAACAACACAATTACTTAAAAATCCTTCTCTTCTTCCAAATCTTACTTGGGACCTCCTCACGTCCTCTCTTATGCGTTCATTTCTAATCTTCTTTAGTAACTTTGTACCTGCAATTCCAAAGTTCTCTTCTGTTTCTCTCTTTGCCTTTTCCCACATCTTCTCCCCTCTAACTAGCCTTGGGGCTGAATGCCAAAGTCCATGCTCCAGCTGAGAGACAGCTGTGTTTTGGGGGGAATATTCCCCTCTAACATCAATTTTCTTTCCCAATTTGGATACCTGGCTGAGATTATCTCTGCTGTGATTAATTACTATGACTTCAGGAGGACGTATGGGAACTCTGGTGTTGTGCCACCATATTAACAATGGATTCCAAGCAGCACGTTGCCTCTTACCAAATAATTCAGGGCACCAGCAATGTGCCCAGAAGTCCATTAAGTTTTGCATGTGTGTCATCTTTTATAGTCCATCAAAATCGTCGTGAAATATAATGGCTTTGCATCTAGGCAATTTGGATCTACATTATGTAGAATCCTTGGACAAACTAGCTGAAAAGATTCACTTTTTTGCTCTGTCCTGGGCATTAGTAGTTGTTGACATTGGGCAAGTCACTTCAGCAAACAGGAAGAAAAGTTGACCTAGTTATTCACAGGTTTGCTGTAAGGACAATGAGATGAACTATAAAGGACATTGTATTGGCCATGGACTGCAGAAATGTTTAAAATATTGGAGCACATTTTCGGCTGCCTGGTAGAACGCTCTCCCACAAGAGATCAGGGCCCTGCGGGATGTGACATCTTTCCACAGGGCCTGCAAGATGGAGCTGTTCTGCCAGGCCTTTGGGCAGGATGCCGTTTGACTTACTTTCCTTCATATAAAACAAGCCCAAAGGAGGCCCCCCAACCTGCTCACAGGTCCTTGCATGATCAGTGGAAACAGTTGGTCCTGGCAATTATTAACCACTCTCAATTCCACCCTGATAATTGCCACCTGCCCAGATTTTAACTTGTCTGAATTGGTTTTAAGATGTATTTTAATTAATTGATTCTCTTTTTATGCTTATTGTGTTGTTTTTTATTATGTTAGCCGCTCTGAGCCCGACCTCGGCAGGGGAGGGCGGGATATAAATAAAAAATTAGAGCCAGTGTGGTGTAGTGGTTAAGAGCGGTAGACTCGTAATCTGGGGAACTGGGTTCGCGTCCCCGCTCCTCCACATGCAGCTGCTGGGTGACCTTGGGCTAGTCACACTTCTTTGAAGTCTCTCAGCCTCACTCACCTCAAAGAGTGTTTGTTGCGGGGGAAGAAGGGAAAGGAGAATGTTAGCCACTTTGAGACTCCTTTGGGTAGTGATAAAGCGGGATATCAAATCCAAACTCTTCTTCCTCTTCTTCTTCTTCTTCTTCTTCTTCTTCTTCTTCTTCTTCTTCTTCTTCTTCTTCATGCACATATTATTCATTTCATTTATTTATTTAACAATATTTGTGTTATGTTTTGGGGAGCATCTGTTGTGGGCACCTACATATTTGTGGACATCTCCTTATTTCGAGCTGCCTGGTTACTTTGACATGGCCCATTGGGGCAAAGCAGATACTTTAGATTCCTTCACTCTGTTTCCACCCTATTTATTTACATTTCTGAGTTATGTCCAGGCAAAAATATGAAAAGAGACCCTGCCTTCAATCATAAAATTTCCAACTTCATTCTGTTGGGCATTCAGAGAATGATTACTTTGGCAATGAGGATATGGTTATGTTGACTCTGGCAATGTATTTGTTTGAACATGTGCTGCTGTTCTGTGGTTTTATTTTATGAATCCAGGAGTCACAGACAAATAAGGAGGAAGATATAGCAAGGCTTCATTGACCGGCAGCAGAGAGGTTATGGATGCATAGGATGTGTGATCCAACAGTGTGTGGCCCGGGGACAGTGTCTTAGGAGGCACCTCAGCTTCTGGGCCTGCTGTTCCTCTCCCCAATACAGTAGTACCTCGGTTTTCAAACAGCTTAGTTCACGAACAACTTGGAACCTGAACGCTGCAAAACCAGAAGTAGGTGTTCCGGTTTTTGAACTTTTTTCAGAAGCCAAATGTGCTCCGTGTTTCCTGTTGCACTGCTAATTTGCGCCCCCCCCCCCCCCGTTGTAATTCAAGCCTTCCGTTTCTGTGTTTCCTGTTGCCAGGGGCGTAGGAAGGGGAGCGGGGGTGGGCTGCCCCATATTTGATCATGGAGGGGGGTGGCAAATTATCAAGGAACAATTACTGCCCTACTAGGGCGGTTCATTAAAAACTTTTTTTTAAAAAAAAAAATGCCTGCTCCAAAGGTCTTATCTTACTACACTAGGGATTATATAGCTATATATGAAATTTCATGCATATCAGTTAATATCTTGACCTTCCTCCACAAAAATAGCTGTTTACTTGGCCATTTTCCTACGTCATGAAGGCTGAAATGTCAATTCAGTGGAGCACTTACTGTTCCCAACCCTAAGCCATCTAATTAGACTTTAATTTGATTTTGAAGTGTTTTTAGGGGGTAATTTAATTATTGTTTGATTTTATACCAATGTTATGTATCTGATGTTAGCCGCCCTGAGCCAGACTTCGGCCGGGGAGGGCGGGATATCAATAAAAGTTGTTGTTGTTGTTGTTGTTGTTGTTGATGATGATATTCCTTTGTATGAAAATATGAAATAACGTAAAACCATTTTTGCAGGCAAAAAAAATATCAATGGGGGGGGAGGTGACAAGAAATTTCCCACACTGGGTACCACCTGACCTTCTTACGCCTCTGCCTGTTGTGCTGCTAATTTGCGTCCCCCTGTGTTTCCTGTTGCGCTGCTAATTTGCCCCCCCCCCATTGTAATTCAAGACTCCCGTTTCCAATTGCAGTGTTCTGAGGTGATATTTGGAGCTTATATTTGGTGCTTTTGTCTTTGCTATTTATTTTGAGCTTTTTGTTTTGAGACTGTTTCAGTTAATTTGTTTTTTGTGACTGTGTGGATCCCAGTTCAGCTACTGATTGATTGATTGATTGATTGTGTGACTGCAGAAATGGATAAAAGCCCCCCCCCCATCCAAACAATGACTATCATCCGTACAGGTAAGAATTTTTTTAAATTTTAATTTTTATCATCTACAATACTGTTTCGTTTATTTTATAGTAAAGTACATTGATTATTGCTTTTATTTTATGGATCAATGGTCTTGCTAGATAGTAAAATTCATGTTAAATTGTTGTTTTAGGGGTTGTTTTTAAAAGTTTGGAATGGATTACCGGTAATCCATTTTGCATTTCTTTCTTTCTTTCTTTCTTTCTTTCTTTCTTTCTTTCTTTCTTAATTTTTTTATTGAACAAATTTAGTAAAACAAATTATCAATCAATACAATCAAATACATTTCCCCCCTTTCCCCCTCCCTCCCCCACTCCCTGAGACTTCCCTCAGCTCCCCTCTCCAATTTGTTTGTACATATTTAATTTCTGCCTGTTATCAATTTGTACATCTCGTTACTTCTCTATTGTATGTTCTACTAATAAATTTGTGAATGTTTATTCAGAACCTGCCAGTGAATCCAGATCATTTTGTTGTCTTTTTAAGTAATTTGTAAAAAAAAAAAAGTTCCCATTTGTTTTGCATTGCTTACTATGGGAAAATGCGCCTTGGTTTTGGAACGCTTTGGTTTTGGACCAGACTTCCGGAATAGATTAAGTTTTAGAGCCAAGGTACCTCTGTATACTCCTTTGCCAACAATGGAGATCTCCAACTAGATACATGTGTCCTACAACATGTCAGCAGCACAACCAGGAGCATGGTCTCTCTGCCCCCTACCCCACCCCCACCCCGCTTTCTATAAGCAGACAATTGAATAGGGCTAGTGTTTCAAATACAAGAATGCAATATCAGAGCAACTCAGTATGCATTATAGAGTGCATTGTAAGATTAACATTTCTTTATAAAACTAATCACACCAAATAAGACCACCAGCACTTCTTTGGCTTGTTTGCTTTTTCAGCCTCTGGGTTACAACCAGAAAGCAAACAGGTTTTTACAATGCCTGGCATCACAAGGCAACACATCTGAGTTCAAGTACAAAACAATGTTGCTTGAAGTTAATCAGGAGCACGGCAAAATAATGAGAGGCACCCGTTCCAGGCTTCTGCAGCTAACTCATTTGCTTCCAGTATTGTTATGACTGCAGGTCATTGGATGTTGTCTCAGACAGACACAGTATGCTAAAATCTAGCAGTGATGGGAATGGATATGGATAGACAAACATGCATGGAAAACTGAAAATTAAAAACAAATCACTACCCTGCTGCCACATGGCTGCCCTCTCACCGCAAAATGATTCCAATAGCTGTAAGCTTAGATCCTTTACAAGTTTCCAAGGTTGTTTCCTATCCATTGTGCATGTGTGTTGAAATCTGCTTCCTGAGGAACATTTCTCCTAATACCAAGAGAAAGAATTATAAAATGATGGAGCTGTCAGCCCTTATTACTCACAATGCTGATTAACTACTGGCAACTTTCTTTAAAAAATGTAAGGTTTCTGGTTTCATTGCAAGGGGAAGAAAACCAACCCTAATGTTTCTAGGGTCTGCTGTCTATCTTGTTCAATATTTATCAAGAGCCTAACTTGTATTTTCCCACTGCACTTTTTAAAAATGAGTATGTTGGGATTGCTTTTCAATTATGTTCAACACGATGTTTTTGAATAATGTGCTATCTGGATAGGGAAGTGACCAAGTGCATGTTGGACACAGAATGTAGCGCCACATCCATCTTTAATTTGTCTAGGTATTATTAGCTGAAGCCTCTCTGTTCAAATTTGACTCTTTGATGTCACCTCGGATAAAGGGCTACATTAAACAGCTTGGGAGGAAGCTAAGCTATTACTGCAAGGGACCATTTGGATGTGCAGAGGAACATGGCTGCTGTTCCCTTTGAAAATGTGTGACAGAATGCTGCATGTGAGCTATGGACCCTCTTTGTTGTTGGCATCTGTAACGGACCAACCCTGAGCCTGGGTGTGAGCAGGTGCCCAGCACTCGAAGAGTTAACACCCACTCTAGATGACTGGCAGCTCAATCGCAGAGGCGGGTCTTTTCTACCTTTTAAAAGGGAGAGAATGGCAGTTGGGCGGTTGTTGTGGGTCAGGGATTGAGGGTGAGCGGGTTGGAGGTTGGGCTTAGGCTAGGGAAGGAAAGACTTTTATCCTGTTTAATGTTGTAACCAAGCTTACGTACCTGAAAGAAAAGCATTGTAACCGCAATCTACCTGAACATCCTTGTTAATTAAGTTACCTCAATAAACTTATTCTGTTTTTCATCGTTCGTGGACTCTGGCAGTGCGTCAGTACCTCTAGAGGTGTGGTTGAGGGGAAAAGCACAGAGGGTTTCCTGTGGAAAAGGGAACGGGTGGCTTATTTTCCTAACACACAGAGGACTGGGCAGGGAAGCCAAAGGTGCCACGCAGTTGCCAGAAGGAAAGGCAAGCTGCAGTAGTTTGGGAACCCAGGGCGGGAGATCCCAAGGTGGCAGGAGTTTCATTTTAAGAATGTGGAGCACTGAGGTACCCCTAGGACATCTCTCATAACATCACTTTAGGATTCATTTTAGTCGTCGGTGAAGCCTAGGGAGAGACACAGTCAGGGGAAACGTTTTACAGTGTGAGGGCTCTTGGAGTGTAACGAAGGGTCCCTCACAGCATCTATATGTCTCAAGAGACAATTGAGTATGCCTCCAGGAGTGAAGTGTAACCACGTCTTAGCAGCACCTAAGTGACCTTGGCAGTGTATATGGGGGTCCTGGGCTGCCCAGATGACAAGACCCCCCACCTCAGACTTGCTAGTGTGGTTCGAAGGTAAGAAGAGCAATACATTTGCCACCTGCTTAGCTGTAAGAGTTGCTGGAAGGAGATGTGCAAGGCACCATCTAACCATCTTAGGGACGTGGGTGGCGCTGTGGTTTAAACCACTGAGCCTCTTGGGCTTGCCAGTCGGAAGGTTGGCGGTTCAAATCTCCACGACGGGGTGAGCTGCCATTGCTCTGTCCCAGCTCCTGCCAACCGAGCAGTTCGAAAGCATGCAGTGCAAGTAGATAAATAGGTACCGCTGTGGTGGGAAGGTAAATGGCGTTTCCGTGTGCTCTGGTTTCCGTCACGGCGTCCCATTGCGCCAGAAGTGGTTTAGTCATGCTGGCCACATGACCTGGAAAGCTGTCTGTGGACAAACGCCAGTTCCCTCGGCCTGAAAGCGAGATGAGTGCTGCAACCCCATAGTCGCCTTTGACTGGACTTAACTGTGGAGGGGTCCTTTGCCTTTCCCTTTACCTAACCATGTTAAGGACTCCACTCTGGATTTGTGTAGGGTTTACTTAGCCTTTTCTTCTCCCGAATCAGAGATTTCCTTCTCTTGGATGGACTACCTTCCCATCTGCCCATCACTTCCCTCTACAGCACATGCAGAAACCATCTTCTTGATGTTTGCAAACGGCATTGGTCTCATCTGCTGAAGCCTGCCTTCACATGCAGGTCTCTAACTCACCAAGGTTTTGTCATGTAAGTCATTTTGTGACCATCTATGGTGAAAAGTGGTCTATAAATATTTGAAATAAATAAAAATGAATTCCATTGGTTGTGTGTGTGCATACAAACACAGCCTTAGTTTAATAGCAGGGAACATTCGGGTAGGGAACATTTCTTGAATCTTCAAATAATGGTGAATTTGCCATTCTTTAATGCCCTTCAAAGCTAATATGTAATACCTGAGTAATTTTTAAAATACAATTTATGGCACTGTATGCTAAATACATCCATACGAACAACAGAATTCAGGAAATGCTGTTCCTTACTTCCCCCCTCAGAAGTGGGTCTTTTTGTCCGCTTGATGGTGCAATAATGTTTTGAGCAATTACATCAAATGCTGGTTAACCAATTTTTTTTAAGCCACATGGGAAAGTCCTCTGTGTGTCAGGACTATATAATGGATCCTTTAGGACATGCTTTGAAAGTTTCAGTTACATTTGTATGGGAGACAAAAATCAGGGATGGGGAACCTGTGGGCCCCCAGATGTTGTTCAACTCCAACTTCTACCATTGCTAGCCAACATGACCAATGGTCAGAGATGATGAGATGTATAGTCAAACAGCACCTGAAGGGCCACAGGTTCCTCATCCCTAAATCTTTGCATGCTTAAATACAAAGAACTTTAGGGAGTACCATCTCAACCTTAAAAAAAAGAATGCAACATCTGTATAAATCCCTTGATTTTTATTTTTCCATAACTTCTTGTTGCATGAAGAACAAAAAAGTGCAAGTAGTATTAAAAGGTATAGTTGTTTGTTTGTTTGTTTGTTTGTTTGTTAATCAATGAATGTACATGTTGGTACTGCATTCAGTGGCTGACTGAAGTCATCTGTGTTACCCCAAGGCAACAACCATTTTGAACAGCAGGATAATCCCCAAAGCAGAGTTAATCAACTGGAAACCAGTCCTGTTGGTGTCTATTGAATGGTAATGTGGGTTTAATTAAGACAAATATCTCGTTCTGCCTAAGGGTGAGAAAACATTATGATGAACTTTGCTAGAGGAACAAAATATTGGCAGTTGACTATGCATGCTGCCTGAAATATTGGTTTTATATACATCCTTCAAATGGCTTAGCTCTTTATGAAGGGGGAAACCCCAGGAATTTATGCTGCCTTCTGTAATGATATATTAAACATTACAACCGAGGGTATTTTTTAAGATTATTTTTAGTAGTTTTCAAATTATTATGAAGACACATAAATAATAAGCTAAACATATTAAATAATAACACCCAGTTCTAAGATCATGGCAAATCTAAATCTAATACTGAATCTAAACTACATGAAATGAAATCCCACCCTGCTGTGTAGAAATGATCATAATCTTCCTGTCTCTTGGAAACCTGTAACTTAAGTGTTTTCCAGCCCCCTGCAGTAACTAAATTCCAGAGGTTTTTAGAACATAAGGATATACAGTGCTACCTCGGGTTGCGAACTTAATTCGTTCCAGAGGTCCGTTCTTAACCTGAAACTGTTCTTAACTGGAGGCGCACTTTCGCTAATGGGGCCTCCTGCTACCGCTGTGTTGCCGGCACATGATTTCCATTCTCATCCTGGGACAAAGTTCACAACCTGAGGTAACTACTTCTGGGTTAGCAGAGTTTGTAACCCAATGCATTTGTAGCCCGAAGCATTTGTAACCCAAGGTACCACTGTAGTCAGATCTTTAAACTATTTTCCTTGTTGTGCTATAGAGATCCTGGGCAGCTTCCAGCATCCATGTCAAAAGTTTCTTTTGGTGAATGGTCTTCATAATATCTGTCCACATATCTAGTTTTTTTAAGGAATTATGTAGAATTAATAGGCTTGACTGGAACTCATCCCAGAACTGAGAACTTCAGCGTTCCTCGTTTATTTTAGCTAAACATAGTATAAGCTGATCACCGGAATGTCATCAAGTCCACCTGTCATTCACGCATCTGCGGCTTTGCCAATTATTTAGTGTCCTGTATGTATTTAATTCACAGGTTTCTAAGGCTAAATGGACCAACACAGTGCCCTGCATGAGGGAGTGGCTATAATGGCTGTCACAATGTGCTCCTGTGTTTCAAAATGTACCACCAGACCACACTAAACCCTATCAGTGCTGAAGAGAAAATGCATTTTGAAACCTCTTGGTTACATTTGCCACACCGATTCTATAGGGTGGTGATTTTAACATCCCAATGTTACCTTTTTTTAAAAAGTAAGCAAATTAGCTGCACAAAGATACTGTGTGTGATTTGATTAAAGGGAACAACAGCATTCCTCATTTTGTAAGCTATCAGAGGTTGTCTTGAGATTTCCACAGTGCTAGTTACATTCTCTAATATCTCGAACTTGCCTTCTTCTTTTTGGGATCTACAGAATAATGAGATTACTGAAGCCGCCCCATTGGTTTTTGCTCAGCAGGCTGTCTCTGCAGCAGTGAATCAGCGTCTCATGACAGGGGTGACACTGATCACAAGCAGTCCTCATGAGAATAAACAGAAAAAGTTGACTGAAGTCTGTTGTCGCAGAGGCCAATCGTATTGGCCTTTTCACACTCAGAAAGAGCTAAGCCTTATTCAAACTCCTGCTGCTGTAAAAAGAGGGGGTGTCACAAGGTCTAGTTATCTGCCTGGTTTCCGAATTACTACACAAATCCCAAAGCATTCGAGCACTTTATCTCAAAGGACAGCTTTCTGGCATATGCTGCAAAGAGTAAATTGAAGGGGTCTCTCAGGTCACAGCAGAAAAATGAATGGGTGTTTTAATATTCATAAACAAAAGTTAAGCTGAAAAGAGAATAAACTGTGTGCTATAATATGATATGCATTATTAAAGAGCACAAAATCAGAATAAAGTATTGTGATTTCTAGGGCTGAAGTAAGACAGCATAAATAAAATCAGAGCACATTTAAGCTGGCAAAACTTAGAAAGCAGTCCCTATTTCCAACTAAGAAATGTTTGCTAGTTTTGCTCAACTGGATTTTCATACATTGACAAGTTCAAGAGTTATCAGTGAATGCCGCCCTAAGATCTGTTGCATACTTCACCCCAGTATGTAGGCAGGATCCAGCAGGAACCATGACATATGCAAGCAGGTAAATACTCAATAATAATGATAATATAATAATAATAATTTATTATTTATACTCCACCCATCTGGCTGGGTTTCTCCAGCCACTCTGGGCGGCTCCAAACAGAATATTAAAAACACGATAGGACGACAAACATTAAAAAACTTCCCTAAACAGAACTGCCTTCAGATGTCTTCTAAAAGTCAGATAGTAGTTTATTTCCATGACATCTGATGGGAGGGCATTTCACAGGGCAGGCGCCACCACTGAGAAGGCCCTCTGCCTGGTTCCCTGTAACCTCACTTCTCACAGTGAGGGAACGACAAGAAGGCCCTTGGAGCTGGACCTCAGTGTCCGGGCTGAATGATGGGGGTAGAGATGCTCCTTCAGGTATACTGAGCCAAGGCCGTTTAGGGCTTTAAAGGTCAGCACCAACACTTCACACTTCACTTCACAAAGGTCAGCACCAATCACAGTGTTGATTCATCCACTTTCAGGAGTGGACAGCTCATCTGACTTGGGTCTGCTAAATGTCACTGCGGCTTTCTGGAAGGAAGAGGCGAGGCAGTGGGGCAGCCACCACTGTGTGTCTGCAGTGGCAGAGGTGCTGAATTACCTCCACTAGCAAGGTTAAAACATTTCTACTTACTCAGTGCTTTCAGACTTTTTAGCTCTTTGGCCATTTTCTTATTTAAAAGAGCTTAGCTTTGAAATATACACACACCAATCTTGGCTTCATTCATTTTTAAATATGCACGCATTTTTACTTTTCCGTATGTATTGCTGACGGTTGATTGGAAGGCTGTGTGTTTTGTCCTAACGAGAACATAAACCACCTTGAGTCGTTCAATGGAAAGGCCTTATAGAAATGTTAATAATAATAAACATCTAATACAGTTCCAATTAGATATATGTAAGACACCATCTAGAGGCCACTGTTAGACACCTTTAGAGATTTCATTACAAGCGGAACAAAAGGGAAACGACTGATGTGAATGTTAACATCGTATAGCTAGCAAAGCTGCCGGCGAATACTTGAAGGGAAACTGAAAATGTGTTAATGTCTTTAGACTTTTCGGCTAAGGATCTTTCCGTAGTTAATGTGCCACATTTAGGATTGTTGGGTTGAAGTGTCTGATCAATAATTAAAACTACGATTTCAAAAGCCATAAACAGACTCCTGCCTAATGCAGGGTCCTCCTCCCATTCAATGAAGGTCCCCCCCCCCCCCAGTTACTGAGCAAAAGTCGCATAAAGCAAATAATTCACTTCTGGCCACCTCTATTTCTTCCTTGCTCCGCAGTTTTTTAGATGAAGATTGGATGTTGAGTTTATTTACACACTTCATTAGTCTCTCACCACTGTAAGATGGTTTTGTTTTTGTTTTTTTTACAACTGAGAAAAAAGCAAAGAACTATTTAGACATTTTAGAAGGAAATTTAGGAATCTGGGGAATAGGCATTCAGAACTTTCAGTAGAAGCAATGGGGGGCAAAGTGTGAGTGAATGAATAAGTTTTACGAGAGTTCATTAAAAACTTGTAGGAAAAGGAAAAGAAAGAAGGCTGCAGAACCAAATGACTCAACATATTCAATCCATATAATTGATTTGGCATTTTCCATATCTTTGCCAGCTTTGAGTACAATGGTCCAGATTCGGGCAACATTGATCAGCTGCTCTGTGGGGCCTTAAGGGATTTAAGGTCCCAATTCAAGTAGCAGCCTACAACCACAACAAACCTAACCTCTATGTTAAGGTGAAAGATTTATAGGATCTTAAGAGAAACCAGAAGGCGTCCTGGTTTCTGATTTGATCCCAGAATGTCCCGCTTTTCCTTAGGATATCCCTATTTTCATCGGAGAAATGTTGGAGGGTATTGAGTTATGCGTCCCCCAAGCCAAGGAGCTAAGTAACTTTACAACCTTGAGAAGACATCTGAAGGCAGCCCTGTATAGGGAAGTTTTTTAATCTTTAATGTTTTATTCTGTTTTTATATATGTTGGAAGCTGCCCAGAGTAGATGGGCAGGAATAATAATAATAATAATAATAATAATAATAATAATAATAATAATCCCTATTTTCATCAGAGAAATGTTGGAGGGTATGCTGGAGAGGCACAGATTCCTCACCTAGATTGTAGACAATGCAACCACCCTTCTCCCTCCTCAGCCATTTTTCTGAAAACTCGAGTCTTATTACAAGTAATTCCAACAAGTTGAGATGAAGTCAGAAAGAAACTCAGGAGCAAAAAGCATTTGCCATAATGCAGAACCATAAAAATAATGTCAGATAAACACCTTCAGTCCATCTGTATATTCTGTAGACAAGACCATGCACACACGCCATTAAGATAATGTAAGTAGTCCCCTCCCATTTCTTTTGCTTTTTCAAATTTTATATTAATCTTATTTCATTGCTATTTCGTCTAGTAGCTCTGTTTCTCTGAAATTATCCTTCCCACCATAAAGCATTGATTGGAATGGAACAACTTAGTGCTCTTAGGTTTATTATATAATTTCTCATCATTATGAAAATGCTTCTAATGTAAACAAGGGGGACAAAAACCACCCACAAAATGCATTTATGTCTTCCTTCATGGCCTGTCATAACAGTATAAACTGAGCAGCATATTGGAAAAGTACATATTTATATAGATTGCTAAATAAACATTCTTGCTGCAACCTTGGCACTATGCGCTAAAGAATGGACATGCTAAACAGACCGCTGTGGTTTATTTAAAATGCAGCCCCCTGTACCTATTTATTCATGGATAGTTGTAGCCCTACTTTCTTTCCACAATGGACCTCAGTACAGCTGTGAATACCAATATTCTACAAATCAGATTTTACCATAAGACATTTGCAGTTTATTCCTTTTCAGAGACGTTATCCTTTCATAAATCAATACACTTAGGTAACTATAAATCATGTTCCATTGTAGAATCATAATGCCAACGAAGAAGTGGTCCCATATTTCAAAAACTAAAAACCAGGACACCCTGAAACTTGTTGAGCAATTTTTTGATTGACTTGGCTACGATTCAGGACAAAGCGCCATCTTTTAACCCCCTCCCCCCAGGACATCAATTCCACCTTTGAAATCCTGGTAATGTCTGGGAATATTGAGATGTATGGCAGCCCTGCTGCTACACGCAAGAGATTTTGTCTGTGTGCAACTGTTTGCAGAAGCTGCAAAGTCTGCATGTGGACACTGCTAGTTTAGAAGGAAGTGTTTTGCAGAATCCCATTTTGTGCCAGTACAAGGAGCATCCAGCCACTTCGACTCTGGTCTGCACAGACCTTTTCTGTATTTAAAGATCTCTTTGAATCTTTCTCCCTTAAATTTTTTAGGTTGCCCAAAGGATCAGACTAGTATGGAGAATTGTGCTCAGAGAATGCACATCTAATATGAGAAATGAGCAATAAAGACAGTGAGTTACCTGGGATGTACGGCAGCATTGTTTTTATGGGGTTTTTTTTTTTTTTTTTTACCTCATCTTTTAATGCAAAGAATGTTCAAGGTGGCATCCAACAATAAACTGAGCAAGCACCACCAGAGTTTTCTCTCTGAAGATCATTAGAGATTGAAAAGTGTACCTGATCTTATCTGTCTGATTAATGAAATGAAGTATAGGACAAAAATCCGTATAGTTAAAGCTATGATTTTCCCAGTAGTGATGTATGGAAGTGAGAGCTGGACCATAAAAAAGGCTTGTCGTCAAAGAATTGATGCTTTTGAATTACAGTGCTGGAGGAGACTCTTGAGAGTCCCATGGACTGCAAGAAGATCAAACCTATCCATTCTGAAGGAAATCAGCCCTGAGTGCTCACTGAAAGGACAGATCCTGAAGCTGAGGCTCCAATACTTTGGCCACCTCATGAGAAGAGAAGACTCCCTAGAAAAGACCCTGATGTTGGTAAAGATGGAGGGCACTAGGAGAAGGGGACAACAGAGAGCGAAATGGTTGGACAGTGTTCTCAAAGCCACTAACATGAATTTGACGAAACTGCGGGAGGCAGTGGAAGACAGGAGTGCCTGGCGTGCTCTGGTCCACGGGGTCACGAAGAGTCGGACACGACTAAACGGCACAACAACAACAACAACAACAACACCATAGATTCAAAATGTGGGATTAACCAACAATTCAATCTGAAGATTTCTAAATAACACCGGTCTTGAATCTATCTCAGTATTTATATACTGCCCTGTCATAAAATATCAGGATAGAGTACAGCAATATAAAAACATAAAAACAGGACAGAACAATCTTTACTTTAAAATGACAATCTTTTTATGCCTATCATCACAAACAAAACTTCAACAGGTAAGAAAATGTGAAAAGCAAGGGTGTACTGTTGAGGCCAGTAGGGCCTCTGTATTGTGGACCTCTGATCTTGTAGGGGTTCCTCAAGGCAGACAAAAGGTGACTTGCGTTGATTCTCCAATGCTATTAACTTTTTTGTTGCCAGAAAAACTTGTAGAGATAGGGGCACAAGGCAGAAGCTTGAGCCTGTAATTAAGTCAATATTATATAGAATAGTTTGCACACAGCTGCTGATACTATTACAACTCAGAGTCTTTGGGGGCTGTCAAGACCAACAAATGTTATTATGGCATATGCTTCCATTAAAATGCCTGCTATTTCTTGGTCCTTCATCAAGAAGAAGTGAAGAGATTTTATAAGGTAACTAGATGAACTAGTTATCCAAATCAATGACATGCGAGATTATTACATTTATGGAAACTTTATATCTGTCCCATTTAATTCTGTTTCCTCGTTTCTATTCCGTATACCTTGTTTTGCATTTAAGAAAGAAGCACAGTAAAAAGCTTGTTGATCTTTTTTATTATTGTGTGGATTTTACTTTTCTATTGGTATTCTCTCCCCCCCCCCAGGTTTTTATAATGATAGCCACAAAACAAAACGAAAATTAGAATGAAAACTATTGAAAAGCAGGTGCAGCATGTGGGTAAAATCTGTCTGGAACAAAAAGATACCTCTAATAACTACATTATGTACCTGCACTTACAGACTGCAGTTTCTGTAGAATTATGGAAATCCTGCATTTGTTTTAAGTGAAATGTTACCTGGTAATAGTTAAGAAAGACAAGGATAAAAAGAAGCAACAGATGAGGAAAAATGGGATGGGAAGGTATGGTTTTTTATGTGTGTCAGTTGAGCAAGACAGATTATCGGAGCATAATTTGTTGGTTTGAGGCAATACTTTGAAAGTCAAAACACTCCAGAAAGACATCCCCAATGACATTGATTGCTGTATTGTAGCCCTTAGCAGGGCGAGATTTAGGTTTGATGAGGCCCTGAGCTACTGAAGGTAATGGGGCCCTTTATATTTCCAGCTGTCAGCAACAAATTGTTGCTGTTTTTTGTGTACCACTGTATACAGAAATGAGCAAACCAGTGATAGTTTAGGGAGCAGGTTAGCAGGTGGGGCCCATTACTTACACCATAGGAGCCTACACAACACAAAACACTGTTGCTGTATGTAGGTTTTATTTTATTTGTTTTTTATCTTATATTTTGGAAATGTACATCCAGTTTTTTTTCTTTAATTTTTTTGGGGGGGCTATAGCTTGTTTAGCTTATACATAAATCCAGCACTGGTTCTTAGTATGCATTCATGCTTCTAAGCATAGTAAGTTAGAGGAACTTAGGTTGACTTAAGTTAAGTCTGTGTAAGTCACCCCTGTGGGGCTACTACTGCTTGAACCAGCCTGAGCTTGGCAGAAGGAAGTTTCAAGTTTGACGTACACCACCCTTTTTGTAAGTTCCACAAGGTCACCTGTTCATATGACTGGATAGAAAGAGGCTCATAATAAGTGTTTCTTCTTTCCCCATCCTTCCTGCAGAATCAGAGGCGGATTTAGGGCAGTGTGACCTGTTATGCTGTACTGGATGCTTAGCCTCCAAGGACACGCCGGTCAATCAGGACTCAAGAGCAAAGAATGCAGAGATGTGTGACTCCTGAGACTTTCCGTAAGGACACAGGATGATGTCATGGAAGGAAAAGTAGGGGCTCAGAGTGAGCAATGTCATAATGGCGTCCAAGTCTAGATTTGTTGCTCTGCTCCACGATTGCTGAATAAAACCATAAAAACAAACATCCTTGTTTCTTCTTTGATTCTGGAGACTACCAGGGGAGGAGAGAATCCCTTGAGTCTGACAAGAGGCAGGGGGCGCCCAATTTTGGCCTTGCCCAGGGCACCACTGAAATCAAAAGACCCAAGTCCACCCTTGGCAGAATACATATAGGTAAGAATTAAAGAGGACAGGTATACAGTTTCCACAAATGTAATGATCTCGCTGATTTGGATAACTAAGATAAGTAATTGATCTAGTTCAACAGATACACTGATTGGGAATACAGGTTCCCATCACTCACTTCCTAGGCTCCATTACCAGATACAACATTAGGTGGAACCCACTCAATGGGGTGAGAAAAAGGAAAATTGAAGAAATTTTATTCTGAGAAATTTTGGCTCAGCTCTAGATCCAGCCAGATTTATTTTGTTTGCTGCTACCTCTGCTTTATGGATGTGGATGCCTCAAGTGTTTGGGGATGATTTATTTCACTGATGAATTGCCGAAGCTGTTCTGTTTCCACTGCTTTCCATCTTTCAAAAGGTTCCAGAGAGACGCACATATATCATTAACCTGAGAAGCATGGATATTAAATTATATACATTGAGCTGAAGGGGAAATTTGAATGTTCTGTTACCTTCCAAAAGTACTTAGCAAGACAAATTTTTGTATGTATACCTGTGTACATGCTTGTGTATTGGTATTTGAAGAAGTTCTGACAAATTTAACCATGTTGTCTTTTTAATAATGAAAAGAACCAATCAGTGCCCTGCTAACACTTCCTTGGGAGTATCAGTATTGCAACTGTTACATGTTCAACTATTCCTAATACAGTGGTACCTCGGGTTACGTACTTAATTGGTTCCAGAGTGCTGTTCGTAACCGAAAAAAGTATGTAACCTGAATGGCGATATCACGCTTTGCACATGTGCAGAATGCTTCTGCGCATGCACAGACTGTGCAGAACACTTCTGTGTGGACCGCTCACATGGCAAAAAACACTTCCAGGTTACCGGAGTACATAACCTGAAAAAACGTAACTCGAAGTGGATGTAACCCGAGGTACTGTTGCAATCTCATTAGTAGCGGTTATTTATTCCACTGCATGTAGCAACTTGAGTTTCTTACCTTAGACCTAAATTGCAACCCTGAAACTTTATATTTACCATTGGCCAACTTTCAAATAAGAGGTCCCATTGTGGGATTCCTTAGTATGTAGGGATGAATCTTTTCCTTCTTATTATTTTTTATAGGGTACAAGTATTGTGACTGTAGCATCATCATCAAGATGATACTTGTTAAAATATAAGAAGAGCCCTGTGGGATTTAGTCCTGCCTTCCTATTCCAGCATCCTGCTTTCCATAGTGGGGATGAAGGCACTATTCTCAGACGTTGGTTGAAACTGCTTATGTGCTTCTGCTTGTCTTCAATAAACCTCAGCAGAATTGTACCACACATGGCACAGAACAACCTCAACCCACGACAAATAACCAATCAACACTGCTTACAGGCCTACACAAAATCAACACCACCACCCCAAAGATTACCACAAGCTCAGTCTTCACAGCAATTCCACCCATAGCTGTTAACCTTTCCCTTTTCTTGCGAGGAATCCTATTCGGAATAATGGAATTTCCCTTTAAAAAGGGAGGGAAAGTTGACAGCTATGATTCCACCCTGCCCTTCTGCAGTGGATATGTCTGCTATTTTTTCCACCTATGTACACTCAGGAAACTACAAGAAAGAAGATTCCACCTAAACATTAGGAAGAACTTCCTGACAGTGAGAGCTGTTCAGTGGAATTTGCTGCCAAGGAGTGCGGTGGAGTCTCCTTCTTTGGAGGTCTTTAAGCGGAGGTTTGACAGCCATCTGTCAGGAATGCTTTGATGGTGTTTCCTGCTTGGCAGGGGGTTGGACTGGATGGCCCTTGTGGTCTCTTCCAACTCTATGATTCTATGATTTGTAAATTTTCTACCAACATCTTAAAATCTTCAGCTGAAAAGAATTGTGTGTTCTGGGAGATACTGAGAATGAATTGATCAATCAAAGTATCAATCAATCAATGAGGGTCATTTCCTATGATTCACTGGTGACCAACATGCAACAACAACAACAACAACAACAACAACAATTTATTATTTATATGACACCCATCTGACACAAAATAAAACATTGAGCACATAAAACAACAAAATGTTTGGATGAATCACCTGTCCATATGATCAGGTTAACATGGGTGCAGCAAAGTCTTGTAGAATCAGCTGCTCATGCACCTTAGTTGCACTCTAATTACACTGCTCATCTAAAACAAAATCGAAAATTCTTTCTAGTAGCACCTTAGAGACCAACTGAGTTTGTTCCTGGTATGAGCTTTCGTGTGCATGCACACTTCTTCAGATACTATCATCTAAGTGTGATGTCTTCAGCATATCACCACTATTAACTCTAAACTTTAATATTAATAATAAAAATAATATTAATAATAATAAAAATAATAATTTTATTATTTATACCCTGCCCATCTGGCTAGTTTTCCCCAGCCTTACAACACATTCAAAAATGTAAAACATTAGACATTAAAAATTTCCTGATGCAGGGTTGCCTTTGGATAAAAAAGTGGGGATTCTTCCATATTGGGAGTCTGAAAACGTGGTCAACGTTTTTGTGCCATGGTTAGTTTTTTTTTTGCAATATACAAGTGTCATGTTTACATGAAAAATCACCATCTATAATCTTTAAACATTCTCTGTAGGATCAGCTGCATGATTGTTTGTTCTGTCTTCATTAATTTAGAAACCTTCATCCTGGGCAGAGACTGCCAGTGAACAATAACCCAGCAGTCTTATCTAAATTGAGTGTGAGCTGATTTTCATGAAGTCAGTTTGTTGCTTTCACAAGCAGAGCATGAAGAATAGTGTTAATCTTTTTAGCGCTCTTATCAGATAGCTGCGGGACAACATCATCAGCATACATGTAAATAAAAGATTTATCACACAAATGTATGTGTGTATATGCATAGAGACAGAGAAAGAGAGAAATCTCTTCGCTTTGGTACTAATGATAGTATCTAGAAAAACAAGCCCATCCAGATTTAAAAATTCTTGCCTTTCCTCTCCCGACAAGATAGCAATCATTGGAATTTTTAAGGTTAGAATACCTAATCCAGAAAATGGCTTGTGATGAGCTCACGTACATGCAAAATATTCTTGAGTGGTGTGTCAAGGTCTTATATTTGAGTCTCTTATCTGAGAAGAGAAACATTTAATTTGCAAAACGAAAGTCCTATAATTTCACTTGAGCGATGAACAGGAGTCATTAAAAGAATGTGACTAAGTACATGGATGATGCTGTTCCCTGGTGGGATTAAAAAGGTAGAAACTCATTGACTGATTGATAACAATTTAGAGGTTGGGGTGGGAATAAGTGATTTCTCTAGCCGGCACTGCAGCAAGAACAGCCTTTTCTCAGCTAAAGTTTTTCACCTCTTAAAGTCATTGGTAACGTAGAAAGTAAAATTTATTGCCATTTCCACACAGTGCAATGTCTCTGAATGGGAATGAAAAAGACTGATCACTACTAATTACATTTATGGGTATGATGCAGTGAGCTTCGCGGAATAGGTTATTACTATACAAATCCTTTAAAAAATCTTTGAGTCTATAGGATGAATTGTAAATAACCTATAATTATGATGGGCTGTCAGTAGAACCACTGTTGTGCGGAGGAATCACTTTAGCAATTTCCAAAAAATATAGTACAGCTGCCAACTAACAACACTGTGTCTTTTTTTGTTGTTTCGGAGGCTGCCATAAGTCAGGGCTGATGTTTTCATCAGTCTATCACAGATATTTACAGAAGATAAACATTTTCTAGAGACTTCTGAGATCCAGAAAGCAGATAAAAGGAGTATGAATTTTGTGGAATTGTGACAAGACAGAGTACTTTCATAAATCCCACATTAACACTAGTGACTTGCAAGTCAACGGTGCATTTCAATAGGAAATAACAAGAAATGGGAAAAATAAAAATGCCAGCCAGTTTCAAGTCAGAATTGTCCCAGTGATTGATACAATTCTAAGCAGACATCAACTCAGTGGAACACATATCTAAGGAAACATATTTATTCCATGATCAATCCCTCTGTATAATTTGTGTGCATGCACACGAAAGCTCATACCAAGAACAAACTTAGTTGGTCTCTAAGGTGCTACTGGAATTTTTTTTTGTTGTTGTTGTTCTGTATAATTTGTTACAGGGAGGAACTGGAACCCTTGGAAAGAACTGACCATGTTCTCTTGGGTTTCATGATACAGAGGCAAAGGAAAGCTGAATGTACTCAGACATGCACTCTGGACTTTAAGAACACTGATTATTATTATTTTTTAAGAAAACCTAAGGAACTACAGTTGTACCTTGGTTTTCCAACAGCTTAGTTCTCGAAAGTTTTGCATCCCAAATGCCGCAACCCAGAAGGGACTGTTCCGGTATGCGAGTTATTTTTGGAAGCCAAATGTCTGACGGAGCTTCCTGCAGCCAATCAGATTTCAGAAAGGTTTCTGTGGTCTGTTAATACCAAGTTTGGCTTCACAGGTGACCTAGAGATGAAAGCATCCTCTTAAGCAAAGCTGTCAACTTTCCCTTTTTTTGCAATGAGAAATGGCGCTGGAATAAGGGAATTTCCCGCAAAAAAGGGAAAGTTGACAGCTATGCTCTTAAGAGCTGCAAACTGCAATAATCGGATACAGCACTTGACATCGTCTTCAGTGCTTCACTTAAACTAAAAGCATAAACAGGTGTAATATGGATTCATTTTAGAGATACAATACAAATATGGGTTAATATTACCACAGAATCAGGCACACTTTTCTTGGAGGAATGCACTGGTGCATGGATTTTGGGGTGCACTTGTTGCGCAAAATAAGCATGAATATAAAATTATGAATCTGACAGTTCTAGAAACTGCACATGTATCTCAGGGGAGTGTGATTGTTTTGCACATTCACTCCTCCTCCCCCCATGCCAAGAATATATTCCTTGATTACTTCTTTAGCCACTTAGAGGCACCTTTACAATTACTGGAAATGTCTCGATTTCTTGTAATATTCTGCTCTCATCGTATTCAGACATTTTCAAACAGGGCGAGCCAGATGAAAACCACACGGGCATTTATAGTGTCAGCAGTTAGACTGCTGTAGCTATTAAGGAGGAGGCTCAGTTTTCAACATGCTTTCCAATAAAAGTCCATCCCAAGGGGCAGTACATGAGGAATAGGATGAAAGTGGTTAAGTCAATACAAGATTGACTCCATTACTCTTACCATCTGTTTATCACGGACCGTGTTAAAGTTGTTTTGCTCTCTTTTATTGACTAAGGGATATTAATATTGCTTGACAACTGCTTGGTGTATGCAATAAATGGTTGCCTCATTTTGTTGCCTAACAGCTGTTGATTCACCCATGCAAACATGTTCGTGAAGCATCAATCATGTATTTAAAATGTGAGCAGCTCTCACTGTACACGTGGTTGGAGAGTATTTGACAATGTAGAAATACGGCTGGTAGGAGTTAATGACAGGGCTGTACAAATAACTCTCTCTCTCTCTCTCTCTCTCTCTCTCTCTCTCTCTCTCTCTCTGCCTTAATGAACTGCACATCAATCACACTGGAAAGATGACTTCTTCCCCATAGCTAAAATACCCTGCAGTTGTGCAGATAACAGTGCTTGCCAAAATAGCACTTGAACCCGAAGGCAACCATTTTCAGCCTTGATGGTTCGTTTCAAACGTATGTAGCTATTATATGTGAGGAAGAAGAATGGCGCAACAAGAAGCAGGTTAAAGAAAAGAAGACTTGTGATGTAACATAATTGATGTGTCTGTGGCTGAATTACAGCCTTTTTTCTTTTTTTGAAAAAAAACCCCCATCATTATGAAGCTAGGAAAAGGATGAATTAGCAATGTAATTAGGCTAGATAGAACTTTAAAAGTTCAAACTGAGCTTTCAAAAATATCAGTTCCAGAAATTTCATCACATTTTCTTGGTTGTTGTCTTCTCCGGGTGAGTATCTGCTCCACGGTGAACATTCCAAATTGTTCATCTGACTTGTCAAACTATTCAAGAAGCAAAATGAACCCCTGTGTTGCAACTCAACCGAGAACGAACAAACAAGGCAACACGAGACCCAGAGCGAAAGCAACCTATCAGTTCTAGAAAAACTCTATTATACTAATGATATACAATAACAACAAATACAATCAAGCAAAATGGCAAAGTATGAAAAAATCTCTGTAGCATCAAATACAACCGAGCAGAATAGCAAAGTTTGAAAAAGTCTCTGTAGCATGGATGGAACAGTAGGTCATGTAATGTTCCAAGGAGGCTGAAGTAGACGGAAACTGGACAGTGATTCTGGATAAGGTGCACTGTTTCGATGTTACTTCTTCAGCAAAGTCATAGGTAACTGAAATTTTAGACCCTTCTCATATGGTGGAAGATATTTCCAGGAACAGTGCTCATAAGTATATGTAAACACTGCTCCCAACACCTTGATGGCAGAAAGTGAGGAGGAATTAAAGAACCTTTTAATGAGGGTGAAAGAGGAGAGCGCAAAATATGGTCTGAAGCTCAACATCAAAAAAACTAAGATCATGGCCACTGGTCCCATCACCTCCTGGCAAATAGAAGGGGAAGAAATGGAGGCAGTGAGAGATTTCACTTTTTTGGGTTCCACGATCACTGCAGATGGTGACAGCAGTCACGAAATTAGAAGACGCCTGCTTCTTGGGAGAATAGCAATGACAAACCTAGACAGCATCTTAAAAAGCAAAGACATCACCTTGCTGACAAAGGTCCGTATAGTTAAAGCTATGGTTTTCCCAGTAGTAATGTACGGAAGTGAGAGCTGGACCATAAAGAAGGCTGATCGCCGAAGAATTGATGCTTTTGAATTATGGTGCTGGAGGAGACTCTTGAGAGTCCCATGGACTGCAAGAAGATCAAACCTATCCATTCTCAAAGAAATCAGCCCTGAGTGCTCACTAGAAGGACAGATCCTGAAGTTGAGGCTCCAGTACTTTGGCCACCTCATGAGAAGAGAAGACTCCCTGGAAAAGACCCTGATGTTGGGAAAGATGGAGGGCACAAGGAGAAGGGGACGACAGAGGATGAGATGGTTGGACAGTGTTCTCGAAGCTACTAACATGAGTTTGGCCAAACTGCGAGAGGCAGTGAAGGATAGGCGTGCCTGGCGTGCTCTGGTCCATGGGGTCACGAAGAGTCGGACACGACTGAACGACTGAACAACAACAACAACAACAACAAACACTGCTCCCAACTTATTCTTCCACATCTCAAATTCAGTTCTTCACATTTCAACATCAGTGTGCAATTGTTATTATTTTAAAAGTCCTCATGAAAAGTCATCAGCACTTCTCATAATAAACACATTTTGAATGGAATTCAGCCTCACGGGGTGCCATAGAGGCACCCCATACTATGTTGATTGTGCCCAATGCCATTTTTACCCACAACAAACATTCTTCGGCCTAACAAAGGTATCCCATAACTGCAATGAGTAAAAGGTGGGGGGGAAATCCCAACCAAGTGCCAATCAAGTTAAGAGCAAAAAATCCAGCCAGCAACCCAAAATTGCTCAGTGAAGGCTCTAATCTGAGGGTGGGTGGGTGGGTGGGAAGCTCTCAATCCAAAATGGCCCTGGGGAAGCAGCCTTTTATAGGCCTTCCCCACCCTTTTTGAAAGACTCATGGGACAGCTTTCCCCCCATGAGCGCATAGCATGAACAAGATCCTGGGCAAAAGCTTGCCCAGTATTTTTCTGCAAATTATGGGCCCCAGTGCCACTGGGCAAAGGCATCCTGCAGTTATTGAGCATGGAATGAGGCTTATCAAGAGATGCATCCAAAACACCAGCAAATCATAGACCACCTCTTTGCCTGTAGATAAGTTTTGCAATTTGCTGCTGTTTTTTTTGTTTTGTTTTGTTTTTTACCATCCTATCCAAAAATCAGGAAGATTCATGAGGATCCGTGTATACTGGATCAATGCTTCAGTGGTCCCAACAAGTTCTTGATCTGTGACTTTTACTATGCAATCTAGCAAATGTAAGCTTTTAACTTGATGGTGCTTTTTGGTGCAGGGAGGAGCTAGCAAAATAATGTTGATTCAGAGGATCCATTTTAATTCTGTTAGCTCTGAATTTTACCCAAACCCCATGAAAAACCAAAATGTGGGTGGGTGGGTGGCAAAGCTTCAGTTAATTAAATGGTGATGATAATAATGGTGGAAAAGGAGGAGGACTTGGTAACCTTCCTCGTTTCTGGCAATAAACAAGGGAATAATTAAAAAATAAACTTATTGCAGCATGAACCTGCGTAAGCATGAGCCTGATCTATTAGATTTACCTGTTGAAGTAGGCTTTTTTCCTACAAAGCTAATTCTGCAAAAAAGCAGTTAAATGTGGTTGTTAAAATGCCACACTGATTTTGCTGCAACAGACTAACATAGTGCATAATCTCAAATAATGAAGTTGCCTTAAACCATCTGTAACATATAAACTGAGAAGGAACTAAATAGAGTGTAACTTAGTGCTCATGGAAAGTGGAGTAGTCTTCCTTTTTAATGGAAAGAAACCCTGATCTCTGATAAGTGCTATAGATCAGGAAAAAGCACATGGTATAAGTTTGACCTTCAACGCCTCCCATGCCACATTGGAATGGATAATTTCTCCTGAACAGGATCCTTAACCGCAATACCTATATTCCTTGCACTGAAAAGAGCACACTAGCAACTACAAATGCTTTCTGCTTTCCAACTCTCGAGTCAAGCATTAAAAGTCAGGGTAAATCCTGATGATCTTAACTTGAAAGAATGAAAGGATGAACTGCTTGGAATGAAGACTTACAGAAATGCCTCTGAAATTTCTGACTCTCACTATGTGCACTTCCAATTCTCTTAGCAACCTACCCTGTTAGCTGAGGTGCTATGGGAGCTCTCAAACTCATGGCTGTATTGTTTAACTTTTACTGCATTCTGAAACTGTTCTGGAACGTTTAATTATCAGAGTGGATGGGTATACATTCATGGGCATGCATTCAGCTGCACACACATAAGTTTGCACATCTCCTACACTCAAGATTCTTTTGCGCACTGTATTTAGAGATAAAGTATTCTTCTCAATCAGATATTTAAAAGGCTAAGTTCATTTCTGCTTGAATCATTCTTTATGTGAAACCCTATTAGTAATCACATGCTTATCAGTACAGAAGAAATGCATATGCTACAGCATTTTTAAATCAATTGTTCATTCGTAACTTCAAAAACACAAATGCATACAACAGCATACATTTTCCCCCTTCTTTGTCCTTCCTTCCCTGCCACACCTCCCTGTGTTTGAAGGCACCGTCTACTGAGATAAGACTAAATCAAGATAAAATAATCTACACCAGGTGTGGGAAATATTTGTCCTTCCAGATGTTACTGAACTGCAACTCCCATCATGTCTGGAGGAGGAAAGTTTCCCCAGCCCCGATCTACATTGAAAAAGAAGATAAAATAAATAGATTAAGATAAAGAAAGCAGTGGGAGAACAAGGAAATGTCAGGGTTCAGTTCTGCGTGATGCATCTGTCATTCCGTTGCTCCCCACACAAAAAAATATTCTGTAAAAAGCTCTAAAAACCCATTTCAAACATTATGACATTTTTCATCATTTTGCTTTTACTAAACAGGATCTGTACACGAGCCGCTAGCTGTAGTAGGCCTTGTATCCCTCCCAGAATGTCCAGTGTACTGTGAGATTTCCAGTGCTGGAGGATTGTTGTCTTTGCAATTAAGTGACCGGGGCATCTGGTCGGCTACTGTGAAAACAGGATGTTGGACTAGACGGGCCATTGGCCTGATCTAGCAGGGACTCCTTACGTTTTTCAAATTTGCTACCCAGGATCAAGCTCTGCCTACATTGTGCCATATGCCTTTTCCACTCCTATGTTTCCATACGATTAGCCTTGTAGGCTCATGTGAGGATCTCTCCAAATGATAAAGCAGAAGTAATCAGCCCATGAGTCAATGCTAGCCATTCACATCTGACAGACTGAGTGCCATTTTGAGACAGGACAGTTCAAACTTTGAATTCACGTCCACATATTCAATGTTGATGGTTGTCTCCCTTAACTGTGAATTGTAGACAAAGCCTCCTTCGTGTTCACATAGAACGTTTTTTGAAAGATTTAGATTCTTAGTCATCTTTTGATGCTTCACCTTATAATAAATGCCTGTCTGTATGCTGTAGGCATCTCACACTGACTTCCTATTGTCTCTCAGAAACAAGGTGTGTTCTGTTTGTTTGTTTGCTTACTTGCCTGAACCTATAAAATCTTTATGACTGGGGTCTGGCATGTCTAAGGAATTCTCCTTGTTTAGCTCCTCTTCTTATGTTGAAGCACCATCCTTAAAATTCCACCTGTGCACCATATTATTATTTCAGGTGCTACTGTGACTACCTCATAACCTTGGGATTCCTTTTGCTGGAGATCAACTGTACACTCATTTGATCTGCAGCTGCTGCCTCACACATGCGAGTCATGAATTCACGATGCCGCCATATGAATATAATAAGCAGCTCTATGCTGAGCCAAACCATTGAATCACCGAGCGCAGTGTAGTCTATGTGAAGTGTCAGTGACTCTAAAAGGTCTCAGGCAAAGGTCTCCCCCTGCTTTTCAACCTGTGAACCTTCCAAACTGGAAATACCAATGTGACACCAAAAGGTTATTGTGGGGTGGCACAGAAGGGGCAAAGTCCCACATTTTAAGAGCTCAGATTTTTTTAAAAAAACAACAACAGCAACACTATATGGCAGGCAACCAGCAATGGGGGGGGGAGCTGCTTGTTAAGGCACTTGCCCCCTGTCCCCTCTGGTGCCACCAATGATTGACCTTGAATCCTTCACATGGAAAGTACAGGTGATACTCGAAAAATTAGAATATCGTGGAAAGGTTCATTTCTTTCAGTAATTCAACTTAAAAGGTGAACCTAATATATGAGATAGACTCATGACATGCAAAGCGTGATATGTCAATCCTTTATTTGTTATAATTGTGATGATTATGGCATACATCTGATGAGAATCCCAAATTAACAATCTCAACTTTGGGGTTCTCATCAGATGGATGCCATAATCATCACAATTGTAACAAGCAAAGGCTTGATATATCTCACTTTGCATGTCATGAGTCTATGTCATATATTAAGCTCCAGTAGCTAATGAAAACAATTGCTTACATAAATGGCCTTTTCCACGATATTCTAATTTTTCGAGTTCCACCTGTATATAAATAGCTTGAGGAAGAAGCTGTAGTTTCCTGGGGAACCATATACAGGTGGAACTCGAAAAATTAGAAAAGGCAAGTCCACTTTCCTCCCGTTGGTATGGATTTATCCAGGATCAAGTGATAAAACATCTGTGTTGAAATAGCTTTTGGATTTCATAGATGATAGATAGATAGATGATGATAGATTAGATCAATAGATGATAGATAGATGGATGATGTGGATAGATAGATGGTGTGGATAGATTAGATAGATAGATAGATAGATAGATAGATAGATAGATAGATGATAGATAGATGATAGATGATAGACACACACATACATCCAGTACTTTTGTGATCTATCTCAATGAAAATGAAAATAACTAAGGCAGGGCGACAAAATTGTGAAAAACACCCTGGCTGGTGTTCATGTGCTGCGCCATTCCAGATTGCTGAAAAAGACAACTGCTCACTAGTTACTTATTATTATTCTTACTTGGGTTTAAAACCTTGTAAAATGACTTTCTAATGGAGGTCGACTGAATGATTATACGGTTTAGTGATAAACCTCTTTATTTATTCTATCTCTTCTATCGCAGTACAATGATTTTCTATGACTGCACTGGCTCGTGTTAATAAACCTCTACTCCCAGGCCGATCGTAAAGGTGATGTAGTGGCTAGGACAGGACGCGCAAAGCTTGGTTTGTAAACTCCAAATGTCACATTATGCAAGATCCTTTTGGAGACAAAAGTCACATTGTAGCTGCCAAGGGACTGTCCAGGGGAAGAAAACTGTGCGTTGCTGTGTCCCCACTTGACAGGCCAACATTGTCACATCCGCTTATTAAGTGCAGCTACCGCAACAACCACACCATTTCCTTGGAGGAAAAGACACGAGAAGCCCACAATCACTACTGGATTTGCATCTGGATTACCAGTGGATGCAAGTCCATTTAACATTGGCTGGCATAAGGTAACTGGAGCCACTGAGGAAGTGTGTGGAAAACAGTTCATCTTACTTCCACTAAGACCAGGATTTTTTGGGTGCTATTGCTTGCCCTTTTGGAGTGCACCCACAACAAACATTTTTTAATAAATCAATTGGGGGTGCTGTATTTTCCCCAATCACCTGCCTTGCCACTTCCACTCACCAACAGAGCCAGTGTGGTGTAGTGGTTAAGAGCGGTAGACTTGTAATCTGGGGAACCAGGTTCACGTCCCCGCTCCTCCACATGCAGCTGCTGGGTGACCTTGGGCTAGTCACACTTCTCTGAAGTCTCTCAGCCCCACTCACCTCACAGAGTGTTTGTTGTGGGGGAGGAAGGGAAAGGAGAATGTTAGCCGCTTTGAGACTCCTTTGGGTAGTGATAAAGCGGGATATCAAATCCAAACTCTTCTTCTTCTTCTTCTTCTTCTTCTTCTTCTTCTTCTTCTTCTTCAACAGGAACAACCACAGCAACAACACCACTCCTCTAAGATGAGAAGAGAGGAGGCTCAGTCAACTCCAATTCCTTTTGGTTTCCAACCAGGCTACTACTGGTGGAGGCTAATCCATATAAAACAACCACTAGCATCACACAAGAGCAAGGTTTAAGGGTGCGAATGCTTTTGGATGGCCAGATTATGGGCTAAGTCTCTAATCATCTCTTGAGAAGCTGTGCATTGAGAGAATTGACTCTGCAAAGTGTGGATTGCTGAATAGTAAGTACATGTGCTGGGGATAAATCAGACTTAGCCAATGTGGTACCTTCCAGAGGTTGTCAAGCTATAACTCCCACAATTTGTGACCACTGTGCATGCTGGCTGGAACTGCTGGGAGTTGTAGTCCAACAACAATGTTGGCTACCCTGGAGGGAAATACTTGACACCTTTTAAGGTACTAAATAATCTTTATGGGGATATTAATAAAATGATTTATGTTTTCAAGAGCTTTATCCTTATGCAAGCTATTCTTGTGGTCAATTAATTTGGGCAACACACTACATCCATTCCTTCCCAGTGTTGCTTTTAATTAGCGGTTTACAGGGAACTTCACATATTGAATTAATGTTATGATTGATCTTCATTGAAATGACTTTATAGACAAACTGAGCTGATTGTAAACTCTGATTAAGACCGGTTAGCAGAATTGGTAAATGAATGAATTTAATTTTGGGTAATTAATGATCTAACTCAATATAAAGAAGCTTGCTATGCTCCTTTTCTGTACTCTCTGTACTTTTCTGTACTCTCTGAAAAAGGCATCATACTTCAGCCTTTCTCTCTCTTGATTTGCCCTGGCTTCATCTTCTTATTTTCTGTTCCGGCTTCCACATTGCCCAAGCTATATATCGATTCTACCTTACGTTTTCTTCCTTGCAGCTAGGCCTCCCACATGGTGTGCCAGATCCTTACCATCCTTCTCCTTATTTGACAGCAATAATTCCCACACTTCCATCCATCACTCTCTGTCTTCCTCTCTGTGTATAACCAATCAAATATCATGTTGGTTCAAGTGATTCTCCATGTGAATAGTTACAGGTAGGTAACCGTGTTGGTCTGCCATAGTTGAAACAAAATAAAAAAAATTCCTTCCAGTAGCACCTTAGAGACCAACTAAGTTTGTTACTGGTATGAGCTTTCGTGTGCATGCACACTTCTTCCGATACACTGAAACAGAAGTCACCAGACTATATATATATATATATATATATATATATATATATATATATATATATATCACACTATATATAGGGTCTGGTGACTTCTGTTTCAGTGTATCTATGTGAATAGTCCTCATACCTGTTTACAAACATTCCTCATACTTGCTAATCCATTTGTAGTGACCGATGAGTATTCTATTTTTATTTAGGATCTGGGTTGCTGCCTAATTGCTATTTATTTATAAGTGGCACACTGACACTGAGACATGTGTTATTTTGATGTTTATATACACATTTATCTGCATGTGCACATACCCCTCAGCTGTTCTGATTTAATTAGGACATCCCGTTTTGGGGTGCCATGCTCTCTCACAAGATTGCAGCCCTGAAAATGCATGTTTGGGGGCTATGTGATTCATGTAGGCCCTAAAAGATGTATGTCTCGGTTTTCCTCTGAGACATGTTGGAGGGTATTGTGCATAATGTCATAAAACATCACTTTCTCATTGGCCCTGTATTTGTCACATGAAGCACTGTTTCCAATCTGCAGCAGTATCCAATCCAGAATTTGCACTATTGAGTTCTGTTCTGGACATGGGATGAATCAGTGAACGTCAGAAATCTCAACTCCTGTTTTCGTCAGATTTCCCTGACTCCTACGTTGATGAATTTTTTCAAAATTCCGTTTCAATATCAAAATTCTGTTTCAAACCCAATAGGAATCTGTTAGACGTGCCATGTAGATTTCATGCATATAGAGGTTAACAAAGGCATAAAGTCATTATGAAATTGGGGGGAAGCAGATGGTCAAATGGTAATGTGATATTAGGAGTAGTTTTCATACTGCCTTGACTGTTATGCAATGTAAAACATCACAAGGGGGGGGGGGGCTATGGAGACCTGGGTTGAAATCATATGGCCCCTGGGAGCATGTCCTAGGGGCCATATATTAGATCTCCCTCTCAAACATTAGAGATGGAGGTCCAAAAGAGAAATGTGATATTGGCTGTTCCATCCCTGCTACCACAGAAGCATATGATGCCTTGGCTCAATCCATATTGGCAAGACTTAAAGGGGGCATGCTGAGATATTTGAGGGATGTACTGGAGGGACGCGGATGGCGCTGTGGTCTAAACCACAGAGCCTAGGACTTGCCAATCAGAAGGTTGGCTGTTTGAATCCCCGCGACAGGGTGAGCTCCCACTGCTCGGTCCCTGCTCCTGCCAACCTAGCAGTTTGAAAGCACGTCAAAGTGCAAGTAGATAAATAGGTACCGCTCTGGCGGGAAGGTAAACGGCATTTCCGTGTGCTGCTCTGGTTCGCCAGAAGCAGCTTAGTCATGCTGGCCACATGACCCGGAAGCTATGCACCGGCTCCCTCGGCCAATAAATCGATATGAGCGCCGCAACCCCAGAGTCATCCGCGACTGGACCTAATGGTCAGGGGCCCCCTTACCTTTACTGGAGGAGAACCAGAACATTTATTTCCAATTGTTCCCATTGAGTGGGAAAGACTTGGAAGAAAATGAAGGCTTGTGCCTTTATTTATTTTTGTCTGCCCTACTTTAGGATTGAAACCTTAGATAGATAGATGACAATTTATTTATTGTGGCTAGAACTATTTGAATAAAAAGGAGAAGCCTTAGAAAGAAGAGTGAATTTAAAAAGGTTTAGCACGTTACGTTAATGAGTAAAATAACTACATTTAAACAAGCCTGGAAAGGATGGTTGCAAGTATTCCAATTACATTAATGTTGGCTTCCATAGTTTATTGAAATAAGATCACCTCTTCTGAGACACTAAGCGCTAAAGTAATCAAGGATGCTTTAATTTAATTTTGTAAACCAATATCTATAAAGAAGTAAATTATAGAACAATTTATATCGAACTCTACTCTCCATTGTTTTCAATGAGTACGTTGCAAATATTTATCTTTGACTTATTGTGCGATACTTTGGAGTTGTTGGTTGCTAAATATTGTGTGCATTGGGTTACAATGTTTATCTCTATGTTGGAAAAGAGAAATGGAATACAGCTACATGCTAACACTTGCTAACTTTGAAAATGTGGGCTGGTAGGGTGAGGGTTGTATTAACGACTGTGACAATGCCTTAAAATATCATCTCATACTTTCTTATACATGTGTCAATTCAAATATATAGTAGGCATGGAAGGATCAGCCCTTGTCTCTGCCAGTTTCAGATGTACTTGTCTTAGATATTTTCCATCCTGTTTTGTTTTGTTTTTGCATCTTTTATACATATTTTTCCACACATTCTTCCACTAAAATATGTATTTTAATGGTGCACTTTGCATTTTTCTTAAAGTATGCATTTTATGCACACACACACACACAAAAACAATGTATGTTATATACATTTATTTGCTTTGGAACAACACCATAACATTTAGAGACCTGTATCTGACTAATAGCGGCATTCCCATTCCCATATCTGGGAACGGCAAGTTAGGTTGATTCACTTCATAAATGCAGACCAAATAAATTTCTTCTCCATCTCCGATATTTAGGGTTGAAATGTTAAGCTCTCAAGCAACAGCCGTTCCATGTGGACTTAAGGAAATATATACCATGATATGATGTGAGCCTCTTGGGCTTGCCAATCAGAAGGTCTGCAGTTCGAACCCGTGCAATGGGGTGAGCTCCCATGCTCTCTCCCAGCTCCTACCAACCTAGCAGTTCGAAAGCACACCAGAGTCAGTAGATAAACAGGTACTGCTGCAGCGGGAAGGTAAACGGTTTAGTCCTGCTGGCCACGTGACCTGGAAAGCTGCCTGTGGACAAACGCCGGCTCCCTCGGCCTGAAAGCGAGATGAGCGCCGCAACCCCATAGTTGCCTTTGACTGAGCTTAACTGTCCAGGGGTCTTTTACCTTTACCTTCACGCCATGATAATTTATAAACCAAGTTTTAAAAATGCAATGAAAGTCAACACTATGTGATACATGGAGCTGAAAGATTTTTTACTGACCAAAGATAGTATTTACTGACCAAGAGGCCTGGGGAGACCAAAGACTAGTAAAGTCCACATCCTCCTAATGCTGTAGTGTCTACTGGTGCCTAAATGACACTTCATCGTGAACAGCCAGAGAAAGGAGAGAACTTAACATGTATGATGTGCCTGTGCTGAATCATGTTCTGAGACTCTGTGCATGTCTCCCTTTCTTAACATGGTCATAGATCAAAAACCAGAAGCAGGTGGTCACACTTACCCATCAGTGGTGCCTGCTGCTCATTGGAACTGGAGTGGCAGAAGACAGGGAGCCAGAGTCAATGACAGCTCTTAAAGCCCAAACATTGATCAGGATGATTTCTTTATTTTAAAAAGCAGAGTCCGTGCTAGGCTGTTTGGGCTGATTGAACCAATGTTGGGGAAATTGCCCGGCCGCTCTGATGAAGTTTACACCAGACACCTCCTAGCAGATAAAGAATTGGAGACCGCTAGGATCGTTGCAAAATTTTGTTTTATTGCTACAAGAGTAAGACGTACAGTGATGTCAACAAAGATCAGTGACTGAGACTTGAGCTTTAATCTCTGAAGGAATGCCAATAGGTGGTAAAGATCCCTAAATTTTAAATTTTACAGTAAGTACCAATTCTATGAATTGGACTGAAACTCTGTAATACAATTCAACCCCCAATGCTATATCCTATTACGGATTGTTTTAATTTGTTCTCTGGCCTTTGACCGTAATAAAGATATTTGTATTTGTATGCTGTTTTGGAATTTAGTGCTGCGATATCCAGAAACAACATCCCTTCTAGCAATTCCTGTTATTTTTCTCTACAAGCAGGAAGTCTTCACATCTGGATGTCTCATTTTAAATCCACCCATTTGGGTTTATAAACCTGCACAGCAGAATCAGGAAACCTTGCCCATCCTGAAAGCCACATTCCCCCACATGCCACCTTCCAGGACTTAAAGACAGTGGTGGACGAGATAAGTGGGTGGAAGTGGGTGGAGCAATAGATGTGACTTGTACTTAATCACTTGAGGAGGCTGGGGAGCCTGCCCAGTGGGGGTGGGGCCAAAAGAGAGGGGTGTGGCCTGGGGAGACACCCACGGACCTGTGGGAATGTTAAGGGTAGTAGGGAAGGATATCGTGAATAAATAATATCCTTCCTTCACTCATGCTAGTAAGTGATGTAGCAGAGCAAATTCCCCTCAATATAGCTAGAAGCTAGTTTGCAGATTTGTTTGAATCTCTTAGTTAAGTTTATTCCTGGTGTCCCCTTTGATCCCTCTTAAAAGAATAAAGACACAGAAAGAGTCTTTCTGAGTAAAGTAACAAAAAGTTTACTCACATTTCAGTTCACGATCTGATCCCTGAAAGACAGGCTTTACTTAATACTTACATAAACAAACTGTGAGTTAATCACATATGGACATAGGGGCAGAAGGTGGGTGTTGTCTGCCCTGGGTGTCACCACTGAGGGGGGGTGACAAAATGCCGGGTGGCACTCACCGCAGGGCCTGTAGTGTGCCCTAGCCACGCGTCTCTCCTGGGAGTGACGCAGTGGCTTGGGAGCCCACAGGCTCTGTGCTGCCCCAAACGGTCTGCCCGCTGCCTCCCCCTCAGCTGTAGGGTGGCAGAGTGGGAGGAGGCAGGCAGAGCGTCCTGCCCCGGCTCACCCTACCCTGCAGGCAGCTGGTCCCACCCCCATGGGTGGATGTTCCTGCCCCTGGGCGCAGGGCACACGTGTTGCCCTAGGTGCCTGATTGGCTTCCTCTGCTGCTGTATGGAGACTGAACTCATGTGCTGCTGAGACCCAGCAGACAGAAAAATTACGTTGATACAAAATGGCTGCAGGACAGTAGCATGGCCGCAAAAGATCAGCAAGCAAGACAAGAGAAAAACAACAAGTGAAAATATGGCCGTGTGACACAGCTCTTTTGTGCAGTGAGCCAGGACCGCACCCATTTCCCAGGTCACATGCAGGGGGAGGATGCTCCATACCAGTGGAAGAGGAAGTTACACTGACCGGGTGTCCCTCTTGCCTGTGCCCACTCTAGGGAAATAATGAATGTTGCATTTGACTGTACCAATGGATTACATCCCACAGGGCCAGACAGATGCTTGTCCCCAAGGATGAGGTGACTAACCACTGTGCTGTAGAAAACTAAGGAAGTAGAGTGACTTATTCCTATTTGTTCAAATCCAGGACTTCTTGGCCATGGGGAAAAAAGTGGATATAATTATAGGAGGCTTAGATCAAGGCCAGAGCTGTACCTTCAGATCAGCTTTAGGCAAACCCCTAATTAATACGGAATTTAGTATTCTGAAGAGCGCCAGTTTATGGCTACTACCTGTATGTTTAATCCATACGTTCTCACTCTTTCTAATTTAGATCCCTATTTCAGCATATATCACTTTTCGAAAATCAATATGACAGTCTAAGCTCAGTGAAAATATACAACGGGGGGTGAGGGGGGAGAGGAGCAGAATAAGTAAGACAGGAACTGGAAGTGTTCCATGCAAATGGGAATATTCTCATATTCGTGGGCATTTCCCCCTGAGTTAAATGAACGGCAACAAACTACAAGGTCTATGCCTGTTGAATTATACATAGTAAATAGTCAATGTGCTAATTTTATCTGACTTTTGCAATGTTGTTTACCGTTAGTTAGGATAAGCAAAAGTATTAGATACCTTATACTGACCTGCAGCTGATCATGTTAAAGTACCTGTACCATAACGATTCAACATCAGGAAGCTGCCTATGACTTGCAAATAAGGCAAGCTTCCCATAAAACTCTTGTGACTACTTAACATAACCACATGTATAGCAGGTTTGTGAACGTGCATACTGGATCTGCTCTCTGCCTCCTGCAATAACCATAGAGTTGCCGTGCACACGATTTGGGAAGCCAGTGCATTGATATAAGGTTGGTAAGTGTGCTAGGTGTTTTGCAGTTATGGAAAAGCAGTTCTTGGAATAAAGTAACTCAGGTTAATCCACTGAATTAATTCAAAAAATTCTGAATTACACCTGTAATTTCCAGGTGAGCTGAATTGATATCCTAGGGCCTATTTCCTACATTTCAGGTAGTGAGTGCCAAAGAGATGCAATTTTTAATCAAAAGCAGTTTGCAGGTGGCGTTTTCTGTGGTAGGTTCATCTGAGAGCTGGTACTTTTTTAGAAGTGTGGGGCAGAGTAAAATGCATTCAGTGAGCTTTCCAACTGAAATGCTGCCATCTGTTATCTTGATGTGTTGGGTTTCTTTTCTAGAGAATTGCAGCACTTTCTGGTGGGTGGTATCTGTACCTGATTGGTTCAAAATTGGGAAACTGATTGGTTCAAAATTGGGAAAGGAGTACAACAAGGCTGTACATTGTCTCCCTGCTTATTTAACTTATATGCAGAATTCATCATGCGAAAGGCTGGACTGGGTGAATCCCAAGCCGGAATTAAGATTGTCGGAAGAAATATCAACAACCTCAGATATGCTGATGACACAACCTTGATGGCAGAAAGTGAGGAGGAATTAAAGAACCTTTTTATGAGGGTGAGAGAGGAGAGCGCAAAATATGGTCTGAAGCTCAACATCAAAAAAACTAAGATCATGGCCACTGGTCCCATCACCTCTTGGCAAATAGAAGGAGAAGAAATGGAGGCAGTGAGAGATTTTACTTTCTTGGGCTCCATGATCACTGCAGATGGTAACAGCAGTCATGAAATTAAAAGATGCCTGCTTCTTGGGAGAAAAGCAATGACAAACCTAGACAGCATCTTAAAAAGCAGAGACATCAGCTTGCCGACAAAGGTCTGTATAGTTAAAGCTATGGTTTTCCCAGTAGTAATGTATGGAAGTGAGAGCTGGATCATAAAGCAGGCTGATCGCCGAAGAATTGATGCTTTTGAATTATGGTGCTGGAGGAGACTCTTGAGAGTCCCATGGACTGCAAAAAGATCAAACTTATCCATCCTTAAAGAAATCAGCCCTGAGTGCTCACTGGAAGGACAGATCCTGAAGTTGAGGCTCCAGTACTTTGGCCACCTCATGAGAAGAGAAGACTCCCTAGAAAAGACCCTGATGTTGGGAAAGGCGGAGGGCACAAGGAGAAGGGCACAACAGAGGATGAGATGGTTGGACAGTGTTCTTCTCGAACCAACTAGCCTGAGTTTGGCCAAACTGCAGGAGGCAGTGAAAGATAGGCGTGCCTGGCGTGCTCTGGTCCATGGGGTCACGAAGAGTCGGACACAACTAAACGACTAAACAACAGCACCTGTACACTATGTGTTAAGTTTATTGTAGCAGTAATATATGGAGGGATGATTAATTATTTTCCCATCCCTGGGACAAAATATGGGATGCCTGGGAGTGTGTCAATCTCAAATCCCTTTTGCTCAAAAATATATAAAAGGAAGGGAGGTGGCTATTTGACTTATGCTTATTATGAAAAAATTAATTACAAAAATACTTTCCTTGCTTTTTAACAATTTAAATATTGAATCTATCCACACGTGAACAGGATTACTGTAAGACTTAAATCTTCTTCTTCTCCTTTGGTGATCACTCATAGCCAAGTAAGTTTGTCTACCAGGAATGCGGTCTTAACTGTGAATCTTACCTCCGTCTGAAATACTATGCCTGGTTTTGCTCATATTGTAGTACGGTATGACCAGCAAAAGATTAATTGCTGGACAGCTGCACCAACATATTTGCTTTACAATTCATTAAATGTGAGCTCTTTGTATAGTTTAGGGTTGGCATTTGATTGAAGGTAGTGTTCTTGTGGCTTTACCATCCGTGTGGCAGGCAGAAAATTCAACCGCTTCGCAAAAAAATATATATGTAGAAATCTTACCTGTTCACTGTCTGTCAGTCAGGCATTTTATTACAGTACTTGTGCGTGACCACTGACTTATTTTTGGGTCTTCCATTCCACCTGCAAAAGAGGACACAAAATTGCAAATAACAGAATGTATATGCAAACGTTATGCAAATCTGTATCCACTTATTTCATTTGAGTAGAAAGCCCAAACCACATATATTGTATTGAGGCCAGAAATTCCTGCTGGCACCCCTGCTGCCCTGTATAATGTTTAGCTGCCTCAGAATTGAAGATGCAACTTATATCTGTTGTGTGGACAGGGTGGTGGTGAGGAAATCTATGGGGAATTGAGCTTCATATGTTACCTGAGCAATGTTGGAATGAACTGTAATAAAAACAGTGTAGCAGCACAACTTTCTTTAAGTTAAAAGGGGTGGGTGGGTTAAGGCATTATTATTATTATTATTATTTTGCAAAGTGGCAAGGACAGACTTTGATAGCCACAGAGCCCAGGCAGGAAAGAAAATGCAGCCCTCCACATTTGTAACAATGATAATTCCACTTCTCTCCACCTGCCTGTGTGTCTTTGTAAAAATTCACAGCCACTCAATCAGGAATTTAAAAAGTGATTACAGAAACATTCTCTCTCCCTGTGGTCTTTTTCCAAGGCTTAATTTGAACTGGAACTGCTGTGAGACTTATTTTCTTCAAACTCTACTAAGGAGTCAACAGCAGGAAGATTGCCTAGTTATTTATAAGTCCATTCTGCCCCTGGTTTATGCTGTTATGCTATGTTCTTTCTTTCTTTCACAATAATTTTATAAGTAACCAGATGGAGAAGCCATTGTCCACATCAAAGAACTCTTCTGAGTTTGGGAAACTTAATAGTTATTTAGGGGAAAGTGGCTTCTGTAGAAATCTGTGGGGAGGGTATTCTGAAGCAACAACATGGTAAGTCACCAGCATCTAACTTGGTGCCATTCAGATGTTTATTTGGTCTTCAACTGTCACCACCCCCAGCCAGCGTGGTCAGTTTTTCAGAGAAGATGGGACATTTTAAGCAATTTTGGGGGATTCTGCCTAGACGCTATTTCTGACAGATGAATCACGGATACGTCCGGGAAATTCTGGGCATATGGCAATGAAATATCAACACACATGTAAAAAAGACCAATCGCATAATGTGTAATGTGATTTAATATTGTATGTTATTCTTTTATTAGATAAACCATCAATTGAAAAACTTTGAATTTAGCTGGAGGCGTTGAGGAGTGCAGGCTATCACTTGGATGGGGAGGACTTATTGTGGATCCATGTATCATAGCTGTCAACCCTCCCTGCTGTTCTCCAATGCTATAATAAGGGAAATTCCCGCAAAAAAGGGGAAAGGTTGACAGCTATGTTGTGTGTGTGTGTGTGTGTGTGTGTGTGTGTGTGTGTGTGAAAAAAGCAGCTTCAAATCCATATTAAATTCCAACATGGATGAGCCCTCAGTGGTGAGGGGTCTGTGGCCCTCCAGATGTTGTTAGAATACAACTGGCTAGGGATGGTAAGAGTTGTAGTTCAGCAACATCTGTAGAGTCACAGGGTCCTTACACTCGGTTTATGCTGTAAGTTGCCTTTCAATGTAAGTGTTGACAGCCATTTTTTAAACAGAAAGATGGACTATACACTAAATAATCTTAATTAAAAAGGAATTAATAATCCTTACTCTTGTCTTTTCACCTTGTTAGCACCTACTAAAAATTTCCAAGCATTTTGCTTCATAAATCCACCAGTACAGTTGAACGGTTTCTAGGGCACCACTGGTCAATTTTACTTCTTTACTTGAAAATATAATTGATGTGATGACATCCATTGCTGTCAGCCTCCCAGCCCTCTCACAAATGGTTATATCCATCTATTTGAGATGCACTGATTTCAGGCTCTTGAACTACTAAATTTGTAAGCTGTTTGCAAGACAGACCAAACTTCCTTCTCTGTTCCTCTTTTGAATTTCTTTCTTCCATTCTTTTTTTAAGAAAACGTTTGAGCTGGTTTCGGACACACTGCAATTCTGAAAAGATTCTCAATCATTATTACAGGTACAAACCTTTTCAGTCCTGGAACCAGGAACCAGGAACTTTGATTCTGAGCAGACTGAGTTTAAAAGGTGGCACCCCAGCTGTTTCCTTCCATTTTGGAACATGTCTCATTGGGGCACATTGCACGAGATATCTGTCTTCAGCTATGAAATCCAAACTAGCTACAGGGCTAGAAAATTTCAACAGTCCATTTACAATATAATGTCAATGACATGTACTGTGATCTGCTGACCAGACGTATCTGTTACCGAGTAAATGCTAATGACATAGAAAATGTAAATTACATTTTTTCCCCTTGAGAGGAACATCACATATTTCACTGAGTGTCATTAAATGGAACATGTTGCCCAAAACCGTGAGCCCCTAATGCAGTATTACCTGTGATGCATTTTCAAGGTATCTTGTTTGACAGTTATTTTTTTTTAATCATATTGTGTTCTCTGGTTAAAAAAACAACACAACAGGATAAATATTAGAAATATGCATAGCCTACAGACTACTATCAGATGACTTTGTAGAGCACAAATGTCCTGTGGTTTCAGATCAAGTTAACTAACAGAATTCAACTGTGGAATGACAAAATCAGACATTCTGGTGATGCAGAAAAAGCGGTTGCATAAATCAGTTGCATATCTACTTTTACACTTTCCCTGTAACATTCAAAAGGTGACCCTCAATAGCTCCCTTGCAGGTGTGTGGACCATACCTGCATGGGAATCTGATTCATCCTCCAATGGCTTCACCCTTCGAAGGTTACACCTGCAGCACCAAAAGCAAATGTGTTAAGACTTTTGCAAATCTGATTTTCCACAGCTGCTCTGAAGGTGATTTATAGATCCCAATGCATTAAAAAAAATGCCCCTCTCCAAACAAGGCATGGGCAGATAGTGAGAGGAAGTCCCTCGTAATTCCATACCCAGCAAATCTAAAAACCACCATTGGTTTCAATCTTTCTGTTTACTTTATTTGAATAAATGGCTTTCTTCTATTTATATACAACTTTTATTTTTCCTACTATGGAACTCTAGGTGGTTCTCAGGTGGTCACCCATTCAGGCACTGACCCAGACCTGCTTAGCTTCATGTGCCTTCAGACCGTCCCGTGGGGCCATTTATAACAGGAGTGGCTAAAATTTGCAGACCGGGAGCCACACTGACCCATGGAGACCCATGGGTAAAAGTTGTTGTTGTTCAGTCGTTCAGTTGTGTCCGACTCTTCGTGACCCCATGGACCAGAGCACGCCAGGCACGCCTATCCTTCACTGCCTCTCGCAGTTTGGCCAAACTCATGTTAGTAGCTGTCCAACCATCTCATCCTCTGTCGTCCCCTTCTCCTTGTGCCCTCCATCTTTCCCAACATCAGGGTCTTTTCTAGGGAGTTTTCTCTTCTCATGAGGTGGCCAAAGTACTGGAGCCGCAACTTCAGGATCTGTCCTTCTAGTGAGCACTCAGGGCTGATTTCTTTAAGAATGGATAGGTTTGATCTTCTTGCAGTCCATGGGTAAAAGTAGGCATAGCCAAAGTATAAAAGTGGGTGTGGCCACTACTTTATTTTTAAAGGGACAAACCTTTGAGGGCTGTTGGTGGGAATCACAAAAAAACTTTTTGAATCACAGAATGTCAACATGGGACCTGCAGGAGAGGTCAATTTAAAACAAAAACAAAAACAAAAAATGGACAAATTTGCAAGATCAAACAAAACATTTTGGAGTCACAGTGAGGAGCATATGTGAGCAGTGAGAAATTCTTTTTTCTTTGACGTGGCAGTGGAGGTAGAGGGTACAAAAACTTTTGGCATCTTGACATCATAGTGGCAGGCCTATAGGAGCAGTCAAAAATAAAAAGTGTGAATTTTTATTTTTATTTTTAAAAAATGATAAATGTGAGAATCTTGGGTGCAGGCACAAGCAACTGGGGGCTTGGATATGGTCCACAGATTAGCCACTCCTGGTCTGGAATATCCATAGGGGTGTGTGTGTGTGTGTGTGTGTGTGTGTCCCCTGTGAACCATTATGTCCTAGCCATCTTGTTTATACTTGGCCACCAACGCTCCTCACCTGTACTTGAAAGGTCATCTGCTCAAACTTACTATTCAGAATATCAGAAAGTGAGTGGGTAACATACTGCAATATCCAAAATAACATAGCTTTTCACTTTCCTACTTACATCCCCCCCCCCTCTATAAAGTATCCTTACCACTAGGTTTAAGTATCATGCTAAGGTGTGTCCAAAAGGTTAGAAGAAATAGATGAAGATATGATATGCTAGATGGCCAATCCTTCTCCCTTTGTCAGAATCTAAGCTACAGGGGACTCTTCTTCACTGCAGGTGAAAATTGCAAGCCTGTAATAGTGGTTATCAACGCTTTTACAAATAGGATCCACTTCTCATCTTTGATCTTATCTACTAACCCCATCTCATGTCTTAGAAATTACACTCTTATAGCTGTCTGTTAAGCATCTATTTCTGAAAACCAACTCACAGGGCTTTTGACACCCCTGTGGCACTGTGGTTTGAAAATCACTGTCCCAAAAAATCCATGCTGTTTTCCTCCCCCAAAAAGTCTTAAGAAAGTTGCTGATTTAAATTGATTTTTTTTTCTTTTCTATTCCAGGCTTTTATGATACATCTATGTTTATTGCTGTTTTTCATACTTTCTCTTTGAAATCTCTACTCTTGTAAGCGGTTATAGCAGCTGTTTCAGTAATGTACATATATGAACCATTTACTCAGCACATTAGGTGCAAGGTAGTGAAAGCTACTATTATTGATTTATGTGCAGTGCAAATGGATCTTCTAACTCCTGCTGAAAACACACTGGGATTGACGAATCAGGCTGGGAAGAATGGAGTTAAATAATACAACACAGGGGGAAATGCAAGCACTTTCCATACTCAACAGTAATGGCCAGCATATTTAACAAAACAAAAAAACCACAGTGCAAGTCTTTATTTTTCTCTGGTGAATATGGGCTCTGGCTTTCTTTCATCAGCTTAGTCTCCTGCCTAAGCTACCGAAAGGTCATTCAGAAATGTGCAGCTGCTACTCATCTAGAACTTCTGCAGCTGATGCAAAGACAAGTCTACATGACAGCCTTTTGCAAAATAAACAATTCAAGCTCTGACAATTGCACCACATGTGTTATTACTCTTTAAATGGAGAACAGTGCCTAGTATTTACAAAAAGCAGGCAAGCAAGCTTGTCTTTCCCTGCCCAGAGGAAAGCTTCTGCATGCTAATTGCAGACATTATTTTACCTAGGATTTGGCTCTGAACTAATATTTGTGAATGTAATAGCTGTTGAAAATCTCCCCCAGGTTCCACTGGCAAAACAGACCCCTGCAACTCTGTTTTCAGAAAGGAGAAGTGTGTCTCACAGCGAAGGTTCACTTGGAGACTCAAGTCAATCTTGCCGTAATCATGAAGGCAATCTGCCCTCTTCGTTTTCCAATTTTAATCTACCTTCCTTTTCTTTGCTGTGATAGATCATTATGGCTGCTGGGAAAGGGGACTTGTGATTTTTTTTTTTTTTTTTTTTTTTTTAAAAGAGAGATGTAACTTCCCAAGGAAACATTCTCTAATTGAGTTTAACCTTCCCTGTCCTTAGACCTTGGGATCAGAGGCACAGTCCTTAAAAACAGCACAATAAACACCCAATTAAAATAGGAAATGATGTGCCACTCATCTGAGAAAGAACAAAGGATATACTTTCTATGTCTAAGATGTACAGGGCCCATCATCAATGACTGAATGGGCAAAGCATGTGGGGCACAACATCATGTTGGAAGACTGGGAAAAGCTATGGAATACAAATATAAAGTTTTCAGCATGCAGTTTATTAAGAGAGAACATCATGAAGATGATGTACAGGTGGTACTTAACCCCTGTGAAATTGGCAAAAATTTACCATGGTCAAAGTAACAAATGCTGGAAATGTAAACAAACGGAAGGAACCTTCTTCCATATGTGGTGGTTGTGCCCTAAGGTGAAAGACTTCTGGGAGAAGATATATAATGAAATTAAAAAGGTGTTGAAAAACACATTTAAGAAGAAACCAGAGGCCTTTTTACTGGGCATCCTAGGACAGGACATTGCAAAAAAAATGATAGGAACTTGTTTTTGTATGCCACAACAGCTGCTAGGTGTTTTGATAGCTAAGAACTGGAAAACAGAAGAATTACCAACAATTGAAGAATGGCAGATGAAAATGATGGACTATATGGAGCTTGCAGAAATGACCGGGAAGATCCATGACCAGAGAGACGACGCGGTGGAGAAAGAATGGGGAAAATTTAAAATGTACTTAAAGGAGCATTGTAAGATTGAAAGTTAGATATATTTTGAGGATAAGATAGGCTGTAGATTAGAAGCTAGTTATTTTTGGTTGTAAGATGACATGTTAAGATAAGAGATAGAATTAATTAATTAGATAAGGTTATAATATAAGATAAGAGATAAGAGACATAAATGAATAAGTTGTTTGTTAGAAAATAGATAGATTTATATAGATTTGGAAGTTACGAAAAAGATATTCACAAGGGACGCAGAAGGAGGAGATAGGAGGAAGTCCTACTAAGATGTGAGGATAATGGAAATTTTTTATTATAGAAGTCATAAGGTGTTAGTTTGTTGTGTTTAGTTAATGTATGTTAATGTAGTTTTTATGTTGTTATTTTTCTTTTGTTATGTTAATTTTTTTTAATAAATATTATGTTTAAAAAAAGATGTACAGGGCCCAGACAGTTAATAGATAACCACAGATTTCTCAATGCTCTCACCAACCAAATTACAATTCCCAGCTTCCTATACACAAACCTGTTTTCCCCTTCAATTATGGTCATGATTTACTTGGCATTGCCACCATATCCTGCTGTGCAGTGTTCTTTACCATGACTTTCTTACCATTTAGCCCTGGGCAAAGAATATTTTTTTTAGTTCAGTCTCCTGCCTAAGCTACTGAAAGGCCATTCACCATTTCCTTGAACAGCTGCTGCAGGTCTAGAAAACTTAGGTAGAGTGAAAGGGTTTCTTATACTCAGCAATGTGCATCTTCAAAGTACATTCAAAAGAGAGCTCATTGTGTTCGTATTCTGAAGGGAGGGAAAGGCAGAGAAAACTATGTCATGGGCAAACAGTTTGCCAACATCTCTTCCCAGTTAGGGAGGGCAGAGAAATTTGCTTCAACTTCAAAGGACACTGGGCTGCCGTGAGTCTTCTGAGAAAGTCTTGGAGTTGTGAGGATCAATTGCACCACAAGACCATGTCCAGCCACTGCTCCCATGAACTATGCAAGGCGCACAAGAATCAATGTTGCTATCAGCAGGAAGGAACCAAAGATCTCTCTCCTGAAAACTGTCAAAGCACTGAAAATTCTGCACCACAGCGAGCAGATGCTCATACAATTAAAATATTCCAATAATCCTTTCCAACAGAGGAAAATAGGTGGCACATAAGCAAGGGATGCGGGTGGTGCTGTGGTCTAAACCACTGAGCCTAGGGCTTGCTGATCAGAAGGTTGGCAGTTCGAATCCCTGCGACGGGGTGAGCTCCCGTTGCTCGGTCTCTGCTCCTGCCCACCTAGCAGTTCGAAAGCACATCAAAGTGCAAGTAGATAAATAGGTACCGCTCCGGCAGGAAGGTAAACGCCGTTTCTGTGTGCTGCTCTGGTTTGCCAGAAGCGGCTTAGTCATGCTGGCCACATGACCCGGAAGCTGTACGCCAGCTCCCTCAGCCAGTAAAGCGAGATGAGCGCTGCAACCCCAGAGTCGTTCGCGACTGGACTTAATGGTCAGGGGTCCCTTTGCCTTTAAGCATGACTGGGGAAAGCCTTAATGGGATTTATGCTTCACCCTGTTCACCCACAACCATGGCTCTATTCACATTGTTTTTTCTCTTCATGTATTGACTGTGGTTCAGAAGTGATCAGGGAGGAGGGGCCAGTAGCGGAGGAAGGGGGTGGGGGACAGTTCGTCCCGGGTGCCATCTCTGAGGGGGGTGACAAGAAGGACCACGCCATCGCCACGCCTCAGCTGCATGTGGGGGATCCTTCCCTTGTGGCTGCACCATCTGCCGCCATCCATACAGCACTCAAGCGGCGCCATCGGCAAACTGCCCAGCGGCACATGCATTACGGTGCTACGTATGGCGCCGCACATGCACCCTATGTACGGTGCACACACATGCGGCGTATGAAGCGGTTCGCGCTCATGCACCCTACATAGAAGTGCCACGTACAGTGGACGGGCATGCACCACCGGGCGATTTGCTCGCCCCCCGACACCCCGCACCCGGTGCCGGTTCTCCTTCCTTCACCCCTGGGAGGGGCAGAACTGTATACCTAGCTTCCCAGCAACAAATTTCCGGCCAATAACTGGAAGGGAGCTGGGTTGGGGCAAGGAAGTGGGGGGGGGTCTGTGTGATGCAGGTACTTCAGCAGAGCCCATCTTCTATGCCCACACAACCCTGACTTCCCTACCATCTTGCCCCTCCATCTCTTCTTCCTGACAAGCTACAGTGACTCGGCTGCCCATCCTCACCACCTGCTCCCATCCTGGTAAATGCTGGAAAATAAGCTCCAAGGAAAGTTCTGAAAATATGTAATGTAAAAACAAGTCCACCCAGTTACGTCCTTGTGGGACCAGATAGCACATGCCCTGCTGCAGTTCCCTATTTTAAAAAAAAAGAGCAATAAGACTGGAGAACAACACGTCAGTCTTGAAGCTCGAAGGACAGGTTTCACTCTGCCCTATATTTCCAAGAGAGCACCTGATCTTAGGCAAACCCACAACAGGAACGATGTGTGCTAGTTGCTAGGAAAGAAAGAAAAACATTCTATGGAAATTCCAGGGACTAGAAAACGAGACAGAAGCAGGAAATTTGGTGCCAGGCCCCACCACTGAATGATATCATTTATAACTATTTGAATCCTAGCACCTGAGACCTTTCTGGGGATTTATCTCCTTTGCTTCTCATACTTTTTAAAGTAGATTACGAAACATCCAGGCATATGCCATAAAAGTGCTTTGACAGAAAGGCAGTATATAAATGTGGTAAACACACATTAATCTCTGTGCTGTGCACGGCACCTACCACTCCTTTGGTGCAAAGTAGGAGCGGACAAATTTGTTCTTATTTTTCCAGTCTTAAATTCAGTCCTTCACATATTCATGTCAGTTTGTGGGTAGCTTGTTTGTTTATTTAGTAAAAAAAAAAAATCCATTGTAATGAAATATACACACTTTTACAGAGTAATTTCCCCTAACATTATGTGTTTCTGTATACAGGTAGGTAGCCGTGTTGGTCTGCCATAGTCAAAACAAAATAAAAAATAAAAAAAATCCTTCCAGTAGCACCTTAGAGACCAACTAAGTTTGTTCTTGGTATGAGCTTTCGTGTGCATGCACACTTCTTCAGATACTCATACTGAGAACAAACTTAGTTGGTCTCTAAGGTGCTACTGGAAGGATTTTTTTTTATTTTTTATTGTGTTTCTGTATGTTATTATTACTAACGTATGCTTTTTATGTACACAGTAAATGTATTTTTGGAGAGAAATTGGAGAAAGGGACTACGAGGATCACCTAATCCAACCCCCTAGGTAAAGGTAAAGGGGCCCCTGACCGTTAGGTCCAGTCGTGTCCGACTCTGGGGTTGCGGCACTCATCTCACTCTATAGGCCGAGGGAGCCGGCGTTTGTCCGCAGACAGCTTCTGGGTCATGTGGCCAGCATGACTAAGGCGCTTCTGGCGAACCAGAGCAGCGCACGGAAACGCCGTTTACCTTCCCGCCGGAGCGGTACCTATTTATCTACTTGCACTTTGACGTGCTTTCGAACTGCTAGGTGGGCAGGAGCTGGGACCGAGCAAAGGGAGCTCACCCCGTCGCAGGGATTCAAACCGCCAACCTTCTGACTGGCAAGCCCTAGACTCTGTGGTTTAACCCACAGCGCCACCTGGGTCCCAATCCAACCCCCTACAATTCTGGAATATTTTGGGGCTCAAACCCACAACCCTGAGATTAAGAATCTCCTTCTCTACCAACTGAGCTATCCAAAGTATAGCTGTGGTCCACTTTGCATATTGTTTTGGAAAGTGCAAATGATGTAGGCTTAACTTTCAATGTGAACCAAATCAAAGTTATCCCCCGTCCCTACTGCATAGTACTCATGGGAGAACTGGAGAATTTGCTATCCACGCTCTCGTTTACCGGTGTTATTTCTCTCTGCATCCTTGCATTTTTAAATCTTACTAGCTGAATTAAAAAGCCGCCCAGCACAAGCTGTGTGAACCTGCTGTGCGCACAACAACATGCTGTATCTGAACACTGTAATCTGTTCCTCACAAACACACTGAAAAGAAAAGAAAAGTTAATAGACTAACATGTTGAGGAGGTGCTATTCACCCTGGTTAAATATTGGGCTGTGCACAGCAACTGGATTCCTTGCAACAGGTCTCATTAAAACCTAGCATTAGAACCATAGCCTAGTTATCAACACTGTGATGACTTCCAAGTGCAGGTTCTCTGGAGATGGAAAATAACAAAACTGAAACACATTGAGTTTACTTTCCACAGACTCCTTCCAAGCAGGCACCTATACTTTACTGGTTCTTTGGCATTTCATCTGCTGTCTGGTTGGAAAATGTCTGTTCCGGCTGTGTACTTAAAAAACAACAACACAACTTTCCCAAAGAGTGCTCTGCTTCTCAACATAACTATTCTGCCCGGGGACAGAGAGAAAATACTTCCTGTGACATTTTCTTCTCATCTATAGGGATGGATGAATCTGTCAAATTCACTTTTTCTCAGTTTCTTATTTTTACATTTCTCAACACTTCTGTATCAGTTTGTGGGGTTTTTTCGTGGGCTTTTCCCCCTCCTAAAATGCACAGTCATGTATGCAATTTTGCTGACATTGCACATTTTTCTAAAAAAAAAAGAAAATTCCCCAACCTAATGCATATTTGTATATGATGTTCATGTTTTAATGCAATGTTTCTGAAAGACACAACTTCCGGTGCAGCCTTGTGGTTTTGCAGACACATGTTTGCATGCATAACACCTAAGTTGGTTCTAAGGTAAGATTTATTATACACTGGAGAGTATATTATGTGAACATCTAGTTCAAAGACAGCCTACGTGAATCCACTGGGGCACTTTTAGGAGCTCCATAGTAGCTTGTTAAGATCCCAGATGCAATTTACAATAAAAGAAAGTTTCTGATAGCACAGGAAAGCACACTGTTCCCGACAGTTGTGGACATATGCCTGAGAACATGAAGGGAATAAAATGAGAGGGTTAGAACATTTGAAAAGACACAAATATGAAAAGCCATTTGAATATAAATAGCATTTGGCATAAACCAGTGAAGAGGCTGGACCACCTGCCTCCTGACCTTGAAGATGAGGAACTGACCTCTGTTCTTTATGTCAAGGGGATTTTGGTTTTTCTCACCACTGTCCTCATCACAAATGAGTGAGGTAGGAGATGTTGGCTTAGACTGTGAAGAGAGCATGGAGAATGAATCTACCAGCCCTGTCTATTCGCATGAAAGAGGGGGGAGTCTGTGTCGTGCTGAATTTTTGTGAGGTCTTTTAAAAAGGTGGAATGTGGAAGAGTGAACTTAAGATTAGAAAACTGAGAAACCAATTTGTCCGATCCTTACTGTCAACACAGATACACCCTACGTGTGAGCAGCCCATGAATAGGGCTATAGTTTCCATGGGAGCTTGTGATACCCTTGTTTAGTGTACAGCTAATGGAACATAAAACAACAATTCAGAGGAAGATGGTGACAGTAATAACTACTATGGAAACTCATGTCAACCTTAATATATCAGATCATGGTAATTAGTAATAATGATAAAATATATTCATAAACAGAATATGCCTTGTGCTATATTAGCAGTCAATACAAACCTCTGATATGCATTACAATCGGTGGAATAGAACTATGTTTTAGTCAGAGTAGACCTACTGACCTATTGAAATTAATGTACCAAACTTAGTAATGTTCATTAATTTCAGTGAGTCGCCCAACTCTTCAACCATTTTGCTGCATGTTTTAAAATAAATATCTAGATATATGCATCATTTATCCCCTAAAAGTCTGTTTATCATCAAAATGTACAATTTTGCAGAAATAAGAGTTATAAATATGAGTTCTTTGCTAAACATAAGGAATAGTCATCAAATCCTTCAGGCTTGGACACATAGATAAATGAATCTGGCTCCTGGTCTTAATATGGAGTGACATGCCTAGTCTTGTTCCAGCAAGCAGAAGCACATTTGGGGTTGTCTCAGAGGACAACAGAATTAGTAGGAAGGAAAGCTAATTAGCTTTGTCTTTTGAAGTTCCAATGATAGGAAACTATGATCATCAGCAAGAGATGGTGTCACTTAGGTTCATGAAAGCACAAAATCTAGCAGCAGGCCACCCTTAGTCTACAATAATTAATGACACATAAATAATAACGTTGGCAGGATTAATAGCTCTTGACTTGCTTCTGATTCAGTCTCAGCATCAGTAATTTTGTAAACCAGGTGGTGTCCCACATTGATGTTGTACAGAATCACTACATGGGATGCACGTAACTAAATGGGATCTCCCCAAACCTTTCTCTGTGATTTTTATAACCATCGTTCCCTAAGCCCTGTTCAGGTGTTCATCTCCATTGTGGGAAGGAGCAGGGCTGTGAGTACTAGCCCCATCCCAACATCCTCATCCTCAATCATTCTACCCCAGTTTTTGTGCCTCGAGTGGGAACATCTGAAGGTGGGATATCCATGCCTTCAACTGAATATGCTCTTCACACTCAGCAACCCAGATCACACAAGGTTTGCATGAAAGATTCTGAGGGCATTCAGGCAAACCTGAAAAGATTCAACAATCAGTTCTTATGCTTAATTCAAGATGGTCTGAAGCTACAACTGGTGGAAACATGGGCGTTGATGCAGGACTATCAAGCTCCATCCTGCCCTGCCCCTCCTTTTCTGTTCTCTCACAACACAAGGAGGTCAGTGCCTGAATTGGGCATCTAGAGATGCACCAAAATTGGTTGTAATTCTTAACAAGCAAATGTATGTGTGCTCAGCGTATGTGATGCTACTACCTTGCTGAAGCTACAGTACCTTGCTGGGTCCGGTCAGTGCCTGGAAAGCAGATCATATTGGGATCCCATACCTGTAGACCCACGATGGAAACAAGATGAGAAATGAATGTGCCAAACAAAAAAATTAAGGAATGCAGTAGATGCAATGCATGGTAGAAAGGAAGCCTGAACTTCTAACTGGGCTTGGCAAAAATAATAGGTAAGTTAAAGGGACCCCTGTCCATTAGGTCCAGTCGTGTCCAACTCTGGGGTTGCGGCGCTCATCTTGCTTTATTGGCCGAGGGAGCCGGCATACAGCTTCTGGTGAACCAGAGCAGAACACGGAAACATCGTTTACCTTCCCACCAGAGCGGTACCTATTTATCTACTTGCACTTTGATGTGCTTTCGAACTGCTAGGTTGGCAGGAGCAGGGACCAAGCAATGGGAGCTCACCCCATCTCAGGGATTCGAACCACCGACCTTCTGATTGGCAAGCCCTAGGCTCTGTGGTTTAACCCACAGAACCACGGACAATTCAACAACAACAAAGTTTCACAGCTTCCACTTGCCTTTGACCAGCTTTACACAGTACTTCTTTTCTGGTTTGTCGGGAGACTTCAGAAAACTCAGCCTTTTGTGTGTGTTTTGTTTAATACATTCTACCCAAACTAATTAACTCACCATCAGACTTTATAGCTGTCCTATGAAGCAGACAGTAGTCTTGGCTAGCTTTTCCCTTCCTTTTATTAGCTTCCTAGATTACTCTCTGTTGACGCAAGTGAACGATTTTCAAAAAATCAAAAGTGACTTTCACATTTAATGACAAGGCATTAAACTCAGCTGACAAAAAGCCTCGTGATTGTCACATGTGTCTTTCCAATACTGTCACCCACTGCAAAACTAATTTCCTCTCTGATTATAGCTGCATGCATATGCAGTCCCTCAACCACTACCACTTTTGATAACAAGGTAATTGGTTCTATGTTGCAGTAGGCAAAGTGTGAAGCGTTATGAAGTATGAGCTGGCATATCAATCTGCTAACCTTAGTTTATTGGCAGGCATGATATATATATATTTCTTCCTTCACTTTATGGTAAAGAGAAAATGGTCTTATCAGAAAGTATTGTTCAATTGACTGTGATTGCTCATACGATAACTGTGCTTTTACAGTACAGTGTGCCAGCGGTGTTATTCCATTTACTGTTGTGACATAGCCTAAGTTAGCATAAGTTGTGCTACAGATGACAAGCAAACACTTTTTTTCTAACAAAATACTTTTGGGCAAAATAGAAAACAGAAAACAGAACAGGGATGATGTGAACTGCAGTCCAACAATATCTGGACAGCAGTGTGCTTCTTACCCCTGTTATAAATCCACATCTTAGGATGCAATCCTATACCCGCTTATTTTGGGGAAGGACTCGTTGAATTCAATGAACTTACTTCTATGTATCGGATTGAACTATTACCTGCTGATAAGAGCTATCAGATTGGTAAGAATCAGGGACAGGGACTTTTCAATGGTGGCCCCACAACTTTGGAACTCAGCTCCTTGGAAAATATCCATTACTGGTTTTTATCATTACTAGCTCATGAAAGAATTCTGAAAAGCATTGTTTTTCAGTATGTAGTGAGCTTATGTGCTATTTTTTTTCCTGAACTTTTATTAAGGGGTGTGATAATTTTATGATTTGTCTAATTATTATGTATTCTTATTTATCTTTGTGCGCAGAAAGGTGCATTAAAAATTCTTAAAAGAAAGGTTTTTTAAAAAATCACGTGTGAAAAGAATTTATTAAGGCTGCTGCTACTTTCCTTTTACATCAGAAATGTGAAACTAAAAAAAAAAAAACCCATCATCAGTCAACCCCGCCCCCTGTAATTCTGTACAAAGAGTTATTTTGCTGCTTTTATCTAAACATCAAGTTGTTTTCTTTAAGTGTGAAAAAAGGAAACAAATTATGTAATGCTTTTAATGTAATCTGGGGTGTCTCTTTTTTGTTTCCTGACAGAAGTCAAAATAGAGGGTTCTGCTGTAATACAGCCAGAGGCTACAGTTACTCCACAATATCATTAGTATAGAGAAATCTTGGTATTGACAGTACTTGAGTAAACAAGGAGACACCCCAGTATGAACGGGTCAGTGAGGGTCAGGCTTCTGGCATTCATGAGACAGTACAGAGCTCAGAGGCACAGGGCCAACAAGGAAGGAGGGGGTCAGCAATCTGAATGATTGATAGCCACCGTCTTCAAAAAGATGGGATTTCAGTCACCAACTGGAGATGATTCAGCTCTTCTATTTTAACTCATCGTCAAGCCAGTTGCATTGGAACGGCCACTTTAACAGTCAGGAATTACTTCAGAATATGAGCTTAGAGACCAACTGAGTTTGTTCTTGGTATGAGCTTTCATGTGCATGCACACTTCTTCAGATATCTGAAGAAGTGTGCATGCACACGAAAGCTCATACCAAGAACAAACTCAGTTGGTCTCTAAGGTGCTACTGGAAAGAATTTTTTTTTATTTTGTTTCGACTATGGCAGACCAACACGGCTACCTACCTGTAATTCAGAATATGAGGTCTAAGGAGGCCCACGGAGAGTGGGGAGCAGTCATGTACACTTTTCCTGAGCCTCAGAGAGCTAAGCCCTTTGAGTTTCACTTTATTCTAACAAGACTCCTGCCCTGGGCCTCAGACAAGCTCTGCATGGGCAGAGCCTGGGTCTAATAGATATGGCCAAGTATCAGGGATTAATTCTGCTGTATGAGCTTGGAAGAAGTCTATATTGTGTTGATCTTAAATAACTTTCATGAACATTTATGGGGGCTTTTAAACTTAGAAAATAAGGTGAGTAACAGGGACATGGTCTCTCTCTCTCTCTCTCTCTCACACACACACACACACACACACACACACACACTACTGGAATTCAGGGTCATCTGAGGAAGCTGAAAATGGGAATATTCAGGACAGACAAAAGGAGGCACTTTGTTACACAACACATGGTAAAGATATGGAATTTGCTCCCAGAAAATGTACCAACTTGGATAGGTTTAAAACAGGATTAGACAAATTCACTGAGGATGGAGCTCAGAATTGCTCAACTAGTCATGGAGATTATATTGTATCTCCTCTGCCGGAGGCAGTGTGCCTCTGAATACCAGTTACTGTGAATTACTTGTGTGGAGAGTGCTGTTACAAGCCTTCAAAAAGCATCTGGTTAGCTGATGCAAGAACATCATATACTGGACTAGAGAGCAGAGATCTTCTTAGGATCTTAGCATGTTTAGAATCAAGGGGTGTGCCTGGATTGCTAAAAGGTCAGATCAAATGGAGACGGAACTGGCAAATTATCTGAAATGTGGCGGGAACATGGAATGGAAACTGGCTATGTCAAGTAACAAGAACAAGGCACAGAAGAGGCACAAACTGATGGGCAAATGGCGAACATTTGCAGTACACTGTAGCTCTTATCAGGGGCGTAGCAAGGGGGGCGTAGGGGGCGGACCGCCCCACGTTCCATAATGGAGGGGGTGACAAATTATCAAGGAACAATTACTGCTCTACTTGGGTGGTTCATAAAGAACTTTTTTTAAAAAAAATGCCTGCTCCAAAGGTCTTATCTTACTGTACTAGGCTTTATATAGCTATATATGAATTTTCATGCATATCGGTTAATATCTTGACCCTCCTCCACCAAAATAGCTGTTTACTTGGCTGTTTTCCTATGTCGTGAAGGCTGAAATTTCAGTTCAGTGGAGCACTTACTGTTCCCAACCCTAACCCTAACCCTGTGGAAAGCCATCTAATTAGACTTTAATTGGATTTTGAGGTGTTTTTAGGAGGTAATTTAATTATTGTTTGATTTTATACCAATGTTATGTATCTGATGTTAGCCACCCTGAGCCTGACTTCGGCCGGGGAGGGCGAAATTAAAGTTTATTTAATTATTAATTGTTATTATTCCTTTGTAAGAAAATATGAAATAACATAAAACCATTTTTGCAGGGGGGGGGAATCAATGGGGGGTGACAAGAAATTTTCCGCACCGGGTACCACCTGACCTTCCTACGCCTCTGGCTCTTATAAAGAAGGTTCACTGCATTCTTTTGATATAAAACTGTCTCCCTGAAAACCGTCATTTGCACATTTGGAGCCAGTCTCAGGAACATGTACCCTGAAACCTCACCCTTCTTTGGGGGAAAGATTGTAGCTCCATGGTAGGGTATCTGCCTAGCATGCAGAAGGTCTCAGGTTTAATCCCCCGCAATGCTAAGTAAAATTGGGAAGGTCTCTGGCCTGAAACCTTGGAGAGTCAGTATAGAACAATACTCAGCCAAATGGATCAATGGTTTTGCTCACTATGGGGCAACTTCCTATGTTCCTTTGCTTGCCTTATCCATGATTCAGAATGATGGTTCAGAAAAGGGATCATTGTTATCTAAAACTAGCCTTGCCTTCAACTCAGTAATTGATGTTCTAGAGGTTTTAGAAGCTACAAGAAAAAGGAAGAGCCCCCCCTCATTCTCAGGCATGGAAAAGCTGATGGATTTGAGCCAAATGTGGTGTGACATATGTGCACAAACACATGAATGATCTTCAGCAACAATAGCACATCACCAAAGAAAAGAAGTTGATCTTGTACTGTTGCGTGCTGTCTGCATTTTTAATTATACTTCAAAACAAAAATTCATGTTATACAACAACCCTGGAAAATCAGGTATTTTCATATACCCTCGCCACCATCCCTCTGCTAAGAGCAGACATCGATGCCTCTGTGACTATTCAATGGAGTCATTCCTTCAAATGCCTGACATCTGTTCTGTCCTTGTTCTGCTTTATAATTACTTTGAGGGAATTCAGTGCCCGCAAAGGATTTTGAGATAACAGAAGTCTGAAAACGTAAAGTTCTCCCTTTTATTCACAGCAGAGAACACATCCAGGCAACAGCAACAGAAGTTTACCCATGCTGATCACCATTTACAAGTGCTAACTTTCGAGGGACTAAGGGATGGCCTGATCAAGTTCTGCTTCAGGTATTTGTACTGCGAAGAATGAAGCCAATTACTTTTGATGGCAACAGTGTTGACGTGGACACTTGCATCGCTCCCACCGCAACTCATATCAACAGATGCAGCTGTGTCACCATTTCGCCCTGGAAAACTATATGCCTGTTACAGTTGCATTTTCAATTTATAGTTGCCAGGTTCACATTAAAACATGCTGGTGTGGGAACAAAACAGCTTTATCAACAGTTTGCATCGAAAGCCTGAAGGTTCCCCTCCCCTCAATACATAACAATAACAAAAATAGATTTTTATTTATGAAGTGTATTTTTAAAAAAGCCCAAGGATACGAAGGATTGGGTGGGGAGAGGCAAAACACTCTGCTCACAGGCCTAGAATTTAAATGCAGAGATTCATGAGGAAATGTAATTGCATGTTGAGGTCCCCAAACCACCCCTCAGATGAAACACACTTCACACAAGAATATAAGTTTAAGGTTTTTGGCATTATTTTGGCCACAACTTTATTAAAATACAAAATATGTGTGTGAATAAATGTTGGAAGTGTAAGCAAGTGGAAGGTACCTTCTTTCATATGTGGTGGACGTGCCCAAAGGTAAAGGACTTCTGGGAGAAGATATATAATGAACTTAAAAAGGTGTTGAAAAACACATTTAGTAAAAAAAAAACCAGAGGCCTTTCTGTTGGGCATGACCAACTATGAAATCCCCAACAAGGATAGAACATTTTATATGTATGCCGCAACAGCTGCTAGGATTCTAATAGCTAAAAACTGGAAAACTGAAGAATTACCAACAGTGGAAGACTGGCAGATGAAGATGATGGAATATATGGAACTCGCAGAACTGACCAGGAAACTCTGAGACCAGAGGGAAAAAGCGGTGCAGGAGGATTGGAATAAATTTAGAGACTAATTGAAACAGCGTGAAAAGATTCACATTTGAGAATGAAATCAGAGCATATATAAGGTTACAGTTATGAAATTAGTTAATTTATGATAGGAAATAAGAATTAGATATTAGTATTTTATGTTTATAAGGATTAAGATTAGATGAGAATGATGATTATATAATGTTATGAAATTACTAAAGAGGATATACAATGAATGCAGAAAGAGAGGATGTGAGGAGGTCCCCCAATAATGTTAAGTAATAGTATGAATATAACTAAATAAGTGTTTTGTTTGTGTTGAGAATTTTGTTTTTGTATTAGGTTTTTGATTTTTTGTATCTTTGTATTTGTATTTTTCTTTTTTGTAATTTTTGTAGTGTTTTGTTTTTGTTGTAATACCAAAATTTAATAAATTCTTTTAAAAAAAATATGTGAGTGGTTGCTTAGGCATTGATTAAGACTATCTGTCCCACTGGGGACAGAACTGACATCCACCCGCCTGTGGAGTCAGTAAAGGGGAAAACACTTTGGGGAGAGAACGTGTGCCCGTTCTCCCCTAATGCTCCCAGGGGCTCTTGCGTGGGCCCTGACCCCCGACCAGGGGATATGGACAAAGCATGGCAAGCCCCTGGATTCCTTTAACGGAATTCCCCACATAGCAGCAGCATTGAAGGGGCAGCCACAGCCAACCCTGCCCCTCCACCAACCAATTTATAACCAATGCCTAACCGCCAACCTTACAAGTTGTGACTAATTGCTACGCAGTAGGCGAAAACCAGATGGCACCTGCTAATCAGCCAAATGGAAAAATTCCTACCAGGCCCCTGCCCCAAAAGCAGACGACCCCATGACAGGCATAGCAAGGTCAACGCACAAGCCTAATAAGAGGGAGGGAGGGAGGGTGATCTGATGCATGAAGCCAGGAGAGCTCCCACGCTGCAGGGTAATTTATAGGCTCTGGGCTGTCCATCAACAAATTATTATTATTATTATTATTATTATTATTATTATTATTATTATTATATTTATTATTATTATTATTAGTAGTAGTAGTAGTAGTAGTACCCCGCCCATTCATATGGCAACATATGAATCTCCCCAATGACACCCAGAGCCCAATCACAGTAGCGGCCATCCATACTAACCCGCCCAGCAACATAGGGGTGACTTGCTGGCCCCCACCGCAACATGTGCTCTCCATGAAGGAGAACCCGCTATAAGGGAACAAAGAGGAAAGAAACAAAGGGGTCGCTAAGGTCACAAGCACAACATACATTTAAAGGACTCTTATACCACTTTTACAGCCAAAGGCAATTGTGGGAACTGTAGTTTGTTGAAGGTCCCAGGAATTGTACGTCTGTAAGGTTAGCACTCTAAACAAACTACAGTTCCCAGGATTCTTTGTGGAAGGTTTAAGAGTGCTTTAAATGTATGGTGTGTGACCTGTCTTAAAATGTCAGCAAACTAGCAATGTCCACGAAAACGATTATGAGTAAGAAGGGCTAGGCATTGCAAGTAAATTCATATAGCAGTAGTGCAATTGTTCTTTTGTAACTAGAAAAGCCATTTCAGTAGGGTTGCCATATTTCAAAAAGTGAAAATCCGGACACAAACATTTTTGAGCTGGAGGTTTTTTTGTGCAAAATCTCCTTTGAAAATTGCGGTTTTTTAAACTATCTTTCTGTAAAATTGCAAAAAAAAAAAACCCCCAACACTTCTGATATGGGCTGCCATGCGGCCGGGTTTTCCTGGACATTATAGCTGCTTTTCAAAAATTCCACCCAGACGCCATTTTTGGCAGACGAATCACGTTAATGTCCGGGAAATTCCAGGCGTACGGCAGCCCTAATTTCAGAAAGAAGGTAGTTGAGATCAGAGAAGAGAATGTTGAATATTGTGGGTTTCCCGTGGGCATCTTCTTGGTGAGAACAGGGTGCTGAACTCGATTGGCTCTTGGCTCCTATTATATTCCTGTGTAATCTTTTCCTGCTTGGCATTTCCCTGCTTCAGATCACTGCCTAGCAACATAATCTCATGTGTGTCTGTTCAGAAGCAAGATCCAATTAGCTCAGTGGATCTTACTTCTAGATAACTGGGCATAGGATTACGGACCAAGTGGCTTTTCCTCCCACAGAGAGACAAGTATTTTGCATTCCCTGAAAATACACCAATATTCACACGCTGGAGGGCTCTCTCTGCCAGTTTCCCCCAAATTCCAGTGCTGAGCTCCAATACTGAGGAGAGGTTTCAAGCTGAGCTGGGCAGCTTTACCTCAAACAAAGCTCTGCCCATCCTACCAACTGTTAAAAGACTTCGGCGTTCTATTCTTCTCTTTTTAAGCCACTAAGCGAAATAGGGAAATTATAGGGGAAACCAAACATGACTTGACACTGCCACCAGCTGGTGTAGAATAATATAGGGCTTAATTTTCTCGACGGCACGCAGCAATTTCCAGCTTGGTTTGTGAACTCTGGAAAAAGCCTCTCTTATTAGGTGCCTCTCTGCCCTTCGTTCTTCAAATGGCTCCAACCCCATATAATTGTGTTTGAATAGCTAAGCTGAGCATATCCACAGGCACTTTATGAGACACAGCACAGCTGCTCATATGAACAAAAGAATGATGGCTTCCAGTTCACTTTTTCAAGCTGAGTCTGCTTAATTAACTCTTGATGGCTGAGGTGGGGTGGGACACCCTCTGGAGTCTTGGAAGGACTGGGATGAAGCCCCACCTAGTCCCTTCCGTCTTTTGCCCTCACAGGAGGCCTGGTGTCATATTTTCTGTCCACAGAGTCTCTGTGCCTCTGACAGCTGCGTAAGCGACAGATTCAAAAATCCACACCAGCCAATACTTTCTTTCTTTTTTTATAAAGATTTTATTATTTTCCATATATAAACAAAGGAGCAATACAAAAATACACAATAAACAATAAACAACAACAATGACAAAGACAATAACAATAAAACTAAGAAAAAAAACACATATACATACCTAAACATACACCTATCTCAATCATCTTCTTTTTTCTATCTTCTTTGCATACATTAAGACTTCCCCCGTTCCCCCCACTGCATTCAAAATTAATATATAATTTGGGTGGCTTTGTATCTTTTTCCATATACCTTTACCATATCTCTCAATAAACTTTAAATTAATTGAACAAATATAGTTTCTCACTTAAACTCAATATCTTTAGATAGTCTTAAACATTTATAACATTCATATCTAAACTTCTTCTGCACTATTTTATCTAACATAAACAAGCTGAAGCCGATTCTTCTAGCTAATTCTGCTCAAATATTCAATTTTACACATTTAACTAAATAATCCTTGAATTTCTTCCAATCCTGCGACACCTTCTCCTCCCTCTGGTCTCGGATTCTCGCGGTCAGTTTGGCGAGTTCCATAAAGTCCATTAGCTTCATCTGCCATTCTTCCACTGTTGGAATCTCTTCGCCTTTCCAATTTCTTGCCAATCACACCAGCCAATACTTTCAAGCTCTCCTAAGCTCTGCATCAGGCTAGATGGTACACAGAGAAAGTTGTTTGCTTCGGTTTATTCCTGTTTTACGCATAAGGACACTGTGTTTCATTTAAAGACCCCAGGGCGGTTCACAGGATAAAAACCACGATATAAAAACACAAATAAATAGTTGAAACAGAAGCACAATGATAATAACCCTTCCTCCCACAAGCACATCTAAAAGGCTGCAGAACATCAATCAGCCAAAGGCCTGGTTGAAGAGGAACGTTTTTGCCTGGCACCTAAAGATATATAAGGAAGAAGGTACCAGATGAACCTCCTTGATGAGAGCATTCCACAAATGCGGAGCCACTGCAGAAAAGGCCCGTTGAATCCCAATCATCACCAGCAAGTATGATCATGGATGATGGGAGTTGTAGGTTAGCAACATCTGGAGGACCAAAGATTCCTCACACCCAGCCTAAAGCTAAAAAGGGGCCTGGTAGCACCTGGACTTTGTATATCTAAAGATGCTGGGGTGTATTTTCAACCATTGTCTTTCTTCTCAGTAGCCTTTGGTGCAAGCCAAAACCTGAGCAGCATCTAACAGGGCCTCACCTGAAGATCTGCTACCTCTTCCAATATTCCACTTTAAGACTATGACCAGTTGTTGACTCCAAGGAGGCATTATCCTCAGCCAAGGTTTTTCTTCACTACTCCTTGTTCCATTTACCATCCAGCCTGAGACATTTTGAATGCCCTGATATGGATTTTGGGCTCGCTGACTTCCACCCTGCCAGTCCCATGGGCACCAGACACCATTGACCCTATGGAGGGGCAGTTGGGCAAAGCTGCACACGCCACGTTGCCAATATTTGAACCAGCTCCTGTAGTTGCACCTTTAAGAGCATCTGGTTGAGCAGATAAGATAATGTTTATCTCCATGCTGAGAATATTTTCTCCTGCTGGTTTCTGTTAAAGGCAAAGAAGCAGCAAGGTAAACTAGTTTTGTTTTTGTTTTTTAGTTCCCAGCCTCAACTGGAAATCCTATTTCTGTTCAGTCTGAAGGTGTTAAAAGCACAGAGTTTCTGTCTCTAGCAAAAAAAAGCTGACATCCCTTGAAGGCTTCTGCGTTTTAGTGGGGCAGAAGTTAGATGTTGCCTTCTAGGCAAGCCACTGCAAAGTTGAAACAATTCAAATAATCTCTGCTGGTTTTTATCCTTTCAAATACTTCTCGCCATCCCGAGTGGCTGTAACCACTTCACCCCTCAGGTGCAATGCAATGTCACCAGATGTGATCCAAAAGCTTCTGGTTTTGCATGGAAATCTTCGGTACTGAACTCACCAGCTGTTCTCTAACAGCTTCTGATAAAACATGGAGGAACCCATGGTGGTGGCCATCCACCCTTCCCTGCTGGGAGTCTGGATCTTCCATACTATATCAGAGGTGGTTGTTTAAATGAAGCGAAACATGTGCATACAGCATAGTAAAACATCAAACATTAAAAATGTTCCAATACAGGGCTGACTTCAGATGTCTTCTAAAAGTCTGGTTGTTGTTTTTTCTCTTTGACATCTGGTTGGAGGGCATTCCACAGGGAGGGTGCCACTACCAAGAAGGCCCTCTGCCTGGTTCCCTGTAACTTCGCTTCTCACAGTGTGGGAACCGCCAGAAGGCCCTCAAGGGGAGGACCTCAGTGGAGACACTCCTTCAGGTATATACTGGGCTGAGGCTGTATAGGGCAGGCTTCGTCAACCTTGGCCCTCCAGATGTTTTTGGCCTACAACTCCCATAATCTCTAGCTAGCAAGACCAGTGGTCAGGGATGGTGGGAATTGTAGTCTCAAAACATATGGAGGGCCGAGGTTGAGGAAGCCTGGTTCAAGGGCTTTAAAAGTCAGGACCAACTAATGTACTAGGAGTCAGTGAAGATCCTTTAGAACCGGTGTTATATGGTCCCGGCAGCCACTCCCATTCACCAGTCTAGCTGCCGCATTCTGGATTAGTACTAGATTCCGAGTCACCTTCAAACTTTCATACAAACTTCTGTATGTTAGGAGGGATTTGCATAAGAATACTGAGTAATTGTCACGAGGACTTCAGAAGAAAATGCAAACTGATGTGGAGAACTGAATTTAAGACCCGAAAAAATGACAGGTATGCCCATCCCTATTCCCGTTTGCTATTTATATTTATAAAGGAATTTAAAGGAAAATGTAAAGACTCGGCCATCTTTTAAATCATCAGTAAATTTCTTTTAGTGGTTTTGTTTCTGCCGTCCCTAATTTTGATTCGAGATATATACTATCCAGGGGTGTTGTACAGAATAATAAAAAAAAACTGCATGCTAAGAAACTCGTGGGAACAGAACTCAAACATATTTATACAGTGAATGTCTGAGATGAATGTCCAGTATATTTTACCTCCATATAATCTATTGCTCCTGTGCAATTTCAGTCCATTAAATGACACATCCATCCTGCATATTTCCTTCACAAGAATATCATTACCATTATGACCTCATGGCTTATTTTAGCATATCTTGTTTGTTTGGAATGGAAATCCAATTATGTATCTGCATAAAAACTCCAGGCAGGTAATATAGCCTTACACATCTTGAGAGGTATAAAAAAATTATTTTTGTTTTCTTTTATTTGCTCATCTATGATTAACAGGTACAGTTTCTTCCCTTCTCAGTAGGCCATGGTACTAAGAACATCGTTACATATATTTCCTCCTAAGAGGCAATTGATTTGAATTCTCAGAATTGCCCAGATGTGTTGCTTATAAAATATTCACCAAGCCAATCCTGTTTCTCCATAAAAATTTCATGTTGAGTATTCAACCTTACAAAAATTCCTTTAATTCCCCTCACATTGGAGAGGAATGGGATTTTAATCCAGTTTGATTAAACAGTGCAGTCCTATAAATCTTAGATGCAAGTCTCATTGGTTTAATTGGACAAATTCCCAGGTAAGTGGGTATAGAATGCCGGCACAGTAAGCCATATTTAACTGAATGGACCTTACCTCTGAACAGACCTGCATAAGATTTCTCTGTTGTTTTGCATATTACTGTATGCTGTGTGCAGTATCTTCCTTCACATGGTGGATGTTGTTGTTTTTTAATAAATAATTTTTATTAATTTTCCATTTAAGCGTATATAATCACATCATTATTATCCACTTTACTTCTTTGGCTCCTACCCTCCCGCCTCTTGGCTTTCAAATCTAACCTTCATATCACAGCATTTTATATATTTTCCAGTTCTAATATAACTCATTACAAAATACCTCACAGTTTATTTTTTTATTTTTCAAAAAAAATTATTGGTGTTTCCACATAAAAGAACAACAAATAAACACAACAATAAAAACATTCAATCAACATATAAAACAAACCTAATACAATAAACAATACTAATAACAATAAAATAAAAACAATAAAACTTATACATACCTCACAACACCAAAACACAGGAATCTATTATTCAATCTCTTGTTTCAAATCTTATTTAGGGGACTTCCCCCGTTCTCTCTTCTGCGTTCTATTTCAGATCTACTTTGTAACTAGTTTAACAATCATTCATCATAATTCTTAATCTTCCACCTCACATTTTAAATAAATATAGAAAGGTAAAAAAAAAATAAAAAATCTCATTACAAGTCTTCAGATAACCCTACTAACGTTGTTAATTGCTTACAATGATCTTTCAAGTATTGTATAAATTTACTCCAGTCTTTTTGGAATACTTGATCGTGCTGGTTTTGGATTTTTTTCTGTCAGCTTTGCCAGTTCTGCAAAGTCTGTGCGCTGCTCTGGTACGCCAGAAGCGGCTTAGTCATGCTGGCCACATGACCTGGAAGCTGTACGCCGGCTCCCTCGGCCAGTAATGCGAGATGAGCGCCGCAACCGCAGAGTCGTCCGCGACTGGAGGTCCCTTAACCTTTTTATTACACCAACATCTAGTCATTGGGTTTATCCAAAGTCCTGCTTGGAATACTTGCCCTTTGTCTCCAGGAGTGAAGTTTCTGGGGCCTTGACCTCACAGGCAAATACTTGGACTGTTTGGGGTCAGAGCAGTGGTGATGTCAGGATGGTACAGGTGCACCAGTGGAGTCAATCTGGCACCCCTGCACCATCTGAACCTCCTCCTCATCCTGTCTCGTCCCGGTAAACAGCAAAGCCAGGTGCAAAGGAACAGAGCCACTGTACCCCACCAGCTGCTCCTGGTCTCCAATGACTGTTTGCAGGTATGGGGGCGCAGGGAGGGTCAAATTATGTTCTGGTCCAGCTAATTTATGCCTTTTGCTATCCAAAGGCCACACAGTGCATATTAGGATTCATTCATCTTTTATACCATCGAAATGAATTCAGAGAGCAAAAAGAGTTCATTACAGTGTGGTGTAGTGGTAAAGAGCGGTAGACTCATAATCTGGGGAACTGGGTTCGTGTCCCCGCTCCTCCACATGCAGCTGCTGGGTGACCTTGGGCTAGTCACACTTCTTTGAAGTCTCTCAGCCCCACTCACCTCACAGAGTGTTTGTTGTGGGGGAGGAAGGGAAAGGAGAATGTTAGCTGCTTTGAGACTCCTTCGGGTAGTGATAAAGCGGGATATCAAATCCAAACTCTTCTTCTTCTTCTTCTACAGCACTAGACTAGATACTTATGGCAAATACAAAAAAGATTCTCTTACCAAATTAGTAGTAAGTGACAGTGAATGTATGGATTTTGGATGTGAACTAGTGGGGCATTCTGTATAAATGAAAACAGAGTGTTATATCTTTCCTGGGGGTGGATAGGAAGGTTGTACCGTACATGAAATTTAAATGGTGTGGCATGAAGTCATATAGAGGACAAAAGTGCCTGAAGTTTCGAACGCAATGTGACCTCACGAGTAATCCACATTAACCCATTTCCTATTTTGATTCTTCCTTGGCTGTGTTTTGACACATTTTGTGTTTAGGTTTGTGGATGTTTCACACCCAGCAGGGATTTTTTTTTTTTGGGGGGGGGGAGAGAAATAGTCCATAAATACCTTGGGGAAGCAAACAACCACCCTCTGCTGGAAATCTTCTTGCCCGTAGAACATAAGAGATCACATTATTTATAACTACCATTCTTTGAATTTTGAGAATAGTTTTAGTAAGTGAATGTTGCAGCATATCTCAAGGACAATGGTATTACCAGAGCCTGTGTCCCTATGCGGTTCTGTGAACCGCCCTGAGATTTTATGACAAAGGGCAGAATATCAAATAAATAAATAAATAAGTTAGGCAAAGTTACACACGAAAAGATGTGCCCACTAAAATTCATATGACTTTTTGTCACAACCTTTTTTATTTTTTAAAAAATAAGGTGCACAAGCTTAAGTATTTTCTATGTGCATGCCCAGAATGGAAAGAGGAAATACAGAACTGGGGAGGAGTGATTGAAGAGAGGGACAAACCAACTCAGCACAGATACATTCCGTCAAGATCAACCCACTGATGTACGTAGTAAATGATAGAGTAGCAATAAATATCCATGGGGGGTGGGGAATCATACCTGGATGACCGATCTGTGGCTAAGGCTGGCTACACGAACATCTTGGATTTCTCCCTAGAGTTTTATGGCTGCCTCACTTCTTCTCCAGGGATATTTAAAAACAGCTTCTCTGTGAAGCAGGAAACACATACTGTATCCACAAGATTAGATGGTTCACTCTGTTCTTTAACATCTGTGATTCTTTATTAAACAGAGGAAGCAATACAAAATAAAAAATAAAAAAATCCTTCCAGTAGCACCTTAGAGACCTACTAAGTTTGTTCTTGGTATGAGCTTTGTGTGCATGCACACTTCTTCAGATACACTGAAACAGAAGCTCATACCAAGAACAAACTTACTTGGTCTCTAAGGTGCTACTGGAAGGATTTTATTTTTTATTTTGTTTTGACTATGGCAGACCGACCCAGCTACCTACCTGTAAGAGGAAGCAATATAATGGAAGTGGCTGCTTACCTGCCCATTAGCTGTAACTGGTCACATTCCCTTTTGTCCCTTATCCCCCTTGGCTTCTCTTTGAGCCAACCTTTCCTGTCCACCTTGCTAGCTAAACAATTGCAACTAGAGAGAAAATGATACCACCCTAAACAAATATGAGCATCATATGGTGCTCTCTCTCTCTCTCTCTCTCTTTATTGTTAAGTCTCTGCAATATAATACTGTTGAGATAAGCATTTGTTTGTCATGCAGAAGAAATACTCCATAGAGTGTAGATACACACACATGTGTATCTTTACTTTTGTTGAAAATGACAATAAGTAATCATCCTGCCCCAGTTTAAAAATAATCAATCTAAAATTAGCCGAGAGATGGAAATGTAACTACTGTATGATTACTATTTTGAAAATCACTTTTTTTGTTTTGTTTTGCAAAACATTTTAAATGATGTTTTCCTTTTTATATTGTCTTTGCCCTTCTTATGGCTCCATCTAATATATTTTTATGTGATTTTCATGCAAGAAAGGCATAAAGACGTATCATGTTTTCAGAATGTGCCTTGGGCTGATATTTGCATTTGTCTTCATTCTGTGATGTCTGCATTAATGTTGTGATATTCAGACATAAAAACACAAATACAAATCAGGGGTGCTTGTCAGTTACATCTCCTCTTTCGCTGCATGAATTTGGGTGTTTTCGTGAACATACATTATTGTTTGCAATTATAAAGTGGCATACATGCTTACACAGACCAACTAGAAGGGGTTATCTAAGGTAGCTCTGGAGCAGAGGCACCACCTTCTCTAGACAATTGAGTGGGCCCAATGATGTCACACACGGGGCTCTCTAGATATCAGGGGGGCTCGTCCCCTTAAAAAGATGGGGGGCATAGTGCCTCAGCCCCCAGGAGCTGTTGCCCTTGCTCTGGAGCTACCTTTGTATGTTCTTGGGAATCCTGATGTGATTCTAAGCTACACAATACTGTTGTATGAATAGGATTGACTTTGGTTAATGAGCAAGATATTGGATCCTCCTAATTGAGGGTCCATGTTGCACATGGGCCCAAGGTGCCCCCCTATCCTTGAGGGGGTGGGAGATTGAGCCTGGCCCATGCAATGGCCCCACAATCACACCATGGCCTATTGGCCAATCAGAGATCGGTGGTGTGATCATGGGGGCATATAAAAGGCGGCGGCACATTTCTGGGGATTCACCTGGTTTTGTGACACCGAACACCCACCCTCCCACCCACCCTGTATTTTAGGTGTCTGTTTTGGCCTTGCTCTGGACTTTAGTTGGTCGCCTGTTTTGGAACCAGGGCTGGGTAGGATTTTTTTTTTCCATTTGGCAAATTGGCACTGGCCATTTGGTTTTCGCCTACCTCTTAGCAATCGTCACAACTTTTGTAAGGTTGGGCGGTTAGGCATTGGCTTATTGTAATGGGGGGGGAGGGAGGTATGGCCATCACCTGCCTCTCCATGTACAAGGATATTCCGGTAAAGGAATCCACAGGTCTTAATCTCATCCGAAGTCTGCTTGGGAGGCTAGGGCCATGCCAGGACCCAGTGGGATCCCCGGGGGTGAGCTTCAGTTGGTTGCTATCAACGGAGCTCCCTTGTTTGGTTGTTTACCCTTCCAGACTTCCTGCAAGGCGGGCAGGAGTCAGATGTTGCCAATGCCTAAGCCAATACCACTCACATTGCTGTAATCAATAAAGTTAAATTTTTGCCCATTAACCTTAAACTAAAATTCTGTTACAGGCAGGTAGCTGTGTTGGTCTGCCATAGTTAAAACAAAATAAAATAAAATAATTCCTTCCAGTAGCACCTTAGAGACTAACTAAGTTTGTTCTTGGTATGAGCTTTCGTGTGCATGTACACTTCTTCAGATACATGCATGCACACGAAAGCTCATACCAAGAACAAACTTAGTTGGTCTCTAAGGTGCCACTGGAAGGAATTTTGTTTTGACTAAAATTCTGTGTCAGTGTGTATTTATTTATCCTTGGGGATGCGCCGGGGTCTTGATGTGCAAATAGTCCCAAACTATATATTAAACCCCTTGAAGTCTTGGTGCATTATAGCTGGCCATGGTAGCCATATTACAGAGTTGGCAAGGAACTAAATGTTTGATTTTGAGATCTAGATTCCAGTTTGAGGCAGAATTCACCTCAGTAAAAGCCATCCTTTTGCCCATTCCCATGGCTTCCCCACTTCTGAAAGGATTTTAGTCACCCAATTTCAAAAATTTCAGTCATGTTTTCTCCAGACTTTGTCTGCAAGAAAATTTCAGGACCTTTTGGATGATTTGGACTGCAAACAGACATAGCTGGCTGGTGATAACATAGATGGCATGAATGGATGTGATGGCAAATGACCCCTTGTTTAAAGTGGCTGATGTGACTGAATGTTAAAACCAAGTCATGGTGACGTTGAAGGTACATCAGGAGACAGAATCTGCAGTGTGGCTTGTGACACGGTTTGACTGTTGTGTCTGTTGCATGGTCTGCTCCGACACCAGCACATATAGCTTCATTTCATGGCCCCTGTGCTGAAATGGAGCCAACACTTGGGGCAGGAATCTTTCACATTTGACAGTGTTCTTCCATGACATTTGTTTGTGCAGTACCAAATGGCTTGCACAGCCATCGTGACATTCTGTTTTAATGTTGTGGTCTACATGGATCAAAATAGGAAATTGGTTTACATCCCTCTTGTGTGGAATTTTAAGCAGCAGCAGCATGAGTTGAAAACATATTAATATGAAAGCCTCAATAGTTAATTAGACATTTGCTGTTAAAAATTCTGACCTTATTAATGTTAAATGATAGCTAATTAAACTGGTGCTATGTTAAATGGTATTTGAATACTGAAACGTTCCTCACATTAGAACATATTAACAAGAATGCAATTGCATATTCAATGCCCTAGTGGTTTTTTCAGTCCATTTACATTAAAATAAGATTTTCCTTATATTCCCACTGAATATTCTTTTAAAATGATCATAACACTGTAGCTCTACAAGCAGGGCATAAATGCCATTGTTTTATAGGGCCATCATGTACTTATGCATTTACACAACGAACCTAAAAAAAAAACCTGTGTCATCATATGGTGTTTGTTCAGGTATATCAGGGATAAACCAGTGAGTAATGCTGAAATGGGAATAACTGTAACACAGAAAAGGTCACAGTGCTCGTGGAGGGCAGGTCTGCTGCTTGTAAATGCACAGCCTATGAAAACCTACACAGATATGTTAGTTACATTTCAATTTCTCTGTATAGCGAATCAGTCCATTTGAAATTGAGCAGAGCACACAAGCTTGAGTGCGGTTTATCTCCCGGCACTGGATATTCCCATTCCTGCAACAGTATGATGAACCATGATAGCATATTTATTCTCTCATTCCTCCTGGGCCAAATGAAGTGTGCATCTCCGCTATGAGTATCCAAGTTGTATAACTTCTCTACTTGCATTTCTTTGAAAAGAGGCAGCTACACTAAAGCTATTGTCTCTTGATAGCAAGAACCAAACAGAACCCAAACCTGGTCAAAGCTATAGCTTAGGGCCCCACTCTCTTGCCCCCCCCCCATCACAAAAATATACTTCTTCTTAATTTTATTTCACTATTAATACACTTCTTCTTAATTGTATTTCAGTTCAACAATTACTTTGATAAAATATATATTTTGTTATGTGCAAATGGCTTTCGATACCTCTTAGGGCCATAAATTACCATACAGCATATATTCAACACAAAAAAGCGACAATTTGCTGGACATATAAAGGGCCCTATTACCTTCAGTAGCTTAGGGTCTCATCAAACCTAAATCCGGCCCTGGTTAAGTCTCAACATAAAGTTAAATTAAAATGTTGGCTCATACTTCAAGACATTTAACATATCCATTTCTTTATTCTTGTGTTGCTTATGGAAAGATGAATTATAAAAGTACTGGTGTGCTTAAAACTACACATATATACATCAATGATCTTGCAAAAACTTAACTGGGAACAGGAATCATTGAATTCAGTGGGAGTATCTTCTGAGGAAAGATCAAGCTTTGGGTCTTTTCTTCTTTGAGAGGTGGGATACATTTGGCTCTCAGTGATGCCCCATATCTGCCCAATTGATATTACTGACCACAGGATGATACCCTTTTGGGGATGATACCCTTTGAAGTTAAAACAATGCCCCAAAGCAGAAGACAATCAGGGGCAACACAAAATTGGGATTTTGAAACTCTTTGGAATAATGTTTTGGACCCCATAAATAAAAACACTTTTCATGCTGAAAATTTTGCCTCTAAAATTTGGTGCAGTATTAATCTTGTTAATCAATACTTGTTAGGAAATCTGGAAGTTTAAATTTACATTGAAACTCTGCTGAAAGATTGCTTTTAAAAATAATAATAATAGATAATGCATGACAAATGAACAACTTTATGCATTGCCATATCAATAAACAGTTAATCAGTCTATAGATGCATTATTTGTTACCAGCATTACCCAACATTTAATTACATTGTTCAGACAGCACTGCTGATTCTTGCAATTCACTTAATTATCAAGCAAAATGAGGGGAACATTTAGTTAGAGGACACTGTTCAATGACATCCTCATAGGGGCATCCATTTCCTCCATAGAAACTGTGCCTGCAAAATAGAACTTGCCTGATATTGTGAGTGTGTGCAGGTGTGTGTGTGTGTACAGACACACACACACACACAATATATATATCAATCAAATTCAGTTTTGCAGGCCTTTGCATGTGTTGCATGACATCAGTTATAAGATCACTCTCAAAGAATCATATCATGCAATGATAAATTTAGAGGAGACCCAAAAGCTCTCCCAGCAGAGAGCCAAAAGCATCTGTTCCTCAGCAGACTTTGCTGATCCATCTGTGTAATCCAGACTATGGTTGCAATGAGCAGGTGACAGGTGTGCTTGTCTTCAGAACAAATAACTTAGGCAAGTGAGCCAAGAAACATTTTGAAGGAGAAGATAGTATCCCCCTACGAGTCGTAAAAGGTTAAGGGTAAAGGGACCCCTGACCATTAGGTCCAGTCGTGGACTACTTTGGGGTTGCGGCGCTCATCTCACTTTATTGGCTGAGGGATCCAGTGTACAGCTTCTGGGTCATGTGGCCAACATGACTAAGCTGCTTCTGGCGAACCAGAACAGCGCACGGAAATGCCATTTACCTTCCCGCTGGAGGGGTACCTATTTATCTATTTGCACTTTGACATGCTTTCAAAAGGCTAGGTGGGCAGGAGCAGGGACCGAGCAACGGGAGCTCACCCCGTCACAGAGATTCGAACCACCAACCTGATCAGCAGGCCCTAGGCTCTGTGCTTTAGACCACAGTGCCACAAGTTGGTACAATTTGTATTCTTGGTCTAATATCTTCAAAGAGCATCTCTCTACGTACGATTCTTCCACCATGAACTGAGATTACATGACAGGAGCCAGATCTTTCTTCTAGCTAGCCTTTAAATTCTAGAACTTAAAATTCATAGGGTGGAATTCAGCTATGCTTTACTGAGAGTAGCCCTATTAAATTAGTGACCATAACTAAGTTAGACCCAAGTTAGTGAACAAAACTTATTTGAATGCAACCAATAGCTTTGAAATTATAGAAATATTTTCCAAAAAATGTATGCCTGAGCCATTCTTTTTTGGCTTTTAGGGAAAAGTAAACCCTTCAAGTTAATGGCTGGGCAGTGTGAATGACTGTACTATCTCATCATGACTGTTGTTATACTTATTAGTACTTTGTGGAGCTAATAACCTATATTATTTATAGATTTTTTTAAACAAACTATTACAAAATATTATTTTCATTTTGCCTAAAATAATGCCTTAAGCACAGGGTGATTCAAGATTAACATGTATAAAATAAAATGGTTGGAAATTTACTTTGCTATCTCAAATATGGTGTTCAGGCTTCCAATGGCAACAAATTGTGCAGAGTAACTACCTTGTGTATTATATTTTATTGTTATAATCTGGACACATAATCATCATGTTCCAGTATTCCAACCTACTGAGATGACTAAGACTTGAGAAAGAGTACAAATATTCTCTCTCAGCTTGAAACTCCTAGTAGATTTTATTTGTTTAATTTTTTTTTTAAATCTCCACCCCCCCCTTCCCTTGCCACCTTCTGATGGAATGGCTCCCAGAGTGCCTTGCAAAGATCAATAATAAGGAAGTCTCTACTTTCAAACTTGCCTTCCAAAAGACACTACAGTGGTACCTTGGTTCTCAAACTTAATCCGTTCCAGAAGTCCGTTCCAAAACCAAAGCACTCCAAAGCACATTCCTATAGAAAGTAATGCAAAATGGATTAATCCATTCCAGACTTTTAAAAACAACCCCTAAAACAGCAATTTAACATGAATTTTACTATCTAGCAAGACCACTGATCCATAAAGTGAGAGCAGTAATCAATGTTCTGTACTATAAAATAAATAAGACAGTATTGTAGATGATAAAAATTAAAATTAAATGGTTTTCTTACCTGCACTGATGATAGTCATTGTTTGGATGGGGGGCTTTTATCGTTTTTCGCAGTTGCACAGTCAATCAATCAATCATAAAATGAAAAACAAACCACAGTCACAAAAATGAAAAAGCCACGCAAAACAAAAACGCAAAAAATAGCAAAAGCAAAAGCACCAAATATCACCTCAGAACACTGCAATCAGAAACGGAACGCTTTGATTAAGATGGGGGGTGGACTCAAATAAGTGGTGCGAGGGCAGAAATGGGAGGGCAAAAGGCTTAATTACTATGTGAGGGACTCAATTTAGCTGCACAACAATGAAAATGGAAGCTCAGGAGCACATTCAGCTTCCGGGGCAAAGTTCGAAAACCGGAACAACTACTTCCGGGTCAGCAGCGTTTGGGTTCTGAGTTGTTTGGGAAATCCGCTCCACTTAAATGTGAGGAGGAGTTGCGGTGGACCACGTGGCTACCCATTCCCCTCCGGGGATGGGGAGCAGAGTCCCACATTGCTTGGAGGATTCTGGTCATGTCATAAACCAGCCAGCCAATTCGCTGGCTGGGGAGGCGTGGCCAGGACCCATTTAAACGGAGGCACGAGCCGGGTGTGTGGATCTTGTCCAAAGCCCGGGGCAGGGCTAGGGCCATGTCACGACCCCGTTGGGAACCCTGGGGGAGCTCGAGTTGGTTTGCATCAACCCTTACCGGACTCCCTGCATGACGGGCAGGATTCAGATATAGTCGGGTCAATTCCAATGCCTAAGCCAATACAACTCACATTCTGTAACCAATAAAGTTGTGGCCAAGATTTGCCCAGTAACATTAACCTAATATCTGTGTCCTGGTGTTTTATTCATCAACGAGGGGGTGGTTACGGGGTCTCGACTCGCAACTAAGCTGTTTGAAAACCGAGGTACCAGTGTAGACAGAAAAATGGTTTGGGAGGGAGCCGGGAAAAGGAAACTCAGAGGCTAGTTCTTAGTTACAAAGTTATTATAATGACCAGTTGGAATGGAAACAGTTCAAGGAGGAGGGGAGAAACCAAACAGTTGCTGGTCTTTCAGCTGAGCTGGTGAAGTGACCCTGCTTCCTTCTCCCAGAATGGAGTTTTAAACACGACTCCAGCATTTCTGGGGAAAATTACCCCACATCCTTTCTGACGCATGAAATCTCAGAAACTGTGGCAGGACATTAACATTATACAATCCATTTTACAGCCTGTTGCTTCATTTGTAAATCCCCAAACAAGTCCTTGTTAAATCTATGTTATACAAGTCCCAAGTATGAAGTTCTTCGGGGGCAAAGAAGTTATTAGCTTTGCATATATTTTTAAACTAATTAGGTTGTCTCCAAACTGAGCCTCCGATACGTATGTCAGCTAGGAAATGTTAGCTTTAAATTAGCTGTCAATCCTGTCTAACATTTAATTTAGCTGAACACAAACCTCACGGAATTGAGCACAAAGGTAATGTTAATTTTTGTTTCAGTCAGCAATCAGTGTAAATGCCAGAAATATAACACGGTTGCTAAATTAAATGTGTGCTTAAGGAAAAATGCTATTTTATTTCAATAACATTCAGGTGTGTTAAATGATGGACATAATCCCAAATTTGTAAAGAAAGGAGAGGAAGTCCAAGAGTTGGTGGAACTTCATGGATATCTGTGTTTGTGGAAAGTTTTATACACTGAACACTTGAAAACAACAGGCAGAAGAATTTCTAGATCTGCAGGTGCTAACCTTCTTTAGGCCAATGGACAGATTGAGATTTTGAAAAAGTGTCATTGGTACTATTCATAAACTGGGTGCTATGAGGGTGTGCTATAACATAAAATGACTGCCATGGGGTGTGAAATAACACAAAGGGTTGCTGAAATATACTCGGAGTCAAGTGTGAATTTCATGCTCTTTATTCAGCTAATAGTAGTGAGGAATGCAGTTCCCCCAAAACGTTTGCTTTATATGCACTATTTACACAATGGGCCCCACATGATTGGCTAATTCCGGGATACTCCTGTATGCCAATCGGAGTGCGGATTCACTTCCACCTGGAGCTGGATTGGGTGGCTCCTGCGGACCAATCAGACTGCTGCAATCTCAATCCTATTGTTCTGGGACCAATCAGACTACTGCAATCTCAATCCTATTGTTCTAGGACCAATCAGACTGCTGCATTTTGGATCCTATTCAACTCAGTACATAACAGTTGCAATATCTAAAAATACAGGGAAAGATACAGGGCCACAAAATGGTATAGCCATGCCCACATCAGCCTCACCTTTGGGTGTTCAGATCTGGCATCCAATGAAATGTTGGCATGTTTAAGGGGGCATATTCAATGTACAGGTACTGAGCAGGAAGTGTAGTCTCTAGTTCTTCTTAGATTTCTGAGATAATATTTACTGAAACCTTTCATGGGTGCCATAAGAGGTACTGGCAGGCACACTGGCACCTGCTGGTGCCATGCTGGCGACCCTGGGCATCAATAGACACATGAGTCCAATTGGAATGATTCCAAACAATTTGTTTCAGGTCAATAAGTTATTGGACTCCCAGGTCTTAGTCCAACATTCTAACTCAGTGGTCAGCAACCTTTTTCAGCTGTGGGCTGGTCCACCGTCCCTCAGACCTTGTGGTGGGCCGGACTATATTTTGAAGGGGGGAAATGAACCAATTCCTATGCCCCACAAATAACCCAGAAATGCATTATAAATAGAAGTACACATTCTACTCATGTAAAAACAAGCTGATTCCTGGATCATCCATGGGCCAGATTGAGAAGGTGATTGGGCCGCATCCGGCCCCCGGGCCTTAGGTTGCCTACCCCTGTTCTAACTATTACATCACTGGAGCTGAGTTGTATGTAAGCATCTTATGTACAGAATCATAGAATTGAATTGAATTGAGCTTATTAAGGTCCCAGACCAGATTCACATACCATACTAAACAAACCAGAACCACAATAAAATTAAGTTTAAATTAACAATCAATATAACGATAAACAATGCAGTTATGGCAGCAGTTGAAATATGGTTTCAATCAGGCTTCCTCAACCTCGGCCCTCCAGTTGTTTTGAGACTACAATTCCCATCATCCCTGACCACTGGTCCTGCTAGCTAGGGATCATGGGAGTTGTAGGTCAAAAACATCTGGAGGGCTGAGGTTGAGGAAGCCTGGTTTAAATCTTAATCTCTACAATATTATCTATAATTTGCTTCTAATGCCTTAGTCTTTATAAGAGCACAGCTTGTTCCCTAAGTTTTATGGCATCCGCGCAAAATTTGGCCAACTTTAATGTGATCTCTGGATCCTTGTCCCCTATCAGAGATTTAAAACATTGAGGTTTGGGCCCACTTGGAATTTTCTGTATGACAGGGGTGATAAAAACCAAGCGGATACCTTGTAAAAATGGCATTGTAGCAGGACATGAAAGACGGTTTCCACCTCTAACGCGCCGCAGGGGCAAACTCGTTCCACATACGATTGACCTGCGTATCTGCCCTGCAACAAGACATGTTGCAGTGTGCTGAATCTAGCAAAATCATAGACTCCTGTATAGAATCCTGAGGGTCATTTAGTCCAACCTCCTGCAATGCAGGAATCCTGCCCACAGTCATTCCTAGGTGGGCTTGAACCACCAACCTTCTGGTTAACAGCCAGATGCACTGACTCACTGTGTTGTAGGAATGCAGACATTGCGTAATTTGAAGGCCAAGCTAGTACCATGCATGGAAAACTCAGGCAAGGCACAACAAACGCTTCATCAAATCTTTCAGTGGAGTTTTTGCCTTCCAGTCTCGACAATTGAAACATTACACATGAAAAAGGCCGGAAACATTGGCTTACGATATCTTGCAGTAAAGAAGGTGAAATTGTGGGTTTTCTGCTTTCCAGTAACTGCCTCTCACTTTGCGATGCATTAGCTACTTCCCTGCACAACTGCATGAGGAAAACATCCTTTGCCTAAGGGTATGAGGCCCAGAATATGAATAGCTCTGAAGATTATCAGAGAAGACTCTAAGCTTTAGTTGAAATCAATAGTAGAGGGAAATAAGCGCTGCCATTGGACAAATAGCTTGGGGGAACTAAGATTTTTCATTTTATGCTCTGCAATATGAGCTTCCTTTTAAAGGGGTAGGGGTTAAGGCGTGTGGCTGCTGTGGTTACAGAGATAATCTACCAACCAAGAACCAATTGTACGCCCATGCAGCCCACGTATCATTGATTCTGCCGAGAACCTGAAACAGCAGCATTTGAAAGATGCATTCTAACGGTCCCTTCCATTGATTTCCAGGACCTACTTCTTGATGGTTTTAAAATGAAACGTTGTTAACTATTCCACCGCTGGCCAAAGCATGCGGAAACAGATGAGGTTTCACGATCTGACATTCAAGGTGAAAACCGGCTCATGGGATCCTACGCAGGCAGTGTGGGATCCTGCATAGGCAGTTGCTGAAACACTGCATCCATGTATTAGCATTCACTGCAAACAGTATTCCCAGGAAACACGTGGATTTTTAATGCTATGACGCCTCTAGCCTGCTCACTAACGGCAAAACTGGTCTGACAGTCTTATTTTCCCTAGCTGTCTATTCTCCACTTCCAGGAAAGGTGCAGATTTTCACTGGGTTTCTAAAACTTTAACCACTCAGGAGATTTACTCATTATGCTTTTTTTTGTACTGACTGAAGCATTGTGCAAAGGCTTTGCACACTCAAAAGGAGCAGCTTCCTGTTCCTTAAAAGGAGGTTGTGGAAGGCAGAAGCGGGAGTAAGAGGCAGAGACTGACTAGCAGAACAGTTTGTAAAACCTCTGGACCTCTGAGGCCATTCTGTGGTACCTTTGCTCCCTTAAAAGGTTTTTCCAGGGGGTCGCAGGTGTCTGCTTCGCATTGCATCTGTCACACGTACGTCAAGTAAAGTGGAGTTCAAAGTAAGGGGTCAGGGAAATATCCAGCACCAAAGTGCTTTGTCGGAGCAACTAAAATAACAACAGGTCTGAAGTCACTTGGGTCAGTGGAAAGAAAAGGAAAGAAGTGGGCAAGGTGTCATTGCAGGAGCACTCGAGCGAGAAGAAATGAGATGACTGGAAAAAATAGTGAATAAGGCAAGTTGCAAAGCAGCCACGTAGGCAGAAAAGTATCTGAAAAATCTGAAGGAAGGGTCTACTGCGGACATGGGCAAACTCGGCCCTCCAGATGTTTTGGGACTACAACACCCATCACCCCTGACCACTGGGATGATGGGAGTTGTAGCCCCAAAACATCTGGAGGGCCAAGTTTGCCTTTGCCTGGTCTATCCAATATTTTTACCCAAGAAGAGTCTCAGTGAGTGAAACCGTCCCAAATTAGGGAGATCTTTTGAATTTCTCCAGGTGTTGTGTTGACATGGCGGCCCTCCGATTGCACACAACTCCATCTTGAACGCACCTCACTGGGAGGCTGAGCTGTGAATCTAATGGAACCTGAGAAGCAGGCCTTTCAAACTTTGACCCTCACTCTGCAACAGCTGTCAAATAAGCAAACCCTGTCAACTCATACACAGCTTATTGCTTGACTGGTGCCTGTTATAATTTCTCATCAGCTATTGATGCCTTCATTTTCCAAAAGGGGGTGGACAGGACTGTCCACCTGCCAGTGCTGTATACCTGGTTTTGCATTTTCAGATCAGGTACGTTTTAGGGGCTTGACTCAGTTCCTGCATTGAGCTTGTTCATTTCTTTCCCCCTACCTCTTCATCTATCTATTTATATTTAATAACCTCATCCTCTCAGGTCTGTTTGCTAAATATTATTTCTACAAGAAGCAATATATGCTGTAGGGATGCATTTAGATCATAGGAAAGGTGTGACATCATTAGATCTAATCCTATTATAGTTATCATTAATAATAGTTCCCATAATTTCCTTTTTGTGCATGAAACAGAAGTTGATGAGGTTGCTGGGCAGCTGGTTCATGCATCTGTTTGATGGAGAGCATTGCTTTGAAGTACTTGAAATAAACACATACACTCACTCTATATTATTTACGTAAGACAACTTACATGTCTTAACAACTTCATAACATATCACCCCTTTTGTGCTATAAAATACTGTATATTGCTATTTCGAATCATCACAGTACCTAAAAATATTCTAGGCAAAAAGACACGATCAAAATGTTAGTTTTTAGCCATGGGGAATTCATATATACAAATAACCCAGAACAGATCCTTGAGATTTTCCCTCTTATTCTACATTCAAGAAAATTCACATTTTGCATAGTTGTTAACTTGAGTTCTTATTATCACAAGAGCATCTGTACTTTGAGGGAAAACCCCTTAATTATGCAATCATTACATTTCTTCAGAAACCAAAATAGCTAAGCTGAAAAGATTAAGTTGAATTAATGAGATGATGCTACCAAATGCCCATAGGTGGTTTGGTATCTTGGAGAAAATAATAGGCAAAAAGTTACTGAAGAATTTTGCACTTGCACGCTCTCTCTCTCTCACACACACACACAAACTTTTTCTTTGTCTTACCAATCCGGCAACTCGGAAAGAAGAAATATAGATGATATGGGGAGGATGAGCAATACAGTCACAAAGCATAAAAAAATTCCTTCCAGTAGCACCATAGAGACCAACTAAGTTTGTTATTGGTATGAGCTTTCGTGTGCATGCACACTTCTTCAGATATGATTGACAATATTGCTGATCTTGTTTTTTTGATTAGTAGCCTGTAGGTTGGAAAGGTTAGAGAGTTTTTTGTTTTTCTGTTTTTTCAGTATCTCCAGTTGAGAGTGGTTTGTTTTTCCATGTTGAACTCTTCCCAAGCTGGGTATCTGAAGAAGTGTGCAATGTGCATTATACCACACATACCAATAACAAACTTGTTGCTGTTGTTGTTCAGTCGAGTCCAGCTCTTCGTGTCCCCATGGACCAGAGCACACCAGGCACGCCTGTCTTCCACTGCCTCCCGCAGTTTGGTCAAACTCATGTTGGTAACCTCGAGAACACTGTCCAACCATCTTGTCCTCTGTTGTCCCCTTCTCCTTGTGCCCTCAATCTTTCACAACATCAGGGTCTTTTCCAGGGAGTCTTCTCTTCTCATGAGGTGGCCAAAGTATTGGAGCCTCAGCTTCAGGATCTGTCCGCCCAGTGAGCACTCAGGGCTGATTTCCTTCAGAATGGATAGGTTTGATTTTCTTGCAGTCCATGGGACTCTCAAGAGTCTCCTCCAGCACCAGAATTCAAAAGCATCAATTCTTCGGCGATCAGCCTTCTTGATGGTCCAGCTCTCACTTCCGTACATTACTACTGGGAAAACCATAGCTTTAACTATAGGATCTTTGTTGGCAAGGTGATGTCTCTGTTTTTAAGATGCTGTCTAGGTTTGTCATTGCTTTTCTCCCAAGAAGCAGGTGTCTTTTAATTTTGTGACTGCTGCCACCATCTGCAGTGATCATGGAACCCAAGAAAGTAAAATCTCAACAAACTTAGTTGGTCTCTAAGGTGCTGCTGGAAGGATTTTTTTTATTTTGTTTCGACTATGGCAGACCAACACAGCTACCTACCTGTAACTAGTCACAAAGCATTTTACTCTTCTGTATTTTCTAGCGGTTTGCCACCGACGCCACTCGAGCACTGTACAGACGGCAGGATCCTCTGCTCACAGCTGCAGGGATGGCGGTGGTGGGGGGATCCCACTGCCATCCGTACGTTGCTCGAGCGGCACTGGTGGCAAACTGCTATATACAGCGCATGTATGGAGTTGCTCCATACAATGCATGTGTGCGACACCATGCATGAGTTGTACTTAGCGGTTTGCTGGCAGCGCTGGCACCGCTCGAGCACTGTACGAATGGTGGCAGGATCCTCTGCCTGCAGCTGCAACCATGAACTCTACATGTGGCTGCGGCAGCAGGGTGAGCACCCAGCAGGATGCCTTCTTGTTACCCTCCAGACATGGCACCCAGGGTGCACTGCCCCCACCCCCCTTCCATGCCACTGGGAGGATGAAGGCTGTGGGTAGGTGCAGTGCAAACGCGCCAGCAGAGGCTCACCATGCTGTCCACTACTATGGCAGTCCTAAGGTTCAGCAGACATTTCAGAATTATCAGCAGTAAAACAAAGCTTTGCAGTAATTTCCATTAGATGCAGAACCAATCCACATTATGGCCACAGCTCAGTGCAGCATTAGGAGCCCATTGATTTCAAAGGAATTGAGATAATATATCTCCTTGTTTGATGGAGGACATGATGTACAGCAAATAGTGCATTCATTGCGCTGCCAACCTAATTGCTCTTTTAGCAACAGCTATGTTCCACAGTTCCTGATGAATAGCACCAATAATCTGGGTTTTTTTCTTCCATACTGAAAGGGCCCAACTAGTTGAGATTAATGAAATCTGTCACTGAATCCACCAACTCTTCAAATGGCTGCAAAAAGCACCTGATGAGGTATATGTTTGGATCAGGACCATGGTGCTTGGCGAAGGATTTTCAACCCATCCTCCCATTACCTGGGAGGATTTTCAACCCATCCTCCCATTACCTGCCCGCCCCCTCCATGAGGTCTCTGCCACCCTTTCATGGAGCAAAGCAACTCAGCTGGAGCTAAGTATGATTGATATGAGGGGTGGCCCATTGCTCAGTGGTGCAGCTCAGTTGGTAGAGCATGAGACTCTTAATCTCAGGATCAGTTTTTAAATATGCATCTTTTATTTATATTTTCTAACCAGAGGGGAAAGCATAGAACAGTTTGACATCAGGCCAGAAGAAAGCTCTCAGAAGTGAACTCTATGCTCAACAGCAGGCATAGGCAAACTCGGCCCTCCAGATGCTTTGGGACTACAACTCCCCTCATTCCTGACCACTGGTCCTGTTAGCTAAGGATGATGGGAGTTGTAGTCCCAAAACATCTGGAGGGCTGAGTTTGCCTATGCCTGCTCAACACTATTAAAAATATTAAAGTGAATCAGCCTTCACACACACAACAATGAATGCCGCTAAGCTCTTTAAAAAGCCCTGTTTGTTTCTATTACTGTTTTTTTACCTCAGCCTCTTATGTAAAGTTGATGGCATCTTAATTGCTATTAAATCCTATTAAAACAGCAAGAGGAAAGGAATTCGCTGCTATTAATTTTCCTGTTGTCAACCGGTTCATGCACCACTTTTTGATTCTTGAAATGTGACATACGACTTGGAACAAAAAAAAAAATGCCACCCATTGTGCTCAGTGAAGGATTCATGAAAATAATCTGTTTGATGTACACGTAAGCATGCAGCCATCTGCTTATAGTCCCAGAGCATCAACCCACAAAGTATATATAAGATGCAGATTTGTTTTCTAGGTTTAGATGACGAAATCACCTACTGGCTAAAGTAAAGGCAGGAACAGATGGCTAGAATGGAGGCCATCAAACCAGCATGTTGGTAATTGATTGATAGTGACTGAAGAAATTGTCAAATTAATAGAAGACAGAGAAAGCCCAGAAAAACAGATATTTCATTATGCAGCAGCTTCTGCTATATTCAAGACTAGCCTTCCCCAACCTGATGTCCTCCAGGTGTTTTCAGCTGCAACTCCCATTAGCCCCAAGCTGTCTTTGACTTTTACATGCAAATCAGAGCACAGATTGAAATTGGGAACTGGACCTATCTCCTCACAAAACGAGAACCACTGATGGGTAAGTTGTATGGAGTAAAAGACTGTGAACTGGATACTCCTGCAGGTGGATGGAAGGAAAGTGGGGTGGATGATGATGATGATGATGATGATGATGATGATTATCTATTTCCAGGGCTTTTTCCCCAGCCGGAACTCACTGGAACTCAGTTCTGGCACCTCTCAGTTGGGAACCATTGCCATTTTAAGAGAATGAGGGAGGTGTTCATGGTGAGCTCCAGCATCTCTTTTTGGGGGAAAATAAATGTGTTTTCATTTTGCATTTCTATGTTGTGACCCGCCCTGTGATATTTGGACGAAATAATAATAATAATAATAATAATAAATAATACAACTAAGGGTGGGGAATTGTGATAACTCATATGTTGTTTCGCTCCAACTCCCATCAGCCCCTATATCCTTTTCAATGTGTTTGTGGGAGGGGTGGGGGAGGGGTTATGGGTTTGGTTGGTTCTTGTTTTCATTATGTATTTTGTGTTTTTTATCCTGTATTTTATACTGTGAGCCACCCTGAGATCTATGGATGAATGGTGGTATACTACTACTACTAAATAATAATAATAATAATAATAATAATAATAATAATAATAATAATAATAATACAGTGGTACCTCGACTTATGAAATTAATCCGTTCCGAAGGCGCGCTCATAAATCGAAATCTTCGTAAGTCGAAGGCGCCATCTTGGAAAGGGGAAAAAATTCGGATGTCAAAAAAAGCGCATTCAAATTTTCGTAAGTCGAGGTATCGTGCCACCACTTTCCCTTCGCAAGTCAAAAATTTCAGAAGCAGTGGCCATTTTTCGCTTCCGGAGGTCATTCAGAAGTTGAAAAATACGGAAGTCGAGTCGCTCGTAAGTCGAGGTACCACTGTATAAACACAACAATAAGGTTAAAGTGCCACCAACAAATGGAAATGGCTTTTTTCTAGACTACACACAAAGTTACACAGAGGAAGGAATCTGCTCCCCTGACATTATCAAGGAAATAATATTTGTTCAAAGAATATAGTCCTACTGTGCCTTAAGATTCAGCTTTCCACATTGTATTGCAGTTATATTTAAACAAAGGCAGGTGATGGTTTTGTATTAAAGTATATAAATATTCCTAGGGGATGTGACCTACTCTAGTTCAATAAAAAAATAATTGCCTTTTGTCTGAACCTTGAAAATAATATTTACAGACCTTTGTCTCTCCCAAAAAGAAAAGCCTAAACCATAATATGTTTTTGTGGCAAATAAAGTCTTTGCTAGAGCATCATACCCAGTGTAATAGGTCATTGTTTTTAGCCATATGTAGCTAGGGATGTGTAAGAAATTCGATTCAGATTGCATTTAAAGGTGAACTTAACTAATTCACCTTTTCGGAAACAATACATGAACCGAACCACAGCCATTCTTTAAAATTCTCCAAATTTTGCAATGAAGTTCTCCAGCCATGTAATGTGTTCAAAGGATGCATGAAAATGCATTTATGGATGAAAATACCATATAAAAATGAATGCTCTTTGGAAAAATTGCTTTGTAAAAATATGTATATTAGGCAAAATTACACATAAAAAATGTATATTCAAGGAGAAATTCACACTAAAATGTTGGTGAATTTTCATGCACAGGTGTAGAAATGTGCGGACCTGAACTTAAGATTGGAAAAATGAGAAAAGAAGGAAAGATTCTACAAACAGAATTTTGGACTTTTGTGACAACAGCCAAGAAATAGGAAGTACAAAATAAGGCATGTGATCATCTACAACAGCTATCACAAAACTACCTGAAGGGAAGCCAACTATAATAAATTTTAAGCAAGACACAAAGTTGCAAAAGCTTAATTGGGCTGGGCCCCCCTTGTCCATTTTCTGCCCCACTGACCCAAGCTCCTTCCCACCCCACGAGACCTGTGGTAACAGGGTGGAACACAAATTTAATAAATAATAGTAATTGGGCACTTTGGATGAAAAGAAGCCATTTCCTTTTACCTCTCTATATACATATATCATTAATTAGAAACAAAATGTACAGTTTAATAATATAATCGTAAAAAAGATGATCCCTGTTTTAACTAACTCATTCTTATGTCAAAACAAAATAAAAAATAAAAAAAATTCTTTCCGGTAGCACCTTAGAGACCAACTAAGTTTGTTCTTGGTATGAGCTTTCGTGTGCATGCACGCTTCTTCAGGTACTCAGATATTCTTCAGATAAGTGTGCATGCACACGAAAGCTCATACCAAGAACAAACTTAGTTGGTCTCTAAGGTGCTACTGGAAGGAATGTTTTTATTTTTTATTTTGTTTTGACTATGGCAGACCAACACAGCTACCTACCTATAACTCATTCTTATGTGGTTCTAGTTACAGGTAGGTAGCTGTGTTGGCCTGCCATAGTCAAAACAAAATAAAATAAAAAATTCTTTCCAGTAGCACCTTAGAGACCAACTAAGTTTGTTCTTGGTATGAGCTTTCGTGTACCTGAAGAAGTGTGCATGCACACAAAAGCTCATACCAAGAACAAACTTAGTTGGTCACTAAGGTGCTACCAGAAGGATTTTTTAAATTTTTTTATTTTGTTTTGACATAAGAATGTGTTTAGCTTTATCATAATTTTGAACATAGTAATGTTTATTTAGGTGAACAACTAGCCCCCCCCAAAAAAAGGGTGTGTGCACAGGACCTCATGGGCAATTGCTATTTTTTCTAGAAAAAGAGGTGCTGGAACTCACCATGCATACCTCCCTTGTTCTCTTCTAATGGCAATAGCAGAGAGATGCCAGAACAGAGTTCTGGCAAGTTCCAGCTGGAAAAAAGCCCTGCCGTGGATCATAAATCAGCTATTGGCTAGTAGGACCATTATTGGGTTCCATTATCATTTGTATATGTAAAGATTTGTTTCAAATGGAAACCAACACACATTACCTCTGTCCACCTAGGTGTGATCATTTCTACATGACATAATATCTCAAACGTACTATTGCTATCCCCTTTTCTCGGGCATTACCAGAAACTGTAATTCTCTGAGGGGTGCCAAAAAGCTCAACTAAAGAATTCTGAGAATCCTCACAAGGAAAATTGCAAAATCCCAGGATACTTTGTGGGGGGGGGGTCATGATGGTTTAGTCGCTCTGAAACTGCACTATTCTTGTAGTTTAGCATTTTGAATCAGGCAAGAATCCCAAAAGCGGTCGGAAATGGATACCGGAACACATTCAACCTAAAGGAAAGTTCAGTCTGAATTCTTTTGAGACCCATTAAATAAGCATGAACTTCCAAGTATGTGTGTGAAAAAACTGATGCCTCTGAATATGACAGTATTGTCCAGATTTTATGAATTTTTACACCCCCCCCAAAAAAAAACTTCTGTACAACCTATTTTCAAATCTATTCTGAAGCCACAGTGGTGTCGCTTCTCCCTATCAGATGTCATTCATTTATTCCAATCACTTCCCACATCTCTACTTTAGAAACCCCATGAAATCTTTTGATTGTGAACTCTGGGCACATACCCAGCTGCAATCAATTATTTCAATCACTCCCAGCTAAATTTTGCTCTCATATCCATCTGATGGATCTTGACGCAAACACTCTGTTCTTCTTACATGTGCAAATCTCCCATTGGCGCTCCACCTTTAACGATGAACATGATTGTGGAAAGATGAGCCATCTACAAAAAAGGGGTGGTGGTATTTCATCCCTTCTGTGTCTTTGTCATTGTTCACCTTAGATTTTCTTTTCTTCATAGGGTCTTTCCTTAAAATTCACCCGTCATGCAAAATTTGGGCAGCTGGCTTAAACATACTGTTGCATCAGCTGCTTGGATGTTGTGGTTGTTGTCGTCATCAAATGACAGCTATTGATTGCTTGTAATGCAAACAAACAAAAAAGCATCATGGATCGGCAGTTGCTTAAATTGTGATAGTTGCTCTGAACACCTAAACTTCTAACAGGTAATATAAGAAGACGCTCTAAACACCTCTTTTTAGCAACAACAACAACAGCAACCAACAACAACAACCAATTTCCAGGTATGAGATACTTGCTTTGTTGTCATGAAAGCAAAAGAAGTGGCAAAGCCTCAAAAGGGTACTGCAAAATGAAGCTTGATCAAACAATAATAGTTGTAAAATGTTTTATTATTGTAAAATAATAAAATAACCACCTCATTTGCAACCATCTTCAGGGATGTAAGATTGACATAAGGTATCTGTGCACTTGGAGATTGACATCAGCATTGCATTTATCATTCCTTAAAAAAATTACTTGGCAATTTTTGTCTGAAAATAAAGACAAATGATAATTGTCTTTGTTATTTACATATTCCCCCCAGTTATAATTGAGCAGGGGAAGTGGTATTTTTCTTTAAAAAATGTTTAGGGGTACTCTCATTTTGACACATGAAAATCACAATTTTATAGTTCAAATGGGGAAAAAGAAATACAGTAAATGGACAAAAGTACAAAGATTCACAAAATGTTTAGGGGAATGCGTACCCCCCAGAAAAAAAGCACTGAGTAGGGGAATCACTGAACAGAAGACTCCTGTTAGTGGGTGAACTATCCTGCAAAGTTTTGACTAGTGTGTATCAGTATCTAAAAGAAAGGAGGCATGTTTAGTGCTGGCTTATAGGGCAGGATAAGCGGGGAGGAGTAATCATGCTGGAGTCTTCTTCCTAAGTTGTCATGGACTTTGAAGACACTCAAACTCAGAACGCAAGGGAGAAATGTGCTAAAAGGAAGGCACGCTTGGCAAATCCACACCGTGATCAACTCCCACCCGGGAACCAATATCCCCACTATGGAAGGACGTGTGGGTCCAGAATTGGCCTCCACAGTCACTTATGGACTCATAAACCGTGTTTATGGAAGACAATCTTACTTTGGCTACGAGTGATCACCAAAGAAGAAGAAAGAGGAAGATCCTGATTTGCTTGCACCAAGCTTACATACAGCCTTGTGTGAATTAATTGAAACAATGAATGTAGTTTATTGTACAAAATTCACATGTACATGTACAAAACTCACATATACGTTCATTAGTAACGGATATGACCTCTGCTATTTTTAAGCAGCATTTGAACATGGTTTGGCATGGAGTCTACAAGTTTTGAACATCCACTGTTGATTTTCGGATCCCTGTACCACACTTGAATCAGCGCCTGAATGAGCTTCTCCATAGTTGCACAGTCTAAAGCACGGAGGCAACTTTTGCATATAGCCCACAAATTCTTTTCTCCACTGGTCTTCATCCATGTACTTTTTTGCCCTTTTATGCCGCTTTTCTTTCATTGGGGGGGGGGGTTAAAAGCTGTTTATTGACAGTTGTTCTGACTTTTTGTCCGACCGCAATAAGGTGCCTGCAAACTGTAGAGGAACTGATTTGGATTTATTTCTCCTTCAGATCTGTATTCAATGCGTCACTCATCTTGCCAGGATCCTTTTTGCTTTGTCGAAGCAAGAAAGCACCATCTCTAGGAGCTGTTTTCTTCTTACGATCACACTTTCCTTTACGTTTAGGAGAAACCGATCCAGTTTCCTGCTTCAACTTGAAGACACGGCTGACAGTTGCTAAACTCACACCAACCACTGAAGCAATCTCTCGATACGTCTTAGCTGTGTGTTCGTGCAGAGTTACGATCTTTGTATGTTTCCTAGGTGTCACATCCATCTCGAATGGCGGTTGAATCAAAAGCTGATGAAATGCTGTAGCTGCTGATGTAATGGTTGCATCATACACTATGGCGGTCGGACAGGATTCTACAATCTGATGCAATACAGTAGCTACTGACATAATGATTGCATCATTCAAACTTAAAAAATGATCAATCTGACTTTTCGTGTTTGCTTTGAGTACAGGATTGTGAGTAAGGTAGAAAACATGCTTTGTTTCAATTAATTTGCGCTAGGGTGTAGAGCAAAATCGAAAATTCTTTCTAGTAGCACCTTAGAGACCAACTGAGTTTGTTCCTGGTATGAGCTTTCGTGTGCATGCACACTTCTTCAGATACACTGGGTGTAGAGGTTAAATTATATCTGGTCTTCACTGAACATTTGTTCTGATCTTGGAGAGGTTAGCCAAAGATGGGCATTCATTCTGACTTGCTTTTGGGGTGTTTATGCATCTTCCCTTTAATCTTTCATTCTTTCCACAATTTTCTAACCAAAAAATGTCTATTTTCTTTTATAAAGTGGGTTTTTTGTCCTAGGTTGATAGAACAACTTTAATTGAGCAAACCTAAATTTTATGATATGTGCCTGAATCCCTCACACAAAATACCAACAGTATGGAGGCACCTGGAGATTTTGGCACCTCTGTTGCTTCCTTTGTTGTTTGTTGTGTTTTTGTGCTGCCCCCTTTTCCTTCTTTGATTCCAAAAACAACATTTTTGCATATAGCATACACTCTTTGGGGGACTTTCATAATTGGTGAGTATCTTTCAAATTTTTGTTTGAGGAACTACCAGGAGAAGAATGGACCAAGCACAGCTATGTTTCAAAATATGACTACGAAACACTGTGGAAACAACCCTCTACTAAGGCCTTGTTGCTATCTGTCAGAGTTGATGGAAGGTGTCAGGTTCTCACAGGAAACTGGTTGGTTATTTGCCCCTTGTAATAAATGTTTGATCTTTGAGGAAAACCTTGGCGTGCCTTTTATGGAAGCCTGTTCAGATAAATCAGGAAATGGTTTGCTGGATGGCTATGTTTGTGTTTCAAACAGATCGCTAACTTACATAATTTTCTCTTTCATATTGCACAAAATATTTTTTTCATCTCCCTTGTTATGAGAGGACAGTTTCTTGCATCTAACCAATAGCTGTTAGGCAGGCTGATGATGAATCCCTCATGGCTTGCCAGTGCTACTGGTGTTTACTCTTTTTAACTGCTTTGTTTCTTGTGTTTTTGACATATCATCGGGACACATGCCTGACAGCTTTTCCTTGTGTTACTATACTGAATTATATATAGCACCACCTTATCTGAAGATATAAAACTTCTCTATCCCCCAAAATACTTTAAAAAAACAACAACAAGGTTACTAACATATGTCATCTGAAGCTTGATAATTTATGGCACACCAGTCTCATATATCATTTGTCTTAGAAGAATTACTTATTTTCTCCTCATTTGGCCTCCTTACTCTTGGAATTTATCTTTCACTCTCCCTGCAGCTATATTATAATAAATTTTCTTTGTTTTCCAAGATCCACAGGTTGCTGTGTAGCTCAATGATATATAACAGAATTAACATTCTGTGTTTATTGGTGAACACTCATCAAATACTGGGAATGTGTGCCACACATTCCTTATTCCGTATTTTTCCAGCAGCAAACATTGTTCTCTGAGAATTAAGAAAATGCAATTCCTCCGCAACAGATGAGTGAAGCATTATAAAGACATTCAGATTCCCTGCAACAACACACAAGGTTGGATCCAGACTTTGCCCTCCATCAGTGGAAATGCTCCTTCTTATCCATGGAAGACCTTTGGCCTTGTGAATCAATCCGAATGGAAGAGTAGAAAGAGAGGAGGCTTTGCTAAGTTCCCTTTCTCCTGCAACCCCCAACCTACTTCCTGTGCTGTCCTTGAGAGCACCCCAACCTTGCAGAACAGTGTGGGCATTGGTGCTGCGGACCAAAGGATAGGGTGAATTGGCAAATGTTGCCTCTCCTACCTTGATCAGTTGGAGCAGTCCCCAAGTAGATCTTCACTTGGGGCAATGCTCGGGAGCAAAGCCTGGATACAATGTGTTTGGTTGGATTCAGATTAACTGCATGTCTTGTCACAAGTAGGCCATGCTGAGTTCAAGTTGACTTATTTGCCCCTAGGTATGTTTGTATAGGACTACAGTCTTAGGATGGTATCCAATTAACATGTCCCATCCGTTCAGAGATTTCCACTTGCACAAAACACCCATTTCTTCTCCCTCCTCCCAGTGTTTTAGAAGTTCTCCCAATCTCCTTGAAGCAGATTTGAGGAGGATGCAGAGAATGTATGATTGAAGGAGATGAGAGAAGGTTCTACTGCACAAGCATAAAAACTTGCACCATTTAGTTAGATTCCATTAGTTAGTTGACCAGAGATCACATTGGCATCAACGGCTTATTTCAATAGAAGTTAAATAATATAACTAAGCTACTCTGGATCCAGAAACCCACTGTTGCCTCCATTTTCTAGAACCCTCTATCTCCACACTGGCTGAGCTTGTTAGTGTTCATCACAATGACTAGAAGGAATTCTGACCTAGGTGGCAAACCACTTTACACCCATGGAAGCTGTACTTCCATTGCTGTGCACCTCAAAAATCTTCCTCCCCCAACTTTAATTTTGAAAAAGACTTGTAAATTCCAAAAGTTTCATTTCCCACATACTATCCTTTCTTGACATGATGTTAAGTTTGGTCAAAAGCCTATCTATCAAGCTTGCTGAATTTCAGAAGCACCCTGGCATTTGTTTTCTATTTTGACCCTTCTTCCTCTGGCTTTCACTGTTGGGGGGTTCCAAATGGCAATTTATTGTGGACTCGGTCCTGTTCTTGCCTGCAAATTGTGTGCAACATCCACATGGCATTGTTCCCATCAGTATACCATACCATAATAATTTTGCAGTGGGTTCAAATTACAAGAAAGGATATCCCAAGTAAAAGTTAGGATGAACATTCTGATTGTAAGAGCGGTTTGACAATGGAACAGACTACCTCAGAAGGTGATGGACTCTCCCTCATGGGGGGTTTTAAAACAGAAGTTGGATGGTCATCTGTCAGGTATTCTTTAGCTGTGTTTCTGCATTGGAGAGGATTCAACTAGATGACCGTGGGGGTCCCTTCCAACTCTACAATTCTGTGACTCTATGAACATCTGTGGGACCAGAGTTTCCCCACATCTGGATTGGGGGAAGAAACCCTGCAACAGCCCTGTGTTTTCAGAAGAGGAGGAGGAGGAGGAGGAGGAGGAGGAGGAGGAGGAGGAAGAGTTTGGATTTGATATCCCGCTTTATCACTACCCTAAGGAGCCTCAAAGTGGCTAACAATCTCCTTTCCCTTCCTCCCCCACAACAAACACTTTGTGAGGTGAGTGGGGCTGAGAGACTTCAAAGAAGTGTGACTAGCCCAAGGTCACCCAGCAGCTGCATGTGGAGGAGCGGAGATGCGAACCCGGTTCACCAGATTATGAGTCTACCGCTCCTAACCACTACACCACACTGGCTGTCACTACACCACACTGTATAGAATACGATTAAACTAACCTGCTGCATCAGAAATACCTGTATGGAGCCTGAACCGATAGTTCAGGTTCAACAGATGACCCAATAGGAAACTCAGCTGGGCTTGCATGAAGCTTGACATGAGCCACATCCTTTTGAATGGCAGGCAGGAGTAGTAACTACAGCTGTGAATACTGTATTCATATTTGTATTTAGGCTTAACATATGAAGGATGCAGAGCAGGGAATGGGATTTCAATTCACCTCCGCATGTTTGGCAGGAGGACAGATTAACACTACATCAATATCTCATGCCTGGTGCATGCAAGATATGAATGAATTTGCAATTTCTTTGCTATGCCTGCCCAGTCATCCCCTTTGTGAAAATAAAAGCGCTTAGCATAACCAAATGCATTCATCCACCACCAACGTAATTCTTGGGAAGTTTTAAAAAACATGTTTCAATTCAGGAGAGGATTATATAATGCTACTCTGTAAGTGTTTTGGTTTCCTTACATGGCTCCTTACCTGCATAAGAGAACATGGGAATATAACATAAGAATACAAGAAGAATCTGTTGGCATTATAGTATACCAGTGTACTAATAAAAAGGCTTCTTTACACACAATATACAGACACAAAGGCAGCCCTTGGTACTAGCAACGGATCCAAAATAAATTTATCTCTAAGATGATGAGATCAGCTGAATGTTTACTTAAGCTGACTTGATTATCACAGTTCATGTAATGAAAAGTTTTATACAAGTAGATCTATATATTGCAAACACTTTCAACATAATTCTATTTAATTTGCCTGACTGGTAATCACTCCTCAGGAGACATTCCAGAACAAAACCATAGCAACAAATTGTAGTTTAGTAACCCCCTGCCGTAAAGTTTGCCCTAAATACCAATAACTACATGAATGCAGATGCAGAAGCCTCAGACATCTAACACAGCATACAGATCTAATGAATGTATCACGACAAAGCCGAATTTGTGCTGTTCCTGCGCAAAATTGTGGCAGACAGTATTAACTATTCAGAACTGAAAGGAAGCACATCCAACTCCATCCATTAGCCAATTGACCAAGGTCCACTGACAGACTGTGCCCCCTGCCTCCAATGTAGGATGAAGCATAAATCCATTAGGTGAACCTATGTAATTCGCATTTCCTGAACCAATAAGTGAACTACAATTTTGTGATGTAATCTCTAATCACTCCCATATTACGTGGGAGTTAGGTAAAGGTAAAGGAACTCCTGACAGTTAAGTCCAGTCACGAACGACTCTGGGGTTGCGGTGCTCATCTCGCTTTACTGGACGAGGGAGCCGGCATTTGTCCGCAGACAGTTTTCCCAGGTCATGTGGCCGTGCTTTCGAACTGCTAGGTAGGCAGGAGCTGGGACCGAGCAACGGAGCTCACCCATCGCGGGGCCTCGAACTGCCAACCTTCCGATTGGCAAGTCCAAGTGGCAAGTGGTTTAAACCACAGCACCACCCATGTCCCATTGTAGTTACTTGCTTGCTATAAATGTGCACATTAGGGACCGCTTCTCCTAGTATGCCCTGCAGAGGACCTTAAGGTCCATGAATAACCATAGTTTAGATGTCCCGGGCCCTAAGGAAGTCAGACTATCCTCCACCAGGGCCAAGGCCTTTTTAGTGATCGCTCCGACCTGGTGGAATGCTCTGTCCCATGAGACTAGGGCCCTACAGGACTTAACCTCCTTCCGCCGGGCCTGTAAGACAGAGCTATTCTGCCTGGCCTTTAATTTGAACTCAGCTTGATCTTTTATTTCCCTTCTCTTCCCCCCTCTCCTTATTATGAAGATTACCCTCTCTTGGACCCCACAGCTAATTCTCGCCTGGCCTCATCGCTGGCCCAAGTAGGACTAATTTAGCCAGCTATCCCTGGTGACTAATGTTTATTGGATGGATTTTCCCCAAATTGATCTTTGAACTTTACTGTTATTCATGCTTTTATACTGTATTTTATGCTGCTTTTATGTTTATTACAAGTGTTTTAAATTTATTGTTAGCCGCCCTGAGGCTGGGTTTCTGAACTGGGAAGGGCAGGGTATAAATAAATTATTATTATTATTACTATTATTATTATTATTATTATTATTATTATTATTATTATTCCTAAATGAAACTGAAATTAACATACTTCCCCACACCTCTTCCAAGGAAGAATTACATAGAATCATAGAACTGTAGAGTTGGAAGGGATCCCAAGTGTCATCTAATCTCAGCTAAAGCATCCATGACAGGGATGTCAGGGGGAAGACTAGCCTGCCTCCCTCCATCATCTACTGAAGTTGGACACTGCTCTCTCCCACCAAGCCAAAAATAAACCTGCTAGGACTGCAGAAGCGAGAAGCACACACCATAGCCCCACTGATGTGGAAATGAGAACTGAATTTATTACTGGGGAAATGGGAAACAGAGAAACCAAAATTGACCGACTTACTGACAAGCTGGAACGTGTCCAGAGGAGGGCAACCAAAATGGTCAAAGGCCTGGAAACGATGCCTTATGAGGAATGGCTTAGGGAGCTGGGTATGGTTAGCCTGGAGAAGAGAAGGTTAAGGGGTGATCTGATAGCCATGTTCAAATATAGAAAATGATGTCATATAGAGCAGGGAGAAAGGTTGTTTTCTGCTGCTCCAGAGAAGCGGACACGGGGCAATGGATTCAAACTACAAGAAAGAAGATTCCACCTAAACATTAGGAAGAACTTCCTGACAGTAAGAGCTGTCCGACAGTGGAATTTGCTGCCAAGGAGTGTGGTGGAGTCTCCTTCTTTGGAGGTCTTTAAGCAGAGGCTTGACAGCCATCTGTCAGGCATGCTTTGATGGTGTTTCCTGCTTGGCAGGGGGTTGGACTGGATGGCCCTTGTGGTCTCTTCCAACTCTATGATTCTATGATTCACCCATCCCTAGCAGGCTGCAGTTGAGAGAGAGAGAGAGAGAGGCATCTGGAACTGGCACAGACACTAGCTCTTGATTGGCTGAGAAACATCAAACAGTTCTTACTTTCTCTCCTTCCAAGCAGTGGAGATGAAATAACTCAAACATGAGTCAGGTTGGGGGAAGTGTCATCCTGATAGATTCTTCTTTGTTCCTTTAATCCATACACAAGCGTAACCCAACACATTTATCCTATTGGGAACATTTAGTGGACTATTAGTGGTGAATTTCAGACTACATATTTGTCTTTAAAATTCTTTCTTCTTGGGCTAGAACATTCATTTCCCCCATACACTATTATTCTTGGTTCTTGGTGGCGCCTTTTCATTAAGTTATGTATTGGAAATGTGAAGGAAAATTTCTTTACGGCCTGCAAGTCTTTAAAAAGAAAACAGAAAAGACAGCCACATGAACTAGAAGAATAACAGTTCTGGTGGCAGACGAAAGAACATCCTAGAGTTTTGCAAGAGACGTAATAAATCTAGGCAATGGCTGCGTAGCCTGTTTCCTAGAAGAGGCTGCTTTTAAGGACAGAACTCCCCTATGGGAATGGGAAAGGGGGAGTGATTTTAAAGGCTTTGAATACATTTCCTAAGTTTTGTTTGCACCAGCCAGTGCTTTTTTTTTTTTCAGGGGGTACTGAAGGGTACACAGTACCAGAACCTCTTTTTGTTGTTGTTAAGAAGTGTGGCGCTTACTGTAACAACTTCATGTGAGTACCGGCATCTATTTTTCCTAGAAAAAAGAAGCACTGCTCGTTACAAAGGTCCTAGGTGGTGAAAGAATTTGGAAGGCAACAGTAAACAGTGCAAAATTAAATGGACTGTTGACCAGAGGAAAATGAAACCTTTGTTCCTTAACCTTAGGTAAAGGTAAAGGGACCCCTGACCATCAGGTCCAGTTGTGTCCGACTTTGGGGTTGTGGTGCTCATCTCGCTCTATAGGCCGAGGGAGCCAGTGTTTGTCCGCAGACAGCTTCCAGGTCATGTGGCCAGCATGACAAAGCCGCTTCTGGCGAACCAGAGCAGCGCATGGAAACGCCGTTTACCTTCCCGCTGGAGCGGTACCTATTTATCTACTTGCACTTTGATGTGCTTTCGAACTGCTAGGTGGGCAGGAGCTGGGACTGAGCAATGGGAGCTCACCCCGTGGCAGGGATTCGAACTGCTGACCTTCTGATCAGCAAGCCCTAGGCCCTGTGCTTTACCCACAGCGCCACCTGGGTCCTTAACCTTAGTTGCATTTAAATTTTAAATAGTTTGAAGAAAACGCTGTAACCTCTGTAAACCACTGTATCCTGGTGATACAGAAGGCTGATGCTCTGTTTGATTCTACTAAACATTTGTCATTTCTGCCTCTTCAGATTGCTTTTAAATCGATTTTGGAAATGGAGATACACATAAACAGAGTAGTGGTATTCAGTAGTGGTTTATTGGCCAGTGCCCATTTCCTCTTCAGCAGACACACTGCAGCCTCTATCAACCCATTTGAAATTCTAATTAATGGTATATACTGTATATATAATGATGCATGATGCTGCCTTGTACCTATGGTTTTTCTTGCCATATCAGTCTCTGCCAAAAATGTTGTTTTTGGAATCAAAGAAGGAAAAAGGGGCAGCCACTTTTTAAAGCTTTTTTTAAAAAATTGTTCGCCCATAGTAAATGTGGGGAGGGAACAAAGCTTCACTTCCCCCCAAGTGGCCTTGAGAGCCAAATTGGACAGCTTCTGAAGCACGCTGGAATGAAGTGGGGTGCTCTCTGAAGCACCAATTTGGAGTTTGAACCACATCGCACAATCGGTGCACATCCCTTATTTTAGCTATGTTTCCAGAATAAATCTACTTATACTATATGAGAATGTGTGGTATACTAATTATACTTAACCAAGGGAAACCCAGGTTCCCATTCCCACATATCCATGAAGGTTATTTAGGCTTTGCCCTTCCCCCACCCCACTCTCTGATAACTTACCTCACAGGTGAGAATGATATATTGTGTGTGAAGACACCCCCCCCCAAACCACCCCCTGAAATAAATACACAATAGACACAGAATTTTAGTTTAAGTTTTTTGGCAATAATTTGGCCACAACTTTATTGAATTACAGCATGTGAGTGGTTGCTTAGGCATGGTTCCCAACTACCTGACCGTGCACCGTGGCAGGAACAGGACTCCACCAGAGGTCAGTAAGGGAAAACATACTGGGAGAGCACAGAGTTGAGTGCAGGCTCCAGTTCACCCCATATGCCCCCAGTGACTCTGGCGTGGCCCTAACCCCTGAAAGGGGATCGGACAAAAGCAAGGTGAGCCCTTGGATTCCTTTAACGTAATTCTGTAGCAGCAGCAATGGAGGGGCAGGCACAGCCAACCACATCCCCTTCTCAAAACATTGAACCAATGCCTAACCGCCAACCATACAAAGTTGCTACACGGTAGGCAAAAACCAAGTGACACCAGCCAATCAGGCAAATGGCAAAATTCCTACCGGGCCCCTGCTCCAAAACCAGATGGCCCCTAGACAGGAATAGCAAGGCCAAAGTACAGCCCTAAATATAGGGTGGGAGGCCGGGTGATCCGATGCATGTCGCAAGAAAGAGAAAGCTCCCAGTGACGTGCAGCAGCTTAAATAGCCCATCGGCAGCCAATAGACACCCCAGCAGTCCAAATTTCTGCCCCAGCAACCGAGGGGCAACCAGTGGGGGTTGTGGCTATCCAAATGGTCCCGCCCCACAACAGGGAGGCAGTTTAGGTGATCTCACCGCAACAAGTGCTCTTCGCGATGGAGGACACGATTTGTGGTCACCTCCTCGGAGAAACAACACACAACGAAAACATAATAATCAATAAGAAATATAGAAGCAGAAAGAGGGCGTCCCTTGATCCTTGTCATTAGCATTTTCATTTCTTTTTTTATGTGGGGTCTGCAAAACAATCTCTACCGCTTCCCAGTTAGAAGCTTTGAAGAAAGATCATGAATAAGAAATGCAGCCCCTTTTCCTGTGAAATCAAATGCATTCTTCTACATAGATAATGCAATTTCTCACCTTTTCTTATATTTCATTTTCTTCTAATGCAAAGGTGTTGCGACTGTCTTTCTTCATGGAAGCCAGAGCTGGACAGGGTCAACTTCCCCATTGCCCTGAGTGCACGGAATCATTCCTTATACCGAATCCTTGATAGTATTGCCTTGTTGCATTTGAAATGAAACAGAAGATGGATAAGTTTTTCTCCCAAAGCCTGCCCCATTGCTTTTCAGTCCTCCCGACAAAAAGCTTTATTCTGATTCTCAGCCCAAATTCTGACTTTGCTCTGTCTGTTTCTTCCATCCGCAGATGATTATGCCAAATGCAGAGATTTCCAGAGGCTTGTACTTATTTAAATATATTATTCAGATTCCAGCTACCAACATCATCACATTCACTTAACGAATCACCTTTCATTTAAGTTTCAAGGCAACTTCCAATCATTTAATAAACACACATTAAAAAGAAGCTTAAAAACTTTTTTAAAAATACCGGTACCTAAAGTTTGCTTTTGAAACCATACAAATAAATTTCTAAGGAACCTGAAATAAAAAACAAAAACAAAACTGCACTAAAGGAGTATGTGGATAGGTCAGAGTATTCAGAAAGGAAACCCTGAACACACACTGAATGTTTCATTAAATATCCCAGGTAGAGATCCTTGATGAATTACATATTTGAGAATCTCACATGAACTGATTTTTCGGGCTGATGTGCAGATCAAAACTGAACTATGTATGGGATTCCACACATCTCTAATTATTGCAACACAGTTTTTGGCACCTTAACTGTGAATTCAAATTCAAATCTGCATGTAGATTTATGCACGTATGTATTTGTTTATTTTAAAAAATATGCACAGCTCTTGGGATGAAAGAGGTTTGTGAATGAACAGGTGTGAAACTACATGATCGATTCACTCCTTCCTAATCACAAGGCTATGTAAAAAGTCAGGGGTCCCCATACTAAGGCCCGGGGGCCGAATGCAGCCCAATTGCCTTCTAAATCCAGCCGGTGGACGGTCCGGGAATCAGTATGTTTTTACATGAGTACAATGTGTCCTTTTATTTAAAATGCATCTCTGGGTTATTTGTGGGGCCTGCCTGGTGTTTTTAAGTGAGTAGAATGTGTCCTTTTATTTAAAATGCATCTCTGGATTATTTGTGGGGCATAGGAATTCATTCCTTCTTCTTTTTTCAAAATATAGTCCGGCCCGCCACAAGGTCTGAGGGACAGTGGACCAGCCCCCTGCTGAAAAAGTTTGCTGACCCCTGTTACTTGTTTTTAAAGCAGTCAAGGTTTTCTGAGCAGTATTTCTTTCTTGGATTTGCTCCTTATAATTTCCTATTTAAGAGGCTGCTCCCACTTTAATTAGAAGCAACCTTTTGCCAGCACCCATTAAAAGTTGATTTATTCATTCATTTGCACATTTAAAAAAAATGCATTTCCACCTTATAGCTGGCATTCAAGACAAATTAACAAATAATCATTTAAGCAACAACAACACGCCATTGGTGCAAGAAAAGAACATGGCACAGAAGTCAACGCATAATGCTCTTCATTGCCTCCAGCACCAAAATGAGGTGGAGTGTTGCTGCAAGAGGGACAGAGCTCTCTTATCTCTCCTCCACTAGCATCCCAGCAAGATGACTAGCAACTTGGGAGGGGGGGTTCATTTACAAGATCACTATTAGACATAAAGGTAGAGGTAAAGGACCTCTGACATTAAGTCCAGTCACAAACAACTCTGGGGTTGCGGTGTTCATATCACTTTACAGGCCGAGGGAGCCGGTGTTTGTCCACAGACAGTTTTTCTGGGTCATGTGGCCAGCATGACTAAGCCGCTTCTGGCAAAACCAGAGCAGCGCAAGGAAATGCTGTTTACCTTCCCGCTGGAGTGGTACCTTTTTATGTACTTGCACTTTGACGTGCTTTCGAACTTCTAGGTGGGCAGGAGCTGGGACTAAGCAACAGGAGCTCACCCCGTCATGGGGATTCAAACCGCCGGCCTTCCGATCGGCAAGCTGTAGACTCAGTGGTTTAGACCAAAGCACCACTCGCGTCCCCACTATTAGACATACTTAACAATAAAAACAGCATTTCGATAGCAGCAGGCATCACCCACCTATCCCTGTGTACCTCTTTAAATAGTCAAAACAAAATCGAAAATTCTTTCTAGTAGCACCTTAGAGACCAACTGAGTTTGTTCCTGGTATGAGCTTTTGTGTGCATGCACACTTCTTCAGATGCACACGAAAGCTCATACCAGGAACAAACTCAGTTGGTCTCTAAGGTGCTACTAGAAAGAATTTTCGATTTTGTTTTGACTATGGCAGACCAACACGGCTACCCACCTGTAACTACCTCTTTAAATGTAATCTCTCACTCGCCTATTAAGAAAGCATAATCCTGTGATGTGCCTCAGGACATAATCCCATATTTCGGGCTTGAAAACTTGCCCCAACCACTTGCCTGTATTCGAGGGATTAAAGAAAGTTGTCAGATGCATGCATTGACATTCTATGCCCTTTTACAATGTGGTTTGTTTTAGAGGGGGTGTTATTGGGTTGTTTTTATATGGATTGTGTATTTTGTGGTTTTATATTTCGATTTTATACTGTAAACTGCCCCAAGACCTCTGGGTATAGGGTGGTATATAAATTCAATCAATCAATCAATCATTGTGACCACTGGAACGCTGCAAGGGACATCTGATTGTGTCTATCAGCCAGTGGAATGGACTTCATTCTGCAATGGGAATTCTTCCTCTTCTTCTCCCTTCAGCTCCTATCACCGCCCAGCCCCCCAAAATATTGTCCAGCGATTGGAAGCTCTCACGTGATGTTGGATTTCACTCTGTTCTTTGCCATTAACAATAAGAGATAATGAATTGTTTTAGTCTAAAGGAAAGCCCGCTCAACTGCATGAATGAGTTGGCCCAATAAAACCAATGAGTCTCTACACTTCAGAAAAGAAACAGTCTTCTTCAGCAAATTATCCACATTCCAAATCTGCCAAACCCCAGAAACAAGGTGTTCACGGTTTTATTTGGAAAATATAAAGTTTTGATGAGCTGAAAATATCAAGCTTGATATCTTGTATTCACATGTTTTAGCTGCTTCCAATAAGGACCTTAACTCTAAAGGCTTGTGTGAGTTACAAATAACCAATACATGCAAATATTGTTAAAAGTTCCAGCTAGGATACGTAGAATTCTATGCCTGTCTCTCCAATTATTCATATATGCCTACTTCTTTTTTCTATTTTGAAAGACTACGTGAGAGGCAAAAACATGATTCACCATAGTGCCAAGTGAAGCTGACAATGGTGGAGCTACTGAAATCAATATAACTATTAACTGGGAGTGATCCAGTGCCTACAAAACATTCCCCCCAAAATATCTAGCCTTTACAATAAAATCACTCTGCTAAATCAGAATCAGCATAAAATGGGTTGTGGAAGGAAGCAGGAGACACCTTGAAAACAGAAAAGCTATTCATGTTTGTGTACGTGCATCATATTGTTGTGAGGTAGCCTGTTGTGAATGAGGTTGCAGGTGTGTAGTTAGTGGGTATTCCTGGATCCAACATTGCCCATGGATGTCCATGTGGCCTTGGTGGTTAGGATTAGGTAATCCAGCTGGTTCACTAGCTACAACCGCTTTTGGATGGAGATGGCTTGATCAATCTATTCCATCCTCAGGTAACCTCCAGACTGGACCATCACAAGATACTGTACATGGGGCTGCCTTTAAAGATGGTTCAGATGCTGCAACTAGTGCCGAATAGAACAGGCAGGATCCTGCCTACTATTGCTGCAAGGATTCATATCACACCTGAAACACCTGGATTGGTGGCCTATTCATTTCATTCATCTTTATTTTTCCAATTTCCGAATACTCATAACAAATAATCACCATATACCTGCCCCACAAAAACAACCTATTCCATGCATATGCAAGGTAGAACATGTAGCCAGATAGCAAGAAAGCTTGTGTAATAGTTTGGAGTTGAAGGTACCAGTTAAAAAGGTAAAGGTAAAGGACCCCTGACAGTTAAGTCCAGTCACAGACGACTCCGGGGTTGCAGCGCTCATCTCGCTTTAGAGGCCGAGGGAGCCGGTGTTTGTCCGCAGACAGTTTTTCTGGGCCATGTGGCCACCATGACTAAGCCGCTTCTGGTGAAACCAGAGCAGCGCACAGAAATGCTGTTTACCTTCCCGCTGGAGTGGTACCTACTTATCTACTTGCACTTTGACGTGCTTTTGAACTGCTAGGTTGGCAGGAGCTGGGACAGAGCAACAGGAGCTCACCCCGTCACAGGGATTCGATCCGCTGTCCTTCTGATCGGCAAGCCCAAGAGGCTCAGTGGTTAAGCATCTTCTATTTCCATCTTAACAAATTGTCCCAGAGCGATCCATGAATGAGGAGGTAGTGAGGAGACAACTTTGTCCTAGCAAATATATTGATTCTCAAGCTGGATATTTAGTCACCTGTGGTCTTTGTGTTTGTGTTTCTTGGTACTCTAAGAAGTTTCATTATTTTCTTTGTAAGGGCTGTGTTGCATAGCCTACCCTACCATGCCTTTAAAGTTAGCAGTTGTTTTACAATATTGTGTTAATAAATATCTAGCTTTAGACATGAAGAAAATAGTAGGTCCTTGATTAGAAAGTTCTAATGGTAATATATAGATTTAGTAAAGTTAGCCCCAGATCAGGTTGTATCACATGCCCAATTATAGATGAAACTTCTTCAAGGACCATTTTCCTAAATAATTGTACAGGATTGCATTTGAACCAGCTGTGGCAATTTCTGTTGACAACCTCTTCAATAGAACAGATGTGAATGAAAGCTTAACCCTGGGCGTTCTGTAAATATATAGTACCATCTGTAAATTGTTTTAAAACTATTTTGTTACTTTTTTGCTGACGCTGACTTAAAATGGTTTTTCCTCCAAACATCCCCCTCCTCAGTTTGCATTATCAATTTCACAGTGCAAATCCATTTCCCATAGAGATTTTAATAAGATTAGATCTTTCTGGTCCCAATTCAAGGTGCTTATGCTAATGGATAAAGCTGTAAATAAATGACTTGGGGCCCCAAATATGGGAAGAAGCAGATCCTCTAATATGCACCAGTTTGGTTTCCGAGGTCAGCACAGAAAGCCTTATTGGCAGTGCAGCTTTCCCTCAGAAGTCCCAGGGCAGTGGCTCATGAGAGGATACCCCTACTGAGGATGGGCAGCCAAAGGCTACAACATCCCCGCCATACAAACAAAGGCTTACCCAATGCCTAACCTCCCAAAGGTGAGAGAGGAGGTCCCAGCCACACTGCGATCAAATCTCCCATGGCCATGCCCCTCCTGGTGTTGATAGGTTGGTGGGGCCACACAGGACGGGCCCCTCCCAGCACCTGAAATGTGGCCGGGACAACACAGAAGGGAACATCAACTCATCGGGCCCCCAGCCAGATCACTGTTGGGTCCTGGCTGCCTGGCCACAATGCCGCCCACCAGAAAAGGTAAGTGGACTTTTCCCAATGGGTTTTAGTCCTGTCCTGTGAGTTTTTAAGAAAACATGGTCGTATACTGATAGGATTCCCCTCATTTACTCTTCTCGAACATGACTGCACATATGATGGTATTCTTTTCACCAACAGTCGATAATGATGATCTCCTGTGAAGCACTTCTCGAAGTCTCATCCCTGGGCTTTTCATATGATTCTTACATTACTCGCATCAATACCTATGTGACTGTATGTATTCAACATGCACCGTTGACTCTCAGTGTGATAAATTCAGTTACTACTCCCTGCTTAAGATGTCTGTCAATCCCAGGCTGCCATTTTGAACTGTTTGGTCCTGCTTTTCTCTGAGTGAGGAAAATTGCAAGACTTCAACCACAATGGAAGGATATACATAAATATAGCTTGTACTCTGTTTTACATTGTTATTACACATGCCACTCAGAACAAAGTGTGGAACACAAATTGCTTTTGTCTTTGTAATACTGATGCTCAGATTCCAATAGCCCCAGATGCAGCTTTTCTATTGTAAACAGGAAGCAACCCTTAAGTACCTGTTCCAAGTGTAATTATTTGACTAGCTCCATAGGTAGAAGGTGAGAAATGTCTGTATCAAAACATGCCTGCAGTTATACAGCCCAATTAAAATAACCTTCCAATGTGTGTCTTGCTTGCTTGCAGTGCAAGGTGGCTTTTCCAAGAACCATAAAATGTCCAAAAATTGGGCAGTGGGGGGAGGATAGCTAACTAACTCATACTCAGGGTAGACCCATTGTAATTAATGTAAGTCCATTGATTTCAGTGGGTCTACTCTGATTAATATAGGGGTTTTATTTCTACTAGGTGAAATTCAAACAAGACAAAAACAATAAAAAAATGAAGTGAGGTACATCAGTTCCATGAACTAAGTTCCATGAACTAGTCTAGCATCCTGTTCTCACAATGGCCAACCAGAGCAGAGGCCAAAAATCTGGCGTTTCCTGCCCACATGTCTTTCCTGATGGCATTCTGCTTGCTCCCACAGACCAAATGACCGCAGCACCCTATCTGGAAGTTCCCTAAATTTTAGAATCTCCCCAGCTTACATGATTCTGCTTTCATAAAGTTGTAATTCCACACTGCTGTCCACCTCTTTTTTTTATCCCTCCACAATTCAGCAGCACTCAGGGGACTAAGGAGTCTCCCTCAGTAGAATCTGGGGTCTGCTTCAAAAGTGTGTGTCTTTGCAGAATCAAATTTAGCCTGACATTTGATGCCTTCCAAACATTTTCTTGAGGAATACCTGACCATGAAAAGCCAAACACTATGATGCAGAGAATTGTGTTTGCATAGCAGAATTACTCTTTGCAACTACAGCAGAAAAAAATATGCTGGTTTTAAATAATAACTCTTTGGTAACGTTGTTAAGGTCTCAAGCTTCCATTGTATAAATTGATTTTCCAATCAAAATGAAGTTTTAGCTGATACGTTAGAATTTCCCAGTTTTCCTCTAATGCAAGCTAACAACGATTCTCGTAAATTAGATTAGAACTTCCCAGTCTAACTTTTAATGCTTAAGCATTATACAATTAGACAACTTTTCAGAAGATTGTTTGCCAACATGCTTTTGAATACCATGCATTTTCGATGCATTTGCTTTATTGTAATTTAAGTAGACTATTTGCTTTCAATGATTACTTTTTCCCTTGGTGTGAAAAATCAATTAGCATCATTGCACGTTACATTTAGAAGTTTTTAAAATTAAAGACAAAATGATTTCTCTGTACACACTTAATCAGTGCCTCAAAGGTGGAGAACATAAGAGCCCTGCTCAACCAAGCCAAAAGCCATTGCCATCTACCATATTGCTCTTATGGTGACCAGCTACTGCAGATATCCATGGGAAGCCCACAAACAGGCACAACCTCCTGCAGTTTTCACCAACTGGTATTCAGAAGCACACTGCTTCCAACAGTGGAGCATAACCCTAATGGCTAGTGGTAGCCTTATTCTCCATAAATTTGGCTCATCATCTTTTAAAGCCTTCCAGGTTTGTGGCAGTCACTGTCTCTTGTGGGAGCCAATTTCATTGTGTAACTATGTGTTGTGTGATTAAGTCCTTTCTTTTGTTTGTCCTGATTGTTCCAGCGTTCACCTCTGCTGGATGTCCCCAAGTTCTAATATTAGCAGAGGGGGAGAAAAAACATACCTCTGCACACTTTCTCCACACCGCACATAATATTACAGTGGTAACTCAGTTCTTGAACGTAATCCAGAAGTCCGTTCGAGTTCCGAAACGTTCGAAAACCGAACACCAGTATGCTACAACTGTGGCAAGGATGTTATTGGCACAAAGATGGGAAAGTGATAAAATACCATCTAAAGAATGGCAAGAAAAACTTACAGAATATGCCGAAATGGCAAAACTAACTGATAGACTATGAAATAAGCACCCCAAAAAAATCATTTTAAAGAAGATTGGGAACCATTTTCGGCTTATCTACAGAAACAATGCAAAGAATTGGACTCATTAGCAGGTTTTGAGTAAACACTTACAAATAACAAAATTTATATAAATTATAAGATTAAATATTTAAAAAATGAATGGAAAGGAAATAAGCAGGAATTGATATCGTGTTAAAACAAACGAGAGAAGGAGGTTGAGGGAAGTCGGTGGGAGGGAAGGGACAATTTGGGGTTGGTGAATTATGATATACCTGTATGTTGTAATGTAATTTTTTTTGGGGGGGATGGAAAATTTAAAAAAAAAAATATTTTAAAAAAAGAAAACCAAAAAAACCAAAAGCAGAAGCCTCATAATGGAAAATTCAAAACGGAAGCTATGTTTCCTGTTCGACTTCCAAGACACTTTCGAAAACTGAGGCATTTACTTCCAGGTTTGATCATCAGGGTCCCTTCCAATTCTACAATTCTATGGTGTTCTGCTGTGAAGACAGATGCAAATAATTCATTAATGAAGATTCAGGCTACAATCCTATACCCACTGACCCATTCAACATAGTAGAATTTACATCTGAGTACACATAGATATGATTGAGCTGTAACCCATTAATGGAAAGGGGACACTATACCCCCTTGTTTCAGAGCACTATTTAGCCCAGTCACTATTATTTAATGTCCTTCAGTGATTATTCACATACAGCATTCTCTGCAGAGCCCCACCAGTTTTTGGCTTGGCAACCAATTATCTCCCCCCCCCCCTTTTAAATTTACATAACTCACTCTCAAGGCAGGGCATCAGAAGGGAAATGAAGCTGTTTTTGATTAAATAAGTTTTAAGGATGAACAGATGAGGTTTTCAGATGGACTTTGAAATATTTTAATGAAGCAATTAAAATAAAACCCGATTGGTGGCTGAAAGCTAAAATGTGTGCATGTTGAACTTTCTATTAAAATTTCCACATATTGTTTTTTTGCCAGGAAAAGCCGACCGGTTGCATAGCATAATTTAAAAGAAAATAAAATAAAAAAATTCCTTCCAGTAGCACCTTAGAGACCAACTAAGTTTGTTCTTGGTATGAGCTTTCGTGTGCATGCACACTGAAGTGTGCATGCACACGAAAGCTCATACCAAGAACAAACTTAGTTGGTCTCTAAGGTGCTACTGGAAGGATTTTTTTATTTTATTTTGTTTTGACTATGGCAGACCAACACGGCTACCTACCTGTAACTGGAATAATTAAAAAGGTTAGAAATGCCAGGGCTGGTTTATGCATTGCAATTTTGTTCACAGGACAAAGACTGAACTTGGTTGTGTTCTTGATTCTTGTATGAATGTGATGTGTGTCAAAGGTGTGTTTTTGTCACCGTCCATGTTGTAAAGAAAAAAAAAAAAATGACACACCTAGGCAGCAAATCATTATAGCTATGCAATGGGGATACTTCTATAACAAAGATAGATCTAGGATTGTCCCAACAAGGAAGACAAAGCAAAGCTTAATTCCTTGCACTATGCACAAAAACTTTGCAGGTAATCCTAGCAGAAGCCCACTGAGATGTTTGCTTTTGCCTTTGCAATCAAATTGTTGCCTTGCCAGGCTATTGCCTGCCATAGTGATGTTCCTGGTCATATCTAGACCTACTTAATGCACCTGGATATGCAGATGGGAAAGTATGGAGCTATACCACACAACTGCCTCAATGCTCAGCACCCTCCTAATTTGCATTCCAATACAATACGCAAACTGAAACACAGTCTTCCTTTAAAATTTGCGCTTCTCTGAATTTTGCAACGAAGTTCTTCGGCCAAGTTATGCATACAAACATGCACATACTATAGCATGCAGCGTTCATAAAATTGTTCCTATATTAGTGAAGAAAACACACTAAAATTCAACATATTAAAGAGAAGTGTTTTACAAAATAATGTGCATTATGGGAAATTGCATACCAAAACATGCATATTAGGAGAAATTTGCACTGAAATGCTGATGAAGTTTCATATTACACACACACACACATATCACAAACTGAACCTAACACTGGAAAAATGATAAACTGAAACCGATTCACCTATCTCTAGTCTGCATTGGGCTGGGGTTTTTTTAGGGGCAGGGCAGGGAGCTAAGCAGTTAATGCTTTGTACTTTTGGAACCTCAGGGTTTTCCTAAGCATGCTAATGTCTACAAAGTGTTGTGATAATTTTTTTCAAAAAAAGTTCACAAACTGTGGGCAAGCTGAACTTTAAGAATGGAAAAATAAGTCACTAAGAGAAACCAAAATGGACATATTTGCCCATCTCCACTCTAGAATTAGTTCTAGGAACATGAGTCAAGGACTTTCTCTCTATCTTCATACATTTTCTTAACTAGTTGTTTTGTTTACTAACCTGTTTTCTGGAGCACCAGTTATATTTAATGACAGACGTATCCTCACTACAGGTAAAGCTTGTGTCTGCTTCTCAGTACCTTGTAAAAAAATTAATTCCCTCAGCTTTATGTGGGCTGACTACATTTATAAATCAGAAGGTCGCTGTTCTTAAGACTTCTCCCTAATAAAAGAAACACTTTTTGTGCATTTAGAGGCTGTGTTACTTCACTGCAGCCTGGTCTTCTATTGGCATTCTACTAGAGAATTCATATTAACTATGGGATGGGTTTGCCATTACAATTTTTCACACATCCTTTTTTGCTCTGAAAAGCTTCAGCAGTCACACTCTCCAGCTCATTGCCATCAGCTACTAGAGTGGAACAAAGCTCTCTATGAAACACAGCGAAGAAAGGGGAAATCATCAAAGTGTGATTGGGTTCTATCCACTATTATGGGTCTTAATCCTCTCTCACTGCATGTTCTGGAACATCAGCCAAAGAGCTCACAGGGAAGAGAGGAGAGAAGAAAGATTGCTGCCGATTCCTCTCACCCTTCTACTGCCGTTTCAAGAACAAAGGTCACTGGCAAGCAGCCAAGCAAAAAGTTCTTTCAACAGAATGCCAGAAAAAGCTGTGTCTACTGGAAAGGCAACCTGGGATGCCAGTGAGCAGGATCACAATGGCCAGTGAGTAATTTTTTTGCTGCCAAATGCAACAAGCAAGGCCATGCATGCAGAACAATTGATTGATTGAATTTTATTTTTATGGTGCAATACTACAGGGTTTAGGAAGTTCCCATCAGGCAAACCTCTACATCGTGCGGATTTCCGAAGCACTGGGATGCTTATTAAATGAAATATGGGCGATACCTGCTGATGGGGAGGTGGGTGTGGTTTGGAGGAAATGGCCTTGCTGACCAAATTGGACCCTCTAATGGGTCAAGAGGGGACGCAGGTGGTGCTGTGGGTTAAACCACAGAGCCTAGGGCTTGCTGATCAGAAGGTCAGCGGTTTGAATCCCTGTGACAGGGTGAGCTCCTGTTGTTCAGTCCCAGCTCCTGCCCACCTAGCAGTTCGAAAGCACGTCAAAGTGAAAGTAGATAAATAGGTACCGCTCCGGCGGGAAGGTAAACGGTGTTTCTTTTTTTAAAAAAGATTTTATTGGTGTTCCACACAAACAGAAAAACAATACAACAACACAAATACAACAAATAAAAACAAAAATAAACAGAAATACACCTAAATTGGAATACCAACATCCCTTTCACTTATTAAAAAAAAATCTTATTTCGAGTCTACTTGGGGGGCTTTCCCCGTTTTCTCTCCTTTGCTTTCAATTCTAATTTACTTTAATAACTTCCCATCTTTAAATTTTAAATCTATTATCATCCAAACATCCAAATATAACTTCTTAATACTACTTTACTTCATAATACAACATAATACTTCCTAAATTAAATCTTAAACCTTATTTTACTTAAACTGCTGCTGATAATCAATCACATATCTCTTCACTAGTTCAAAATCATAAGTTCTTAACACACTGTCTTCGGGGTACCATGGTGAGCCGTCCTAAATTATATTTCAAATATTTTCACCCTATCCCTCTTCTAACCATTTCCCTTCGCCTCGGGATCACCACCCAGACACCTCTCCACCTCCCTCCAAGATCATTGTCCAGAACTTCTTCTTTTTCTTTGGAACCAAACCTCAGAACACAATCCATAAATTTCCTCGCAGAGAACTCCAGAAAACGCAAACCATCACCTTCCAGCATCTCTATTTCAAAGTTCGAATCATCTTCAAATTGCATTTTCAAAAATCTTTTCGCCTTCATTTCTGGGCTCTCACCCCAGAAACCGGATATAAATCTTTCAACCCTGGGTCCCTCACCCCAACAGGGTTTTCCAAGTTCTTGGAGTTGCGTAGTTACTTTATTGTATTTCTCAGTTATTCCTTCCAGTTCTCTAGCAAGTTTTTCTTCCAGTTTAACAAAGTTTTCAAGAGTCTCAAAAGTCTTTCCTGTTGCATAAAACTTTTCTTCCACATTCTGCTTCAAAAATTCTAATTTCAGATTTAATAGTTCAAGCTTTAACAAAATAATCCTTTGATCATGGGTCATGCCCGGATCTAAGACCAGTTTAAAAACGAAAGCAAGCATGGTAGAAGCAGACAAAGGGTATCAAGTTTCAGTACTTTTCCATCTTTAGCCACAAGTTTTCCAGCGCCATTTCCCCCCGAGTCAGGATGAAAAGATTACAATCCAACAACTTCTAAGAAGAGATCTTTCCAATATCTTTATTCCCCTCACAGGCATTCAGTCAGTCTCGCCTGTCAAAAGGCTTCTAAGCAACATTGTATCCGCAAATGCAGCCGCAGCTAAAAACATTGTTATCTTCTCCGTTCAGCAAAGGGAGGAACGGGCTTCCTTTTTACATTCCTCCCGGGTGCCAATTGTCAATCTTTTAAATCCAATTACTCCGTACTTATGGCATACGGGGATCTTTTTCTTTCCGTCAAACTGCAGAAGAACGACATGCTCATGCAGGCGGCAGCCGCTGCATCGGCTGCCCGGTTGGGGCATTACCTCCACAGCCCGGCGCCGTGGTCCCTTCACTCCCGCGCCCCTTTTACAAGGGGAACGGGAGAAGGGTTCAGCGCCATAGTGGGCTCGCTGGAGAGCCCGTGCCGCGGGTCGCTCAACCCACGGTTCAGCGGAGACCCACTGTGCGGTAGTGGGGCTCCTACCCCCAGGCTGGCCTGGGTCGTCTCACTACCGAAACGACCCACGACCGCCCAGCATGGCGTCCTCGCCGGAAGTGTCGGTAAATGGTGTTTCTGTGCACTGCTCTGGTTCGCCAGAAGCGGCTTAGTCATGTGGCCAGCATGACCCGGAAGCTGTATGCCAGCTCCCTCGGCCAGTAAAGCGAGATGAGCGCCGCAACCCCAGAGTCGGACACGACTGGACCTAATGGTCGGGGGTCCCTTTACCTTTAATGGGCCAAGATGGGTCCATAGTTTGGAGGCTCCCAACCCCTGGAATAAAACAAAGAATTCACTCTCATGTGACTACCAGACACACTGAAGGTGGATACAGACAGAGGATATAATTTCTTTTCCACAGCACATAGGACCCTGATCTGGGGAGGTTTTAAAGGCCTCAGAGTTTTTAGCTTCATGTAATTCTGGAAATGGGACAGAGTTTGAACCAGGAAACTCAGAAAGAGTGCACTGTGTGGGGCAAACATTTCATTTGTTTTAAATCTATGCACACCCCATCTTTCTTCTTCCACATAACTCAAGGCAGTACATATGTGGTTCCCATCACAAGACCCAAAGCCTGAATAGGCCTCTGCTTCATGCATCTTAGTAGTAGTAGTAGTAGTAATAGTAGTAGTAGTAGTATACCACCCTATAGCTGCAGGTCTCAGAGTAGTTGACAAGATATTCATATTAATTTTATCCAGTTTGAATGGCTATAATAGCACATGATTTCCTATCAGGCGCCTTCAGATCATATCCTGCAACAAATACTGATACAGTGGTACCTCAGTTTATGAACTTAATCTGTTCTGGAAGTCCGTTCTTAAACCGAAACTGTTCTTAAAGAGAGGTGTGCTTTCCCTAAGGAGACATCCCACCACCGGTGCCCTTCCACCGTTCTGTTCTTAGACTGAGGTAAAGTTCACAAACTGGGACATTACTCCTGGTTTTGCGGAGTTCGTAAACCAAATCATTCTTAAACCAGACTGTTCTTAAACTGAGGTACCACTGTAGTTCCTATTCTCCTTTGCCATTGATCAATGATCTGTGATATTATTTTAGAATGTGCAACAGCATGCACTGGAACACCATGGAAGTTCCTTCCAATATTATCTTACAAACTGGGATCTAAAATATTTAGATTGTACCACACAAACAATTTTCCATTTTGAGCCCTCTTCCAGGAAAGGCACACATCATCACAAAGGAAAGGAAACAATGTATTACTGGCAATTTCGGTAATGGGGAATCTAATATGTGAGTGGGCTTTAAAAGATTGTTGCTTTGAAGTTAGGGATGAAAAGGCAATGAAGATATGACTGGAGAGGAATGCTCCTTTGGCAGGAAAAGAGAGAGAGAGAGTAAGGCTTCTTTTGTAACACCGCAGGATTTTTGTCATGCTGATTAAATTAATACTAATATGCATGACTTCAAAGTGCTAAAAAGACAATATAGCAAAGAAATATGAATGAATAATAAGACTGAACCAAATAGCCCACACCATTCATGGTTAATTTAATGCCAATAGAATGCTCTGCAAACACTTCCCTTGATGCTGTGCTGTGGTTATTATATTGGAACCACTATCACAGGCAGCACATTGAAGTACCATTGCTTTAATGCGTTACAAATTGTATTACAACCTGCAAGTGAAAACAGATCGTTCCTGGCTACATTATAGCCCACAACAGGCCATGTAAGGCTACACAGAAAAATATCTAATAAATATTAACACATTCCCCAGCGGAATATTTCTAAAATATTGCAGTCTAGACACACACAGCACTGGCAGCTTCGAAACTTCATTTTTTGCCAATTAACTGCAAAACTCAATGGGGTATCTCAAGTAACTACTTACAATATGTTGGACAAAGGAAGCTCAAATATGAAAGAGAATTCCCTTTGCTTGTCCTACAGATATATATACATCTCCAGTTGCAACAGTAATGAAAAAGCTATTCAATTTGATTTTATTATCATACATGTCAATATGAGCAATGCTTTAGTCATGTACAGTGGCGTAGCAAGGGAGGGGCGATAGGGGCGGGGCACCCCTTGTTCCAGGGGAGGGGGGTGACACTCAGCAGCCCTTCCTGCCACTCCCCAACGCCTGGCACCCCGCCCGCGCTGCTCCACGGATGGACGGGGCAGCCCCATGAGCCGCCGCTCACCCGGCGACTCCCCTGGTCACCACGGGAGCAGCAGCGCCGGGCTAGATGCACTGCGCATGCCCAGAAATTCTGGGCATGTGCAGTGCATCTGAGTCGGCACCGCTGCTCCCGCGGCTACCAAGCGAACCGCTGAGTGAGTGGCGGCTTGTGGGGCTGCCCCGGCCGTAAAGCAGCACAGACGGGCCAGCCCCACAAGATGCTGCCCGCCCGCCCGCCCGGTCGCCGTGGGAGCAGCAATGCCAGGCCGGATGGACTGTGCATGCCTGGAAATTCCGGGCATGTACAGTGCATCCGAGTCGGCGCCACTGCTCCCGCAGCGACCGAGCGAGCCGTCAAGTGAGCTGCCGAGTGAGCCGCCAAGTGAGCAGCAGCCCACAGGGCCACCCCGTCCATAAAGCAGCACGGATGGGGCAGCCCCACAACCCACCACCAGATTGGCGGGTTGCTCGGTCGCCGCGGGAGCAGCAGCACCGGGCCGGATGGACTGCACATCCGCGGCATTTCCACACATGCACAGCCTGTCTGACGTGCATTGCGACGTTGTGACACAGCATTATGACGCCCCACCCCCAGGGGGGTTCCTCCGTGCACCGCCCCGGGCGGCCACAAGGCTTCCTCCACGCCTGGTCATGTATGCTTTAGTTGAGATTCTGGCATTGCAGGGAGTTGGACTAAATGAGCCTCAGAGCCTCTTCCAACTCTTCAATTCTATGATTCAATGAGAAGCTGGGGGGGTTATCTGATTGAGGATCTTTCGATACAGGATGACTGCAGAACATAATGTCAAATGACTACAAGCAAGAGGTCAGGAGAAAGAACAAAATCGTACTAATTAATACAGCTCCCAGTCTTTATATGTATTTAAGTTGTTATTCTCTTCCATTTCAGGATCCATGGATCAGGATCCATATCAGAAACCATGGGAGGTGCTCTTTCTCCCTTTTACATAAGCAGGTATTCATTTGTGCCAGGATACTGGAACTGGTCTTTAATCTCACAGACAAACCATGGGGATTAAGTGCATGGGGCAGTACAGGAGCTTTGGGAGTAAAATAGCTTTCCTTACCTATCCTAACAGGCATAGTGAAACTGCATAAATCTTGGATTGGGGCTAAGGTCTTGCAGAGCAGAAAGAGCATGAAATCGAGACAGGCCTCAGTCTACCAATTCTTATATTGGAAATTAAGTATGGATACTAGGGTTGTGCGCAGACCCCCCAATTCAGTCCAGGGCCACAATCTAGGAGCCCTTGCAGCCTCACCTAGTGGTTGGTTAGCAGCGGATTCCATCCTGTGCAGTGCTGCTTCAGGGCATGGACTGTTGGGCAGGTAGGAGAGGCCAGGTGGGAAGGAGGCTGGACAGGAACTCTTCCCTTCTAGATGCAGCCAGTTAGGCAGGTCCCCATTTCCCCCTTCTGTTTCCCACCTGATGCTTCCCTCTCCTTTCTGCTTGGTATCCCATTCCCTGAAAGGCTCAGATCGTTCTGGACCACCACATCTGACCCACAGTGATCTGGAGCTGCCTCAACCCAGATTCAACCCAACTCAACCCAGATTCCACACACACATCCAAACAGTCTCCCCAATAGCCACTGAAAGATTTCACCCACGATATAATGAGCACAGCAATGACAAACCTAGACAGCATCTTAAAAAGCAGAGACATCACCTTGCCGACAAAGGTCCGTATAGTTAAAGCTATGGTTTTCCCGGTAGTAATGTACGGAAGTGAGAGCTGGACCATAAAGAAGGCTGATCGCCGAAGAATTGATGCTTTTGAATTATGCTGCTGGAGGAGACTCTTGAGAGTCCCATGGACTGCAAGAAGATCAAACCTATCCATTCTCAAAGAAATCAGCCCTGAACGCTCACTAGAAGGACAGATCCTGAAGCTGAGGCTCCAATACTTTGGCCACCTCATGAGAAGAGAAGACTCCCTAGAAAAGACCCTGATGTTGGGAAAGATTGAGGGCACAAGGAGAAGGGGACAACAGAGGACAAGATGGTTGGACAGTGTTCTTGAAGCTACTAATATGAGTTTGACCAAACTGCGGGAGACAGTTGAAGACAGGAGTGCTTGGCATGCTCTGATCCATGGGGTCAGGAAGAGTCGAACACGACTAAACAACTAAACAACAACATAATGAGCATGTGCAGAAGTAGATTCAGGCTGAAGGTCCAACTCGCACCTTAAACACATACATCATAATATTTGTAGATAGCCCCAAGCATACAACTGCATGCAGAATAGGCTCTCTCCATGCTTTCAGAAACCTGCCAAAGCAGAGGTACTCATCATGTCAACACTATGTACAGGTATATCTGTAGACCAGTGTGGGGAACAGGAGCTCTCCAGATGTTGCTCCCATCATCCCTGAGCATTGCCCATGCTGGCTGTAAGCTGGAATCCAAAAATATCTGTAGGGCAACAGGTCCCCAGCCCTGCTGTAGATGCTACTGGTTCACATATACCTTCATTATATGCAGTCTGGGATTACTACAGAGCTGTATTCCCCAAACTGGTGTCCTCCAATAAATTGGACAAGTCCTATCAGCCCCAAACAGCACAGGAATTGTAGTCCAAAACATCTGGGGGACACCATGTTGGGGAAGGCTGCTATAAGAGGCACAACAATTCATATTAACCACCAAAGAGCTGCAGAATGTCACTCAGCCTTACTCTGCAAACCTCTACTTCAATATCATTGACAAGAAAATTCCTCTCTGGAGATAAGCACAATGTGCACAGAGTAAATATTTGCTGTGTGTGAATATAAATGATCGCCAACTTTTTTACAAAAGCTCATATATGAAGACTTTGCAAAGACTTCGAAGCAGAAGTCATCTTGAAATGTCAGACCAGGAAAAAAGAGAATCATTAAGAAGCTCAAGAGATTATTGATGATTATTTTATACGTATCACCAGAGAATATGCCATCTTAAGTGCCATGGTATTATATAAACAACAAATGGCTTTTATTTTTCTAGGACAGCATGCAGCAGATCGGATTTTGCAAAATTGATTGCACAAGTGGAGACTCAGGACTGGACAGATTTATAGAAGGCCAAGTAAAGAGGTAGAAGCTTATTTTAAAAACCAGCTAAACAAGCCTCACCTTTTCAGTGACATTTTATAAATAAATGGCTGTGCTGTTTATTGTACGGCAAAAAAATAAAATAAAATCCTTATGCCAGCAAATAATAAACAGGAGTGCATATACTTTGTTTTTTAAAAAGAAAGAAAGAAAATTATGGATCAAGAGAAAAGCTATTTTGGGTGACATTTATAAACTTTCCATACTGATAGTGCAACTTGAGGAAGGATAAATTTGCAACTAAAGTTGCTATTCCCGGGTAGCATTGAGCTACAGCTGCACAGTAAAGTTGTAACATCATAGTGTGGTTGTTATGCCATTGTGATTTGTAAGGCTGAAATCTTGTATGCTCACTTGACAGTAATTCTCACTCAATTCAGTGGAGTTTACTGCTCAGCAGAAATGCATAGGATTGCATCCCTATTACAGTGGGAAAGTGAGGAGAACTGGGGAATTAATATTTCCCTTCATTTTGCGATTCCTTTTTTTGTTATTAAATGGCGCTGTGCATTCATTCATTACTATCCCATTCATTTCACTGTGATTTGTTTATTAAAATTGCATCCATTTTATTCCGTTCATTTCCATTTGATTTCAGGGGTCATCCCACAGATTCACACATATCTCTGCCTCTCTCTCACCAAGTAACTAACTAAAGCATGCAATAATGGGAAAGGTGATGGTTTTAAGTGACAGCTCCCATGCTGGCTAGAGGTGATGGGAGTTACAGTCTGAAACAGCTGGAGGTTGTCCTGCCTTAAGAGAACTCCAGTGTGTAATGGATCAGTAATAGTTTTTGTACCAAGAACAGACCAACAGAGGAAACCACGAAAACGATCTCACATAGGAAATGGTTGTCATGCCGTCTAGAAAGATAATGGGTTTGATATATCTCTGGTTGCTTTTAGCTGACAAGTTAACTTCTCAGCCAGGGCAACAGACCAGAGCAGAGTATACTAAGTCCAGTAATAATCCTGTAGTGGAGTGCCCATGTTTTGCAATTTCTAGGCTGCCACCGCAATAAACATTAACAGTTCTTTATAACACAATTGTTCGTTTCACTCATCTATAATCCCTAGCAAAGCAAAGAGAGGCATTTAAATTAGGTAAGGATTTCCAAGACTGGCTCTTTAAAATTTGGCACTCATTCAGATAAAATGAAAGAAATTCAATGCATCCTATATTTTGACTAGTACTGTCTTCAGCGAACATTGTAAAATGTTTTGGAAATATTAATTCTTTCTTGACCTAAATTGCACAGTTATGTTTTGTAGCATTTGGTACACTGAATATTAGAAATAACCACTTGAGCTGAGCTGATGTCTCCTAATAGCAGATAATTATAGCATTGCCTTTTCTTTTTCCCTGGTAAGGTGCATTCTGATGAAATATAGCATTGCATGATGTGTTTTGTAGCTCATAACAGTGCTGGACAGCACAGCTGGGTGTGACTAGATATCACTCTGAAACAACCTGCCATCAGTGGTCAACATTAGACAAATGGGTTATGATACTCTCTCATGCATATTTTGTCAGACTTCAAAACATGTCAATATCCTAGGCAACACAGAAGTAGTACTGAAAGAGAGATATAGGCTGACTTTCAGTGGTCCGTGAGTTTGCTTTTAAACATTCTGGACTAGTTTTGAGGATTGCATCCATTGAACTTATTGAGAAGCCTTTTCCAACCAGATGTCATCAAGAAGTTGCTGGACAACAATTTCCATCATTTCTGACCATTGATCATGCTGGAGGCCGAGTACTGCAACTTCTAGAGAACCTCAAGTTGGGGGAGGCTGAAACAGTAGAACAGTACAGAGAACACCCAGAATGAATGTTTGCTCTCCAAGCCGTATTATTTGCATGCACACGAAAGCTTACACCCAGAACAAACTTAGTTCAGGGGTCAGCAAACTTTTTCAGCAGGGGGCTGGTCCACTGTCCCTCAGACCTTGTGAGGGCGGACTATATTTTGAAAAAAAAAAAATTGAACGAATTTCTATCCCCCACAAATAACCCAGAGATGCATTTTAAATAAAAGGACACATTCTGATTTACATGCTGATTCCTGGACCATCTGTGGGCCGGATTTAGAAGGCGATTGGGCCACATACGGCCCCCGGGCTTCGTTTGGGGCCCCCTGACTTAGTTGGTCTCCAAGGTGCTACTGGACAATTTTTAAATTTATTTTCAGACCAACATGGCTGCCTACCTGAACCCATAATGAATGAACTTCAGTCTCCCAGGACATTCTATACAAGATCTCAAAGTAGCTGTTTTACTACAAAGGAATTTCAGAAACAGACTGGAAAGAGAAGTTGATGAATTGCAACTCATTACCAAACTTAAAACCATGGAGAGACCTGGTCTGAACAAAGACATTGGATTATTATCTCATTATACATGACAAAGCTATCTTTAGCCATCTCACCCCTTGCTTTTTCCTGTAAGACCAATTGCAGTTGTTAACAGTCGTCAACAGGTTTTCCGCACCCATCAGCCAATCACCCATTCCCACCACCCTTCTGAGTAATACCCCTCCCCACTCTCTCACTATATATAAGGGTCTGGTGACTTCTGCTTCAGTGTATCTGAAGAAGTGTGCATGCACACGAAAGCTCATACCAAGAACAAACTTAGTTGGTCTCTAAGGTGCTACTGGAAGGGATTTTTTTTTTCCAGAATGAATGTTTGCTCTCCAAGTCGTATTTTTTGTTCAGTTTTTTAAAAAACACAATTCTATATGTTACATTCCTCACAATGTAATGGGGGACACTGATAAGCAAGACAAATGGTTGTAAAGAACAAAAACGAAAACAATCTGTACGAAAATGGCCTCAGCAGCAGCTTGTAATCATCTGCATGCTGGATTTTCCACAAGAGCTTCAATGAAAAAAATAACTAGCCAGGTTTTCAATAGAATTTAGATGGGTGCACTATTCCTGTGCCATTTAGTAACTATTGTGTTTTTAGATATGTTGTAAGCCACCCAGAGTGGCTGGGGAAACCAAGCCAGATGGGCAGGGTATAAATATTATCATTATTATTATTACAGTTGATGCACTGAATAATTGGGGGGGGGGGAGGATAGCCTAATGCGCACACACACACACACACACACACACACAAAAGTGAATTGCCAGTCCTCTAGAACGAAGGGGCACAAATCTGCAATTCTTAAAAGGAAAAAAAACCCCTCATTTTAAACTATATAAAATACTTTTCAAGATGGATGTCCAATGGGCCAAGGTTATTAATGTTCTGGTACTGAGATTGAGCTGCTTATTTTATCTTAAAGTTTTTCATTACTGTATTATTATTAATAGTGACAAAGCTAAACTTAGAATTATATAGAAAGGAATATGTTGTTGTTGTTGTTGTTGTTGTTGTTGTTGTTGTTGTTATTCCACAGCAGAGGAAGGGTGGAAACAAAGGCAAGGCAAGTATACGTGATTATTTTAGCTAAATACTTTGATTCGTTTCAACAGGGACTAAAGGGAAGATTAAAAAAACTGGAAAATATGTTTTGAGGAATGCTGCTCTTTGACAATGGGATATTTGCATCTCTGAACCTCACACTGGACCCAGCCAGATGTAAATATGATGAAAGCACAATGTGGGGAAGTGTTCCTGCCAGCATATTGTTATGAATCTGAGGGTGCAAGACACTCTAAATTCTGGATTAGGCTAGTGTTAGAATTTAATTAAGTTTTGGATAATTAAAAACCAGGAAATATCCAGACTTGTGCACATCTAGGATAAACCCAAGTGTGTATTTGAGCCATGCTAGACCTAGCTTATCTTTTAATTAAGCCAAGTATTAAAAGCCAATTAAGTCAGGAGTGGTCTCCTGAGTGAGGTGTTAGCCTGCAGTAATGAACTGTTAACACAACAATGCATCCAACTCTGGGAGGCGACAATAGGTGGGGGCCCTTTCACTTCACAGATAAAGCCAGGAGCAAGATGGATGGGGAGTCAGTGTTGGAAGCGATGTGAAAAGCAGAGAGCAGGAGGCTGAGAAAATGGCTAGTGTCTGTATGTGCCCACAGCTGTGCTTAAGAAGGAAGAAAGAGCCACTTGGAGTATGAATGCTGTGGACCCCTTCACCTGAGGCTCAGGTTGTAGAAATAAAGCATATATCATAAAAAACAACACAGTTTCCACTCTGCCTCATTTTCCAAAGGAAACACAGACCCTGAATAAGCATATCTGGATGTCGGATTCCCAGCTTGATAACACAGTTAGCATAGCTAATTAAAAGGGAGGATTTATTGCAAAAACAGATAGCTCCGGATGGCTATAACGAAGCCTCCGGCACCATTACTCAAGATGACCCTTCTGAAGACTGCTTCCTGTGCCTACAGAATATGTTGAACTTTCGCACCTTACGTCTTTTGTTTTGCTTCCTGTCTAAAAGCCCTCCCATTCACCGGCTCCTTGGACTGACTGGATCATCTCCAACCCCTTCCATTTCCGATAAACTCCCTCTGTGACTTCACGCCCATTTGCTCCTCCAGAGAGCTTTGGCTTTGTTCCATCCTGTTCTCAGCCACTGCCTTCTCAGCAGGCCCGTCAAAGTCAGGCAGAGCCTAATTCTGCAGCTGTCGGCTCTCCCCTGTCTGACTAATATCAAAGTCTTGCTGTTCCTGGCTGCTTTCTGCATTTGGCTGCAAACCTTCACTTGTAGCTGTCTCATTCCTGACACTGGAACCCCTGGAAACTTGCACTGGTCTCATCAGACATTGGACTCTGAGGGAACCTGAAGTAAGCTGCTACAATCCTCTGCCAACCTCCTTAAGAAAGGTACCCATGGCAGGAAATAAGGCAGGTGGTCACATAGAAGCATTCTGGGAAGCCATTACAGGTATAAAAGGCCATGAGGGGAAATGGGCAGAGTCACTTCAGGGAACAGAATACTGTTGGGGTATCAAGGATTTCTCACCTGGAAAACTATAGCCAATTTTCTTCCATGGTCTTCTTCTACTTACACAACACGGAGAATGTTTCTAAAATTCCCCCAGCTCTTGAAAGCTATTCATCCAAAGATTTGTTGGGATTTTGGGTTGTTGCTTTTTAAGAGAATCCCAAGTAACTGAAAAGAATAGGTGTTTCCTCCCCTTCATCAGAAATTTAGAATTATCCTTTCTGTTGAAGCCACATGTGTAACTATCCCGGGAGTTTGCAAAATACTTTGCCGCCTTTTATAGCAGACCCCCCACTGTTTTTTAATGGAAGCATAACACACTAACGGAACATACTGTCTTGTCATTTTTAAAGGCAACAATAAGATATTTAGAATGAGGGGGAATAAAACCCCTCTGTCTTTTGACAATATGGAAAAATGCGCAGATGAGGTTTTTTCCCCCCTTACTAGATCAATTAGCTTTGTATTTCTAGTGAGCTTCATTTCATAAAAGCAAAGAGTCATATGTATGGAAATAGCCTACTTAGTTCCTCAGCTGTTCACACGATTAGGAAGAGGTTAGTAGGGGGGACTATTTGTTTTAAACGAGAAACAACACTCTCCAGGCCCCTCGCCGTGCTCTATAATTTATACACATTCTTTGTAGATTTCTATTTATCCCAGCTGTGAATGGAGGTCCCAATGATATGTTTTTCAATATAATTTCACTGGCTAAACAATAAAAAAGGCTTTAAAACTGCCATGTTTCCTTTAACCTCCTGTTGTCCCACTTAATATTAACTCAGTACCACTGTGAGGACTGCCGCTTTATATCCACATTGATTGTTAAAATACTACTATCCTGCCTTAGGAGATACAAGTGTTTAACTTGCAAAAAAAAAAAAAAAAACAACCTGTCTACTTCAACCAAGGGCAACAGGATTTTGCATATACAAGAAAAAGATGAGATTCCGTCAGAAGTTATCAGCATCTTGTTCTTTGTCGCAGTTTCATGCTGAGCAACAACGAGTGAGCCCAGGGAAGTGGGAGGCCCGCTAACCAACAGAGTCTCAGAGATGCACTTGCCTGCATTCCATATCCAAAGTCCAGTCCGGTCCTAGGGTCAGGCAACAGAGATTCACATGATCAGACAGTCCAGGGGTCAGGGAATCCGATGATCAAAGGTAAAGAGGAGCAAGAAATAGAACATCTCCACTACTGCTATAAATCTCTCAAGCTATATCCAGAGCTACTACAAAAGATATTTTTTTTCTTTTATCATGTTTCTGTTGTTGTTTTTGTTTTATTGATTATGTTCTCCTCATCCTGCCATTGTTATTCCAATAGAGTATCCTTTCCCCTTTTCCCTCCAGTTTGGTTGCAGATTCAATATTTTTTGCCTTGGAGTCTCTTTTTGACTCATTTCTCTCCTTTCGCCTCATTTCACGACAAAAGAAGAAGTAGCCCAGAACTCCAATTTTGCCTCTGTCTTCACCCAAAAGGAGAGCAGTGATAACAGAATAAACAATGCCAGGAAGGAGCTGAAACCCAAGATAGGAAAAATAGATGGCTACTGAAATGAATTCAAATCTCCAGGAACAAGGGTACTAAAAGAGCTTGCAAATGTAATCACTGAAACTTTGTTGTTGTTCAGTCGTTCAGTCGTGTCCGACTCTTCGTGACCCCATGGACCAGAGCACGCCAGGCACGCCTATCCTTCACTGCCTCTCACAGTTTGGCCAAACTCATGTTAGTAGCTTCAAGAACACTTTCCAACCATCTCATCCTCTGTCGTCCCCTTCTCCTTGTGCCCTCCATCTTTCCCAACATCAGGGTCTTTTCCAGGGAGTCTTCTCTTCTCATGAGGTGGCCAAAGTACTGGAGCCTCAACTTCAGGATATGTCCTTCTAGTGAGCACTCAGGGCTGATTTCTTTGAGAATGGATAGGTTTGATCTTCTTGCAGTCCATGGGACTCTCAAGAGTCTCCTCCAGCACCATAATTCAAAAGCATCAATTCTTCGGTGATCAGCCTTCTTTATGATCCAGCTCTCACTTCCGTACATTACTACTGGGACAACCATAGCTTTAACTATACGGACCTTTGTCAGCAAGGTGATGTCTTTGCTTTTTAAGATGCTGTCTAGGTTTGTCAATGCTTTTCTCCCAAGAAGCAGGCGTCTTCTAATTTCGTGACTGCTGTCACCATCTGCAGTGATTGTGGAACCCAAAAAAGTGAAATCTCTCACTGCCTCCATTTCTTCCCCTTCTATTTGCCAGGAGGTGATGGAACCAGTGGTCATGATCTTAGTTTTTTTGATGTTGAGCTTCAGACCATATTTTGCGCTCTCCTCTTTCACCCTCATTAAAAGGTTCTTTAATTCCTCCTCACTTTCTGCCATCAAGGTAGTATCATCAGCATATCTGAGGTTGTTGATATTTTTTTCCGGCAATCTTAATTCCGGTTTGGGATTCATCCAGTCCAGCCTTTCGCATGATGAATTCTGCATATAAGTTATATAAGTTAAACTTGCTGTCCCCTTAACCTCAAAGCACCCTCACTTGTGTGTATCACTAACTCCCTTGACCTGAAGTGCAGCTTTTTTACCCCAAACCCATATTCTCTTCTAGGGTTGCCAGGTCTGCTTCCAAAAAATAGTGGACAAGCGGGGGGTGGGGTGGGTTTAAAATTAAATTAAATTATAAATTTTCTTACAAACATTTTAACACGTATTAAAATACCATTTCATCATAAAGCTTTTGAATAAAAAAGTCCACTATTTTGTGGGGGGGGGAATAGTGAATATAATGTGGAAAAGTGGACTGTCCACTCAAATAGTGGACACCTGGCAACCCTATAATCTCTTCTTGTTCTTATTTCTTCAAATCCCTTGCTGAAGGCTTTGAAAGCAAGAAAGAAACCCCCCACCCACCCAAAAAAGTTAGGCAAAGCGGGTTCTCCTTCATGGAGAGCACGTGTTGCGGTGGGGGCCAGCAAGTCACCCCTCTGTTGCTGGGCGGGATTGTATAGATGGCCACTGCTGTGATTGGGCTCTGGGTGTCGTTGGGGAGATTTCTATGTTGCAATTGTTGATGGACAGCCCAGTGACTATATATTGCTTGGCCGTGATATACCTCTTTGCTGCGTGCATCGGATCGCCCGCCCTCCCTCCCTGTTATTAGGCCTCTGCATTGACCTTGCTATGCCTATCATGGGGTCATCTGCTTTTGGGGCAGGGGCCTGGTAGGAATTTTTTTCCCATTTGGCTGATTGGCTGGTGCCATTTGGTTTTCGCCTACTGCACAGCAATTAGTCACAACTTGTAAGGTTGGCGGTTAGGCATTGGTTATAAATTGGTTGGTGGAGGGGCAGGGTTGGCTGTGGTTGCCCTTCCTATGCTGCGAAGGGGCAGGTTGGCTGTGGTTGCCCCTTCAAGGCTGCTGCTGCAAGGGGAATTCCGTTAAAGGAATCCAGGGGCTCACCATGCTTGTCCGTATCCCCCGGTCGGGGGCCAGGGCCCAAGCAAGAGCCCCTGGGAGCATTAGGGGAGAACGGGCGCACATTCTCTCCCCAAAGTGTTTTCCCCTTTACTGAATCCACAGGCGGGTGGATGTCAGTTCTGTCCCCAGCGGGACAGATAGTCTTAACCAATGCCTAAGTAACCACTCACATATTTTGTATTTTAATAAAGTTGTGGCCAAAATTATGCCAAAAACCTTAAACTTAAATTTCTTTGTGAAGTGTGTTTCATTTGAGGGGACCTCGACACACAAGTAATTTTAAAAGGAAATAATTCCTCTTAAGATTACTTTCCAAACACTTTAATGTAGAAAAGGATCAAAATAATCTGTCCATATAAATAATTGGAAAACAAACTTGTGTGTGTGTATATATATAGGCCAAATACCAATGTGTTCCAACATTCCTGAATTGCAAGGGGTTGGAATATATGACCCCTGGAGTCCCAAACTCGATGAATCTTTGAACCATATAGCTATTCCACAGCGGTTCAAAAAAGTATCACACAATTTGTCACATGAATCACAGGCCTCAAAGCCAATATAACTAAACGATGTTGTCAAACTACCACTCACTGCTCATAGCAATCAAGTTCCTGGAAATAAAAGTCATGGTCATGCTGTTATTGAAAGATGAATATTACCAATTGAATTCTTAACATGCTAGCACTCAATAACATCTTTTCAGGCATCTTCCATAATTATTATTTTTTTTTGCAACCATCAGCTCCTGAAATAGTCAGCTTTTTCTGGCAGTGGGGAGTGGACCATGGTGTGGGTAGCAATAAATATGCATAGGCTGCTGTGTGTTAATAATGGTCACAACTTTATGGATTACACCTTAGACTTTAGCATGGAATAGGGCAAGGCTTCACTCAGTGAGCAGCCCAGCTGTTGATGGGAGTGTCAGGAACCCCCTATTGTGAAATTCAATACTGTGGGGCCATACTGAGGCCTAGGTGTGTGGCAGGTGCACCAGCCCCCAAATGGACTGGGGCCTTGAAGTCCCTTAGGGGAATCCCTCAGTGGGGAATGGTGAGACCCCTTCCCCTGCTATGGATATATTCCAGTCATTAGTGCCATAAGAGCTAGACCAGGCTTCCTCAACCTCGGCCCTCCAGATGTTTTTGGCCTACAACTCTCATGAACCCTAGCTAGCAGGACCAGTGGTCAGGGTTGATGGGAACTGTAGTCTCAAAACATCTGGAGGGCTGTGGTTGAGGAAGCCTGAGCTAGATAGTGGAGCATGCCTGACTTATTGCCAAACTTAATGCAATCAGTTCTGCAGGACACTGCAGATACTATTGCCAGTCTCGGAAAGGTGGAAACTGCTGGCCATGAAGAAATATGTATATTTAAAGGCAGGGGCGTAGCTAGCAGGCGGCGCGATCTGTGCTGGGGGTGCCACGGCAATCTGTGCATGGAGTCTGCCTGGCAGATGCAAACCCCATGCTGCCGTTTGGGGCAGCACGGGGCCCCAGGAGAGATGCGTGGCTCAGGTGCGCTGCAGGCCAGCCCTGCGGTAAGTGACCCCCCCACGGTGTGCCATTTTGTCACCCCCTCAGGGATGATACCCAGGGCAGATCACACACCCCAACACCACCTTCTTTGTTTAAAGGAGATTCTTGTGTACCACATCACATATTTTTTTTAAGAGTTTTTATTATTTTCCAATAACACAAAGAAAAACACTACATATACACAATAAAGAACACAATAAACAATGAACAATAAACAAATTCAACAACAATAACAATGAACATAAGAAAAACATATACATACCTAAACATACACTTATCTTTATACCCTTCTTGTTTCTATCTTCTCTACATAAGGACTTCCCCCGTTCCCTCCACTGCATTCAAAATCCATATATATTTTGGGTAACTTTATATCTTTTTCCATCAACATTTACCAAATCTCTTAATAATCTTTAGATTTGATTAATCAAATATAAATCATCACTTAAACTCAATATCTTAAGATGCTCTTAAACAATTAAATCATTCGCAACAAAACTTCTTCTGAACAGTTTTATCTAACATTAACAAGCTAAAGCCAATTCTACTAACTAATTCTGCTCAAATATTCAATTTTACACTATTTACTAGGTAATCCTTAAATTTCTTCCAATCCTGTGACACCTTCTCCTCCCTCTGGTCTCGGATTCTCGCGGTCAGCTCGGCGAGTTCCATATAGTCCATTAACTTCATCTGCCACTCTTCCACTGACGGGATCTCTTCGCCTTTCCAGTTTCTTGCAAGTAGAATTCTAGCAGCTGTTGTGGCATACATAAAAAACACTCTGTCCTGACTGGGTATCTCTTCATTGGTCATGCTCAAGAGAAATGCCTCTGGTTTCTTACTAAAGGTAATTTTCATCACCTTCTTAAATTCATTATAAATCTTGTCCCAGAAAGCATTTACCCCTGGACATGACCACCACATATGATAAAAGGTACCTTCCGCAGATTTACATTTCCAACACACATTTGTCATTGTAGGTGTACCACATCACATAACTCACTTGAGAAACTACAAAATGAGACATAGAATTCATAGTCCTTCTGGGTTCCATAACCCTTTGTGATATCAGTGGTCTACCACCACCATTTCACAGTAAATCCTTCCATGCGATCACGAAACATAGGGTCCATTCTGCATACCTATGATGGTGAAGTCTTTCTATTTTCCCCAAGTCATTCTCAGCCATCTGAATGACTGTGGTGTCAGGCGGCAGGTATCATAGTATGCTCTTTGGAGATGAAGCCATCTCAAGCATGTGCCTCTTGGTGTGCAGCTCACACCTGGCCTTGGCAAGTTTGGGTGACAAAGAACGCACTCACAACTTTTTGCCATATGCATAAAATATGCTAGTGGCCAAAATTGTGGAAACCTTTTGGAAAAAGTGTATTTCTGGAGGTTTGATGGCTCATAACACCACCTTATTTGGAGAAATGCCATAAAATTACATATCATTGTAAAGATAATTTAATGAAGAATGTAATGCAACAAAGTTTGTTCAATTATCTGTAATCTATCAAAAGTTATAGCCAAATAACCAGAAAAGGGAAGCACAACTTGCTTCGGTTGATCTACAGTAGTTTTCCTTCTTTTGAATGTAGCCAATGAGCATGAGTTTTTAGAGAGCCAATCAGGTGTTCTGAGCCATTAAACCTCGGAAATACACTTTTCCCAAAAGGTTTCCACAATTTTGGCCACTAATGTGGCTCACGATTGGCTATACAAACACTTGTGGTATCTGTGTTCTCTGACATACATTTTATAGGTCAATTGCATTGCAATAAACAGTGCACATCCTTGAGCAATTAGGCATGTATCACTTTCTCCAGCCTTCAACAACATTTTTCATTTTTACCTTCGTATTATTTTTAAAGGCCTGGATTTCAGGCATCAACCTATGCTGTCACATTAGGAAGGGTAAATAAATAATACAACACTAATGCACTAAGTTCTTTTGCAGCTTGAGTAGTTTAACCTTTTCAGCATGTGACAGCCAAGCATACTCTTACAAATCCGTGGGGAGCATATTGCAACTCCTGCACCAGGGAGCCTGGTTCTGTGTTTATGGAATAGTTTGGTGCCTAAAGTTTTACTAAACAATTTGAAATATAAGTATATTCCCTCTGTGCTTGGCTGGAAATATTCAAGAGAAGAGAATGCCACATGTCCTCAGTCGGGCTGGTGCCCACTCGAACTGGCTGGGCAGAAGGTAGCGAGTAAGGCCAGCTGTAGTTGGGGCTAGAGCCAATGAAAGGTATGTGGGAATGTTAAAGATAGTAAGAAAGGATATTTTATATCCTTCCTTCACTCACATTAATGTATGATGTAGCAGAGCAAATTCCCTTCAATATAGCTGGAAGCTAGTTTGCAGATTCGTTTCAATCTCTTAGTTAAGTTTATTCCTGGTGTCCCCTTTTGATCCCTCTTAAAAGAATAAAGACAGAGAAAGAGTCTTTCTGAGTAGAGTAACAAAAAAGTTTACTCACATTTCAGTTCACGATATGATCCCCGAAAGGCAGGCTTTACTTGGTAGTTACACAAACCAACCGTGTGAGTTCATCTCATGTGGAGATTGAAGTCATGTGCTGCTGGCTGAGAGCCAGCGGACAGCAAAATTACATTAAGAGGACAAAATGGTTGCAGGAGAGCAGCAGGCAAGAGAGAGATCAAGACAGAAATCTAGACAATGGCTGAGAAATAAAGACTGAGAATATGGCTGCTTGACTCGGCTCTTTTGTGTAGTAAGCCAGGGCCGCGCCCATCTCCCAGTTCACATGCAGGGAGAGGATGCTCCAGACCAGTGGAAGAGGAAGTTACACTGACTGGATGTCCCCCTGCCTGTGCCCACTCCAGGGAAATAAGGAATGTCACATTTGACTGTACCAATGACTGTACCCACAAGGTAGAGCCATGTGATTCTTGATTTCTCCTGATCCTCTTTTTTGCTGAGTTCTACAAGGACAAGGCTGAGAAAGAAGCCAGGGTGTCACCCTCTGGCTTGGATGAAAATAAGAAGATGAGCAAGTGTTGGCTGAGTGAGGGCATGCCCCATTCACTCTAATGGAACAGCTTTCATTGCATGTGATTCAGATACACTGCTTGCGCAATACTTTGTAAGGTGACATTTTGTGGCCTCTTGCCCTCAAATTAAGGCTAGTTTCATTTTTCTTCATAGACAATGCCATCTGTTCTTGACATTTGCTCTGCTTGATTTTAATAAGAAACAGGTGTTTGACTTCTCTTTTCTCAGGCATGACTCAGCTGCATTGCTGGCAGTGCCAAAGACAGTTCTTCCTTCCTTATTTCAACTTCTGCTTTCATTGTTAGTGGGTTCCCCACTCCCAAAAAATCATTGTTCCTGCAAATTCCATTTCATCCACTGCTGGTGAACCTAATAATGCTTCCCCACTAATGGGTCACTCAGGGTCTACTTAGTTACAATGTTGTAGAAAACAGAGTGATCACTTCACTCTTTCTAAATGTTTAATGCACCAAATGAGCATTAAATGATCATTTCTCCCTCATGCGGGTCACAAATCTCTTTGTGGTTGTTTAAGAAACCTGCAAATGCATAGCAACAGGAGCAAATGTCAGGTTCGTCTTTTGCGTGTGGAGAAGCCACAAAACAAGTAAATCTCATTATAGAAAAATAACTCTCGGTTGCCAAACATTGCTTCTAAAGTATATGCAATAATAAAATGAAAAGGTACATTTCGTTTCAGAATGTTCTGCATCTTAAAAAAGGGGGGGGGAACTCTCACTAAGCAAACCTACAAATCCCTATGGCATCTTGAAGAATAAAAACTTCTAGAATTTGTTCACTAAGGCCACCATAAAGGTAAAGGGACCCCTGACCATTAGGTCCAGTCGCGAACGACTCTGGGGTTGCGGCGCTCATCTCGCTTTACTGGCCGAGGGAGCCGGCGTACAGCTTCCGGGTCATGTGGCCAGCATGACTAAGCCACTTCTGGCGAACCAGAGCAGCACACGGAAATGCCGTTTACCTTCCCACCAGAGTGGTACCTATTGATATACTTGCACTTTGACGTGCTTTCGAACTGCTAGGTTGGCAGGAGCAGGGACCAAGCAACAGGAGCTCACCCCGTCATGGGGATTCGAACAGCTGACCTTCTGATCAGCAAGCCCTACGCTCTGTAGCTTAACCCACAGCGCCACCCACCATACATACCTGCAATTTCCCCTAGGTAAACTACTGGCCAGAATACTTCCCTCTCTAGTCTTTCAAAATTTGGTAGGCTTAGACCTCACAAAGTAATGTTAAAACAAAGGAAAGAAGAGGAGGAAGGAAGGGAGGGAGGGAGGGAGGGAGGGAGTAATGTAACTCTAAGGTACTCTGGTGCTGTGTGCTTTAATCTGCAAACAAACATCTATTTCGCTAAGAATCTTTCCACCAACAGTGAGGAATACAATCGTTTGGGAAGCCCCCATGTACAGAATGTCTCATAATTTTGCACACTACTAACAACTATGGTGTGGGGATAGCCGATGCCTTGCGGGCACCAGCTATGGGGTCAGCCTGAGGATGGGACGGCCAGTAATCCTGGAGTCCCGCTCCCACCGCGCCGTGAAAAAGGGTCTGCTGGCTGGAATCTGAAGGTTAAGCTTGTGAGTTTGTAGTGTTGATGCCTCGGAAGATTCTGCGAGCGTCTGTGAGTTCCAAGAGGTTTCGAAAAGAAGAAGAACTAAACTAAACTATGGCCAAAACTAAACGGCCAAATAAAAGGTTTTAGAGTAAAACAAAAATGAAATAAATACAACGGAGACTGCAGTGTGGTGGAAGAAGCCTACCGCTACCCTGCGTGGTTGGTTTCAGTTTCTCTTTCTATCTGTGCTTGCCATGCAACGATGTTCTTACTCGGCTTGCCTCGCGCTTTCTCCACACCACAAACAGGGAGCGGCCGCTATTTATTAGAGGGTAAATCAACGTCATAACAAGCATAACAACCAATTACATTCCTGTTACCGTGCTAAATTTAGGCGGGAAGAAGACTAACTGACCATTATCTTATTTAAAGTTGGAGCCTTTTTTACCTGCGGAGGGATCCATGCAGTGAACTGCCTGTCGGATCCCTTTTCCACCCTTCCTTCCAAGGCGGAAGGATATCATCAAGTAAACATAAACAAACACAAATAACCAGGTGCAAGGGCACCCACAAAACATATTCCCATACTATGGAGCATAGGAAAGTGGGCGATGATTACAAGTCCATTTAAACTTGTGCATCAGGACCCTGTTACTACGTGTGCTGGGAATGGAAGAACTAGTGGTTTAAAAGAATTAAGCCTTGCTATTTTAAGTAGCCCGAGACTCTGCTATCAATCATTTGTCTAGAAGAGAGAGAGAGAGAGAGAACACAAAGAAAGCAGGGAGCACTGTTCATCACAGCTTGATGCAGCTGAGTGCTAGAAAGGACTTTATGAACTGTTCCTCCATGCTCCTTTCCCCTTTTAAATTTAATATTGACTTCAGTTCGAACCTTTGGGGATCTTTAAAAAACTGGCATCACCTGTAGTGTATACACTTTTCCAGCACTATAAAAATTATCATTGTATTTGGAGGAGATTCATAATTGTTAGGCTTCATATAGATTCATCTGTATTTACCCTATGCTGTCTTGAAGTAGTAACAGCATCTGCAGTAAAAGCCACCACCCCCCAATACTCTTGAGGGCTTTTCATTTCGCCTTTGGCATTTCCGACTATCCAAAGGAAAAAAAGCACCACCTTTGAATTGAGGCTTGGGAGACTGCCAGCTTGGCAACCCTGAGTTTGGATGTTTTTAGATGCTGTGTGTTGAAACAGCGAGTCAAACCTTTTGTGATATTCACAAGCCTTCCAAAAGTTTGTTTATTTTATTTTATTTTTAAAAATGCCAATGTGGCATTTTATTTTATTTTATTTTATTTTATTTTTAAAAATGCCAATGTGAGGAACTGAGAATGAGTCACTGAGAATGGGGTAAGTGAAACATGCAGAATTCAAGGGGCTTATTATTTTCCATAAAGTCAATATCATTTTCTAAGAGTTAAATATCATTACTGTGGTGACAACACAGGCAAATACAACTGGTATTAGATGTATAATGTCAGAAGTGTTTGCCTCTTCAGTCAGCAACCTATGCATAATTCGAATTTGAGAACCAGCTTCTGACTAACATGCCAGATTAGGTAAATAATACTGAATCTGAGTCCAAACTAAGCCCAGCTTGATATTTTCTTATTCTGCTATATCAAATTTTTCAGATACCCATCTAATTGGAATGGAGAAGCATGTAACTTAATACATATATAAAATTTGTATCCAGCTTACTAACTTAAGAATCTATGTCCGGTAGAACCAATCTTATCTTTCATTGTAGTTAAAATGAGGGTTTTTTAAAAAATGGAATTCTCTTCTGCCAATTTCCTCCCTGGATTTATGTGAACTGAAACACAGTTAGCCTTCAAAATTCACACTTATCTGAATTTTGCAATGTACTTCTCCAAGCAATGTTTACAATAATGCATATATTAGAGGAAAGTGTGCATAAAAATATTGGTGAAATAACATGCAAAAATGCATTCCATTGATGAAAATTGCTTGCAAAAATGTGCACATTAGTCATAACTTCATACAACCATATGCTTTTAAGGAGAAATTCACACTAAAAGTCTGGTCAATTTCCATGTGGATTTTTTTTTTTTTTTTAATGCAGCTTGTTGCCAAATGTGGAGAACTGCATTTAAGATCGAAAAAATGATAAACTGAAAGAATTGAAATTGACAGATCCTTTGATCCCTAGTGAATGTTGGAAAATGCCCCGGGGTGCCCCTGCAGTCCCCAAACTCTGAGTTACATTTACTCAGGAGACTGTTCCATAAAGGAAAACAGCTCCTTTGTGAGAGCATCCTAGTGGTCTCACTTCTTTGAGAGCGTGGTCCAAAAGAGGAAGATGGAGACTGGTCCCTGTGGTTTTGTGTTAACCTGCCCAGGTGAGACCACACCCATCTCCAATTACACAGAGGAAGTCCATCGCAGCCCAGGGGAAGCAGCAAGTTCCGACTGGCTGGCCTAGAGTTCCCCTTCTATGTCCACTCTAGCAATGTTGTGTTTGACTGCTCCTGTGCTTTACATCTAACAAAAGCACACTCCTCCATTGTCTCCCAAGACAAATGGATGCCAACTGCTTATAGCCAACACCTTCACCATCAAACCACAGAGGTCAATATCAACAGGGTATCTCCTGCTAACCTTTTTTTTTTATAAAGAATTTATTGGTATTTTCCATAACAAAGAATACCATCACCCACCCACATTTATACAAAACAAAAACAAACATAACCACGATTCTTCTTCTTATTTACAAACATAGAAAAAAATTTCTAGTTTCGAATCTTTACAATTGACTTCCCCTGCCTTCGCTCCTTCGGTTCCAAATCCAGATTCTACTTTAATAACTTCATCTCTCTAAAAAATTGAATTCATTTAAAGAAAATTCAAATCTAAACAATCATCTTACTCCATAATAATTGATAACATAACTTTATATCTTAACAAATTATTCTTATATCAGATCTAAGCTAACTTCTTCTTTCCCTTAAACTGCTGCTAATAACAAAAAAATTCAAAATATCCCTTTTCTTGTTAAAAAAATAAAATAAAACTTAATGTCTTAACCCTCCGATTTCAGATTACCATAACAAACCATTTATATTCTGCACTTAATACACTTCACCCTATCCCCCCTCTGTCCAATGTCCTTCTCCATCTTACACCGGAACCACTCCTCAAATTGTCCTCTTTTCTTGTACGTCCACAGAACCAGACACAGTCCCCAACAGTCCTTGCATCGAAAATCAGGGTACGCTGTTCATCTTCTTTCGGCTTCTCCCATTCAATGCTGCATTCTTCCTCTATTTGTAGATATCTTAATTTCTTGCCCTTCGCTCCCGAGCTCTCACCTCGGGGGCTGGATATAACATTCTTCACCGTCCCAGGGCTGCCACCACCGAAGGACGTTTCTTTTTCCGGGAGTCGCCAAGCCATCTCTCTCAGTTCTTCAATCATCCCCTTCAGTTCTTTGCCAAGGCTCTCTTCCATAGTGTCGAATACCTGAAAGGTCTCCTCTGTGGGAAGTAAATTTTTCTTCATATCCCCACTCAAAACCTTCAATTTCTGATTAAGCAGTTCCAGTTTCAGAATAATAATCCTTTGTTCATCAGTTAGTCCAGAGTTCAAAACAAGTTCAAAGACAAAGCCCAACATGGTGAGAACGGGCATAGGTATCAAATTTCAGTTTCTATTTCGCTGTTTTCCATCTTATACCAGTAGTTTTCCACTTCGGCTCAGACTTTTCGCAGCCATTTTCCCTGAAACCAGGGCGCAAAGACCATAACTTTCAAAAGGGATATTCTCCATCCTCTTCCTCCCCAAAGGGAGATCTATATAGTCGCACTTGTAAGAAAATTCAAACATTGTAACCATCTTGGTAGCAACAGTATCATGGACCGTTATTTTCTTGCCGCCGAAGGGAGGGAGGCAGACTTCCTTTCCCTAAAACCTCCCGGATCGTTAAGTCGTTAAGTCCACAAATTAATCCAATCAAGTACTCACGACCACCGGGCTTCGTTTCCTTTCATCTTCAACAGGGAGAACGTCGTCGCTCGTCACGGCCAGTACTTGCCGCTTTTCCGCCCGGTTGGGGCATTTCCCCTAATGGCCCAGCTCCGCGCTCCCTTCACCCCCACTCCCCCTTTACAGGGGGAACGAGGGAAGGGTACGGAGCCTAGCGGGCCCGCCGGGGAGCCCGAGGCGCGGGATGCTCTTCCTGCACCTCACCGGAGCCCCGCTTAGCGGTAGCGGGGCTCCAACCCCCGGGCTGGACTGGGTCGCCTCGCTGCCGAGGCAACCCACGACCGCCCGTGATGGCGACCTCGCCGGAAGTCCTCCTGCTAACCTTTTCATCCAGGTTCATCCTGATTTGGTAGTGGGCAGGGCCAGATTTAGGTCTGATGAGGTTCTAAGCTACTGAAGGTATGCTATATGGTAATTTATGGACCTTGTTGTTGTTTTGGACCTAATAGGTATCTAAAGCCATTTGCACATAACAGAATATGTATTTTATTAAAGTAATTGTTGAACTGAAATACAGTTAAGAAGAAGTATATTAATAGTGAAATAATTATTAAGCTGTAACTTAAAATGATTTTTTATCCATAACAAACTTTACAATGCAAACACATTGGCATTTGGCAATAACAAATGCCTTTAGAAACGCAATTTACAAAGACCCATAATCTAGTCTCTAGAAACTTACTATAATATGAAATAATAATAGGTGTAAATATATGGTGCCAACTACTAATAATTATAAATAGGAGAATGTAGGCACCCTATATATAGAAATGAGCAAACCAGTGAAATTTTAGGGAGCAGGCTAGCAGGCGGGGCCCATGACTTACATCATAGGAGCCTACACAACGCAAAACACTGTTGCTGTATGTGGGTTTTATTTTATTTGTTTTTTATCTTATATTTTGGAAATATACATCCAGTGTTTTTTCCCTTTAATTTTTTTGGGGCCCCCAAGAGAGTAGGGCCCTAAGCTACAGCTTGTTTAGCTTATACATAAATCCGGCACTGGTAGTGGTCCCTCATTCAACAGCCCTACAAAAGAGTGGTGGAGGAATAAGCAAGACAATATGCTTCTAAATATAGCAGGAAAAGGATCATTATTTTAGGAAAATACGTGCATGGAGTTCTGTTTTTGCAGGTTGCAGAGAGTAAGAATTTAAGGATGGGCAGCAGAAGCTTCTCTGCCTTTAGTACTGACTGCAACTGAGTTGTTATCTATACAAGCATATTATTCCAATAAGTACTTACTATTTAGTGGAAAGCATTGCATCTTGCCAGCTCAAGCTAGTAATTAAGACAGCTTTTTGTCCTCTTCACATAATTTTACATTCTTCCCTTGCTGTCAAATTATTCATTCTTTTAATTAAATTGCTTTGTTAAAATTGTGCGCAACCATAAAGTTACATTATTATATCCATCTTTGCCTGAGAACCAGGCAGGAAATTATTCTTATCTCAAGGGTACTGTCACCATCGACCTCATAGGAGCTTGAGAAGTACAGTAATTAAAATGGTAATGCACCCAGTAAATATAAGGATGCCACTGACTTTTGAAAAATAAACATATATCTAAGTAGGAGATAAGAAAAAGTATACATTCAATGTAATGTCAGATACCGAAGACTATTTTAACCAGTTGTCTATATTGACGAAGAGCTAGGCTAGAATGATGTGTTAGAGGCCTCAACTGCATTGTACATTTAAAGCAGGCATCCCCAAACTCCAGATGTTTTGGGACTACAATTACCATCACCCTTGACCACTGGTCCTGTTAGCTAGGGATGATGGGAGTTGTAGTCCCAAAACATCTGGAGGGCTGAGTTTGGGGGTGCCTGATTTAAAGCATTACCATACCACTTTAAACTGTCATGGCTTCCCTCAAAGAATCCTGGGAATTGTATCTTGTTAAGACTGCTGAGGGTTGTTAGAAGACCCCAGTTCCCTTCACAGAGCTACAATTCGCAGGGTGTTTTAAAAATCAATTTCTCTTCCCAGACAACTCTGAGAATTGTAGCTCTGTGAATGGAATAGGGGTCTCTTAACTACGAAGAATTGATGCTTTGGAATTATGTTGCTGGAGGAGACTCTTGAGAGTCCCATGGACTGCAAAAAGATCAAATTTATGCATTCTTAAAGAAATCAGCCCTGAGTGCTCACTGGAAGGACAGATCCTGAAGTTGAGGCTCCAGGACTTTGGCCACCTCATGAGAAGAGAAGACTCCCTAGAAAAGACCCTGATGTTGGGAAAGATGGAGGGCACAAGGAGAAGGGGACGACAGAGGATGAGATGGTTGGACAGTGTTCTCGAAGCGACTGGCATGAGTTTGGCCAAACTGCGGGAGGCAGTGGAGGATAGGGGTGTCTGGCGTGCTCTAGTCCATGGGGTCACGAAGAGTCAGACAAGACTGAACAACAACAAAACTACTCCTTAAGAAATAGGATGGGCCCTGAAGATATAAATCTGAGGTGTCAAAGACCAGGGTAAAGAGATTCATCTTCAGCATTCACATGAAGATGTCGGATGAACTCAGTGGGTGGGCTTGCCCAGAAATTGGAAGATACTGGAGCATGATACATGAAGAATTGAAAAAAAATACTTAAGATTAATATTAGTAAAAACCAGAGGCGTATTTATTAGGGATTCTAAACGGCGAGATAACAAAAGACAAAGTTACAATTTACTTATATGCCACATCCGCGGCAAGAATACTGCTACCAAGATATTTGAAGGAGAAACATATACCTTCCCGAGAAGAATGGCTCTGTAAAGTATGTGGATATTTGGAATTACCTAAATTGACAGATATAATAAGACGTAAACCTAAAAGTCTAGTGAAAAAGGAATGGGAATGCTTGAACGATTGTTGTTGGTTTTTTTAAGGGCCAAAATCGATAATCTGGCTGAGTTTAGATTGAATGGAATTTGTGAAGAGCTAAAAGATTGTAAGATGATTTATGCCAAAATAAATTTAGGAAAGATAGAAGGAGGGGGAAAGAAACAGACGGATGAATGAGATCGAAATGAAGAGCTGTATGGTAGGTGGAAGTCAACACTTGGTTTATATTTTTGAAACTGCAGCAATGCAAGGAGGATCGTAAGAAAGAAAAATAAGGTGAATAATGTATAGTTAGAATCAAATAATAATGTATAGTTAGAATCAAATATTTTATTATTTGCATTGTAATTGTAAGATCTCTCTCTCTGTGTGTGTGTGTTTCCTCTCTTTTTTCTTTTTCCTTTCCTTTTTTTCTTTTTGCTTCTCTTTTTCTTTTTTGTTTTTTTTGTTTTCTGTTTATTCCATATGTCTTTATGGAATGTTTTTAAATTTGCTGTGAAATTGTTAAATATGAATAAAGTTCAATAAAAAACAAAACAAACGGATGCACTCAGTGGGAAGATAATATGACAACAACTATGGGGCTGCCACACAGAATGCCCTCTCGACCTGAGCCACCACCACCAAACTTCTGAGGGAGGTGGAACTACAAATAAGACCTCCTCTGCTGATCTTGCACCCATGTTTGGGACCTGAGTCATTTAGCCTTAGCACATTGAATTGGGCCCAGAAAGAAGCTGACAATCAATGCAGCTGTTTTAGAACAGGGGTTATATGAGATCTAAAGGCAACTCCAGATGGTAATCTGGCGGCTGAATTTTGTACCAGATGAAGTTTTGAGTCGTCTTCAAAGGCAGCTCTTCGCAGAGGGTATACCTGTAATAGTAAGGATCATCACAAAACCATGAAAAAATGTCTCCAGTTTACTCCCTCAAAAAAAAACCTTACCTTGTAAAACAGACACAGCCCACTCCATAACCTTCCAATGTTTGAGGGGCTGTGGGCTGTATCTTATTTTGCCTCTGTGTCGCCGTTCTTTTAGATTCTGTGTTGGTTTTGCATTTTGTACCACTTTTTACAATACTGGTAGCACATAATTTATAGCTTCCATTTCCAAACTTTAAGTCCTGAGAAAACTTTGCTAATATACAAGGGAAATAAAATCAATTTTATGCTTATGGCAATCTCTTACAGAGCAGCACTGGCATTCATATTTCCTTTTGCCTCCTTTGCAAAATTGGGGAAAATGTCAAAATTTGTCACTTCCTATTCATTGCCGAAACTTTTCATCTCGCTTTAGAAATTAAAGACATTATTTTCAATCTTCCTTATCCTCCATGCACTTGGGAGTAAGACTTTCACGGCATTCATATTCTGATCCTTTTTTATTATTATTAATGCCACTTTCTGGTTTAGAAATAAGATATAAATCACATTTTATCAACTAATAGCACTTACATCTGAAGTTAAGCTGCAACAGAAATTGTGTTCCATTTCTTTACAATACTGCAGCAAAGAAGTAAAATATAAAGGGCCATCCAATTTATTTTGAATTCATATGTGCAGTACAAAGTTTCAAAGTTAGTGAAGTTTTCTTTTCAGTACTTCGATATTGAACTTAGGTTCAAAGTACTATGGCCAAGAAATATGTACAAAACAATCCATCTATTATAAATACCAGGTTCAATAGAGAACCAGTGATCTTACAACCCTATTCTATTAATGCTTACTCTGTATTCAGTGGTGTTTACCCCTAGGCAGAGTTGGCCCCAGACAGAGGTGTATTGTGCCCCCTAAGCATAAAAAGGTAAAGGTAAAGGACCCCTGACAGTTAAGTCCAGTCACAGACGACTCTGGGGTTGCAGCGCTCATCTCGCTTTACAGGCCAAGGGAGCCGGCGTTTGTCCACAGACAGTTTTTCCGAGTCATGTGGCCAGTATGACTAAGCTTCTTCTGGCGCAACAGAACACCGAAACCAGAACAACGCACGGAAATGCTGTTTACCTTCCTGCCGGAGCAGTACCTATTTATGTACTTGCACTTTTTGGTGTGCTTTCGAACTGCTAGGTGAACAGGAGCTGGGACTGAGCAACGGGAGCTCACCCCGTCGCGGGGATTCGAACCGCCAACCTTCTGATTGGCAAGCCCAAGAGGCTCAGTGGTTTAGGCCATAGCTCTGTCCTGTTGTCAAATTCAATGTATGATTCAACTGCTAGTCTGGTCACAGCAGAAGGAGGCAGTATTTTGTCTTTCAGGTCAGGTCACATAGGAAACTGCCTTATGTTGAGGCAATAGTATAGCCACTGTTTGTTCCCTTCACTGTGTTGGTCTGAGCTATCTGCCATTTTAGAGACGGCAGTGACTTAGCAGGCCTCCACACTACTGCCTACAGCTGGCATGGCCCCAACCACAAAACCGGAGATGTTGAACCAAATGATGCTTGTGATTATGCATTTGATTTATGTGTGGCAAATGTTCTAAAATCCCATACACCAGACGATCCAAATGTCCCCGTTTCCCAGAAACGTCCCTGATTTAGAGAAGCCATCCTGGTTTCTGATTTGATCCCGGAATGTCCTGCTTTCCCTTAGGACATCCTTATTTTCATTGGAGAAATGTTGGAGGGGATGGTTGGATGTCTCTATTTTCATTGGAGAAATGTTGAAGGGTATGGAGTTATCCAACCCCTGAGCTGTCTGTAGGCAATCATGTATAGGGAAGTGGTTTTTTTTAATGTTTAATATTTTGTTATGTTTTTATGTATGTCGGAAGCTGCCCAGAGTGACTGGAGCAAGCCAATATGATGTGTGGGGTATAAATAGTAAAATTATTGTTACAGAATGGGACACCCCTATTTTCATTGGAGAAATGTTGGAGGGTATGCATGCATTGACTTGACCTTTGTTTGAAAGCAAAGCATAAGATGTAGAGTGTGCTTTACCATGTAATTCCAAAAAACAGCAATTCCAAGCAATCATTTCCAGAGGGGGTGGGACTAGAAGTTACTTCAACAACTTTGACCCAAACCCTCAAAAAATGGACCTTCCTCCTTCTGAAAAAAAGCTCAACAACTTTTACCTGAACCCCCCAAAAGGGGGTAGATCACTGCCAGCTTTTAACTCTGTGAGTAGATCGCAGTCTCTTGGGAGTTGGCCACCCCTGATAACTGTCTCACCACCACATCTGTCTAAGTTCCACTTTGTATAAATTGTGACAGTGGCATGTCAGCGCCACATTTCCTGAACAGGTCTCAGGGACATTCAAGGTAAAAGATACAGGTAAAGGACCCCTGGATGGTTAAATCCAGTCAAAGGCGACTATGGGATTGTGGTACTCATCTCGCTTTCAGGCCGAGGGAGCCGGTGTTTGTCCACAGACAGCTTTCTGGGTCATGTGGTCAGCAGGACTAAACTGCTTCTAGTGCAACAGAACACCGTGACGGAAACCAGAGCTCACAGAAACACCATTTACCTTCCCGCCACAGCAGTACCTATTTATCTACTTGCACTGGCATGCTTTCAAACTGCTAGGTTGGCAGAAGCTGGGACAGAGCAACGGGAGCTCACTCCATTGCAGGAATACGAACCGCTGACCTTCTGATTGGCAAGCCCAAGAGGCTCAGTGGTTTAGACCACAGCACCACCCACATCAAATACAGATCCACTAAAGTCAAATGAACAAACATTCACAGGTGTTTACTGGATGTAGAAATATAGCCCTGCTGAAGCCAATGGGACTAACTACCCATGTATGTTTTATAAATCATGGCAACATTCAACTGTATAATCTCCGCGAAGGATATCCACAGCTAAAAAACATTCAGATCTGCTTTAGACACTGACGTGCCAAGTCCTTGGTTAAAGTATATTTTGCCCCATTTGGGGGCACTTTTTGGAAAAGAAGACATTGCTATCAATTCAACAGCATTAATGAGACAGTTACCTCATTTTCTTTGACAAAATAACCCAGATTTCCTATAAAGTTTTCAATGAGTTCTGTTCCGAGGCAACTCATGACCCAGTAAAAGAGAAGAAGTCCTATCACCTTATTAGTCATTGAATTACTAAGAATGACTCAGATAAAGAATTCTTGAATAAGACATATACTAATGACAGTGGGATGCTCATTTCTTTTTCTCTGAAGTGGTTTCTTCCATATCTTCATGCAGTCATATCTGTTCATTAATTAGTAGCACATTTTAATATGTGAAATTGGTTTGCTGGCACTTACAGTGACAAGAATAATCATTTCATTGTGATCCGGTTCTGTCCTGGATCACAGTAAAGTGCAAAGCAGGGAAAGAGAATTATCTTAAATATATTGAATGTTTATGACCCAGTAAATCTGTTCATTACTGATGACTGTGTGTGTGTTTATAAAGAATGATCAACCTATCAAGAGTCATACGACAGATCAAATAACCAATTAAAGCAAACATTATTCCCCCAACTTTAATATTTGCATGGGATAATAGTATGCAGATGTGGGAGAAAAATTCTATTATCAGCCAACTGATTTTCATTAGTTTCATTTAATTATAAATCTTGACAAGCATTAATTGGCTGTAGTGGAAACTAGCAGAAATGGGCAGCTGTTCTGGTTGGATTTAAAATGTGACTATTTCTGCAACACTCAGAGAGATTTTGTGCTCCAAGCTATCTCTTTTCATTTTCATGATTGCAAAGCTGATCATCTTACAGCCTGCAGAAGAGGTTCTTGTTTAATTATACTTTCCCAAGACAGGATGTGCATTTGGAACTTTTCACCATGACATCAATATAATAATAATAATAATTTATTATTTATACCCCGCCCATCTGGCCGGGTCTCCCCAGCCACTCTGGGCGGCCTCCAACAAATATCAAAATACAATACAGAGTCACAAATTAAAAACTTCCCTAAACAGGGCTGCCTTTAGGTGTTTTCTGAATGTCAGGTAGTTGTTTATTCCCTTGACTTCTAACGGGAGGGCGTTCCACAGGGCGGGCGCCACTACCGAGAAGGCCCTCTGCCTGGTTCCCTGTAGTTTTGCTTCTCGCAGTGAGGGAACCGCCAGAAGGCCCTCGGCGCTGGATCTCAGTGTCCGGGCTGAATGATGGGGGTGGAGACGCTCCTTCAGGTATACAGGACCGAGGCCGTTTAGGGCTTTAAAGGTCAACACCAACACTTTGAATTGTGCTCGGAAACGTACTGGGAGCCAATGCAGATCTCTCAGGACCGGTGTTATGTGGTCCCGGCGGCCACTCCCAGTCACCAGTCTAGCTGCCGCATTCTGGATTAATTGCAGTTTCCGGGTCACCTTCAAAGGTAGCCCCACGTAGAGCGCATTGCAGTAGTCCAAGCGGGAGATAACCAGAGCATGCACCACTCTGACAAGACAGTCTGCGGGCAGGTAGGGTCTCAGCCTGCGTACCAGATGGAGCTGGTAGACAGCCGCCCTGGACACAGAATTAACCTGCGCTTCCATGGACAGCTGTGAGTCCAAAATGACTCCCAGGCTGCGCACCTGGTCCTTCAGGGGCACAGTTACCCCATTCAGGACCAGGGAGTCCCCCACACCCGCCCGCCTCCTGTCCCCCAAAAACAGTACTTCTGTCTTGTCAGGATTCAACCTCAATCTGTTAGCCGCCATCCATCCTCCAACAGCCTCCAGGCACTCACACAGGACCTTCACCGCCTTCACTGGTTCTGATTTAAAAGAGAGGTAGAGCTGGGTGTCATCTGCATATTGATGAACACCCAACCCAAACCCCCTGATGATCTCTCCCAGCGGCTTCATGTAGATATTAAAAAGCATGGGGGAGAGGACAGAACCCTGAGGCACCCCACAAGTGAGAGCCCAGGGGTCTGAACACTCATCCCCCACCACCACTTTCTGAACACGGCCCAGGAGGAAAGAGCGGAACCACTGTATAACAGTGCCCCCAGCTCCCAACCCCTCTAGCCGGTCCAGAAGGATGTTATGGTCGATGGTGTCAAAGGCCGCTGAGAGATCCAGCAGAACCAGGAAACAGCTCTCACTTTTGTCCCTAGCCCGCCGGAGATCATCAACCAGCGCGACCAAGGCAGTTTCAGTCCCATGATGAGGCCTGAATCCTGATTGGAAGGGATCCAAATGGTCCGCATCTTCCAGGCGTGCTTGGAGTTGTTCAGCAACCACCCGCTCAATCACCTTTATTTGATATAAAGTAATAAAAAATGTTAACGTTAACATTTGAAATTTATATGATTTGACAATTTATGCATATATATACAGTATATATACAGTGTGTGTGTGTGTGTGTATATATGTGTGTGTGTGTGTGTGTGTGTGTGTGTGTGTGTGTGTGTATACTCTGTGTGTGTGTGTGTGTGTGTGTGTGTGTATCAGTGAAATTTTAAAAATGTCTGCTCAAAAGTACAGCCATTGCACTCAGTACTGAAGTAATCATCCGCTCAGAAAACCATCCATTGTATTTATAAACCGTGTTGTGCTAATGAGCATCCCAAAGTAAATAAGTAATTCCATTGACCGTGCCAAAGTATGGTAGTTGTTTGGACCCCAGACAGCAACTACACTCAGTATTCTGACTTTCTAATAGAAAAGCTAGAAAAGGCTTTAAAGTTTAAATTCTGAAAATAACATAAGGCAGCTCCCACACTAGGCATTCAGCACAGAATTGCCTTGCTTTGGGTGGGATTCAGCTAACGCAGTGGTCGGCAAGGTTTACCTCGCCTGGGCTGGTTCACTCCAGTGGAGATCCCTCTATGGGCTAGACTGCATGCGCACATAAGCGCACCCGCCCGCGGTTTTCGGCGCCTGCGCAGATGCGGTTTTGGGTGTCGGCGTCAGCACAGATTTGATTTTCGCCGCCATGGAAGCAAGTCCCCATGGCATGCTGTGCCAGTTTAGAGCAGTGCATGGGGGACTCACCAGGCAGGCGGCTTGGTTCTGGGGTGGCTCGCGAGCCGGTTAAACACCCCTGTGGGCCGCTTGTGGCCTATGGGCCTTAGGTTGCCGACCCCTGAACTAACGAGTCTAGCTATCAGAAACCCATACAAGGCCTTCTAAAACTACTTCAATGAAGTTTCTCCCTCCTCCCCCCAGTTTCTCTGAAATTGGCTTGGGGTATGTTTCAGGTGAATCCCCCTGTTTATGAAGGATATTGACATGCAGTGGAGGATGACCAAGATGATAAATAATTTGGAAACCTAGCCTTAAGGGAGCTGGATATGTTTGTCCTAAAAAAGATTAGTCTGAGAGGTGATTTGATAGCCATCTCCAGATATCTGAAGTGCTGTCACATAGAAGATAGAAAAAGCTCGGTTTCTGCTGCTCTGGAAGGAGAAGGAGAAGGAGAAGGAGAAGGAGGAAGGAGGAAGGAGGAAGGAGGAAGGAGGAAGGAGGAAGGAGGAAGGAGGAAGGAGGAAGGAGAAAGGAGAAAGGAGAAAGGAGAAAGGAGAAAGGAGAAGGAGAAGGAGAAGGAGAATAATGCAAATCTCCATGGGTTGCCTTTGACCTTGCCTTCCCTGTGATTGGCCATATAAGCAACAAATGTCCACCACATATCTCATAGAATCACAGAGTTGGAAGGGGCTCTGAGGATCATCTGGTCCAATCCCTTGCAATACAGAAGTATGCAGGGTCAGAACCTTTAACCTTGATGCTGTCAGCACCACGCTCTAACCAACTGAGCTATCCAGCTATGGGAGCTAGCTCTACTATTTTCTGTACACATTCTATGGAAATGATTTTGGGGGTGACTTCGGTGGTGCTTTCCATGAAGTTCCATTGTACATAACAGAACTTACACACCCTTCTCTTGAAACTGAAGCAGCTTGAAGCATACAGTGGCTGACAGGTGCAAGCCATGGGGGGCAAGCCATGGTCATTCAGGTTGTGACATTTTAGCACAGAAAAGGCGAATGAAACCAAAATTTTAAGAAAATTATATATAATTATAGCAGTGCTTTATTATGGTAGTTATTACAATTATTTGCTTGAATTTTTTTTTAATTTTTATTCTAGTTACATGTCTTATACTAATATCATTTTTCTTGGGTTTGAAGAAAACTTGTTCAAAACTTTTGTTTCAATCCAGTCCTAATTTTCCTTGAAGAATTTCCGATGGACGCTCATCAAACACAACCCAGTCAGTCTGTCCTCTCCCATTGTACTTCTGAGCCAGGTCCAGATAAACACCAGATGAAAAGAAACACTAACCAAACTACGTGGAAATAAAGGAACAAATGTGTAACTTATTTAATATTTTGTGGGGAGACTTAAAAACTTCAGCTACAATAATATCCAGATTTTAACAAGCCCTTTCACAGGTCCCGTTGCAGAATTGGCAGATCTTTTTTATTAACAAAATGCACACACACTTAAAGCTCTTGTACATGAATAGATTGCAAAGTGTTGTATAATTAACTTTTCGTTATGTTTTGAGCTAAACACGGAGCATTTCTCACTAATTTACAGCACAGTGTTCATTTAATCATATGTTAATTATAGCACGACTCAGAATCTGAGTGAATATTTGAGGTTAGCACATTAAGCATTAACTGTGAAATCGACAGGACGTACCATGAAAGGAAAGCATAGCAGGCAGTAGCTGAGGGTGTGGGGAATATTGCCTCAGTTTTGCTTCAAATAATGCTAGTGCTTGTGTCCCATTTTCTAATGTTCCTTTTGCGCTTCAGTACCTGCTGCATTATAGAATAGTGGATTTTTGACTGATATGCTGAATTTCATTCACAGCAGGTGGCATGGTGTCATACGACATCCTATGTCATTGGACAACATTGCATCAAAAAACACGGAAATGAACACTAAACATGCTGTATATTCCCATACCCTCCAACATGCTCAGTCCCAAAACAGGGATGCATGTCTCCCTGTCCATGCTCCCATGTCAGTCACATGACCCACACAAGATCACAGAGCCCAAAAGATGTGTCTTTTCCAGGGCAAGATCGGTGCAAAATCGCGCAATATCATGTTGCCCAAAATGGCCGCCGTGCTGGCATAGGACAAAAATGGGATGACATGCTTTCCCCCCAGGACATTTGCAGGGTGTATATTCCATTAGTTTTCCAGAAGTGGCTTTTACGTCATGTGAAAGCTGAAATATAATGTGGATATGAGGAAGATGTATGGGTTGGAGTGTGGGGGGTCTAGTCAAGTTAGGGGCTATGAGAAGAGAGAGGAGTGTGAGAGGAATCACAAAGGCCAACAGTCATGCAGCCACAACAACTAAAGCTCTAGGCAAAAAAACAATTCCACCACTCCAATCTGCTAGCTGCCTACATCTATCGTGACTGAGGTCCTGCCACAGAGCTAGAAGCTCACTGCAACCAAATTGAGCCGAAAAGCTGAGGCCTAATCTTCAGGATTTCTCCTGAATTAAAACAAATTGTAAATTGACATTTCTGTAAACTGGACAAACTTCTACACACATGCACGCACACACACAATTCAATTTTTGAGCAAAAAAAAAAAAAAACACATTACAAATTCACAATTCTTGAATATTCTCATTTTGGTTTCACATACGAACACTACAAGTTAGTTTGAAAAACATTTTGTTAAAATGATAAATATTCATTATGGGTTACAACCAATTAAGCACCAGCAGAAAGGTATTCACATAAGGTGGATTTTTGATGTCTTGGTTTCCCCAGCAGACCAATGGCTGTTTCCCTAGAAATAAATGCAACTTTACAGGACAGCCATTTTGGAATGTATGACATGGTCCTCAGCTCGTCAGGGTAGTCGAGAATGTGAGAGAAGGGGGGGGCATTCGTTTCCACTTTCTTCTTTGTGCATGCTTATACCACACCTTCATAATTAAAGGTAATAAAAAGGGGAATGGGAAGAGTCCTTTCAATATTGGCCATGGGATCCAGGGGAGCATAGAGAAATTGGTTCATTTTTGTTCAGTCCTGGGGAAGACTGGGTGGAGCCAGGGGCGTACCCAGGATCAAAACTAGGGGGGGAGGGGCAAAGCCATGGTCATTCAGGTTCAAAAACAAAAACAGCTTCAAAAAACAGAAAAGCTCCCCCCCCAAACAAAAAGCCCCAAATGGCTGAAAAACTCAGTTTCCCATGATCCTCAGTCCTCGCAAAGGAACTACTCACCATGCAAGGGAACTCAGTTTGCCAAGCTCCCTTGCAACGATGAATCCCGGCAACGATGAATTCGCCCCCTGACACTGCCCAAGTCTCAGCCTGCATCCCCATTTGACCAAACAGGGTGCAGGCTAGGATCCGATCTCTGATAGGCACGCCAGCTCTTTGTCGGCATGAGGGAGGGGGAAACAGCCGGCGCAACACACACACACACACAGAGAGAGAGAGAGAGAGAGAGAGAGAGAGAGAGAGAGAGAGAGAGTGGCCAACTGCCTCGGCAAGAGCGGAAGAGCTCAATTGTTATTGATATTTTGGGAGGGGGAGAAAGACCAGTCCTGAGCTTTTTTTCCTTTTAGGCTGTCGATAACCATTTAATATATATATATATTGCTTCCGGGGGGCAGCTGTCCCCCCTGCCCCCCTGGGTACGCCCATGGGTGGAGCTTGACTATTTTTGATTAGCTGAAAATGGAGTATATCATCAATCACCTACAGGTTATTTTCCACTGACAACTTTCCCCTTGCAAAATAAATATTTGAGGAGTGTTGCCCCTCACAAAAAAGAAAGAAAATAAATCTGGTTTAGAAACCGTAAGATAAATCTTGCCATGCTATAGAATGATGTCCCAATTAGAGTTGGTTTCTGTTCCAGCTGATTCAACAATTTAATGAGCGCATGAAACCTCTATTAGCATTAATTGAAGTTCTGTGCATGTACTGAGGGCAGAATAAATCCCTGCAGATTTTAAAAACTGTGGGTGCATATAAACAAAGGAAATCAAGGCTTGCAGCGGAACGTAAAAGAATTCCTGCAAATTATATTAGCGTGAATGGGAGATTCATTTAGGAGAGCAGTCTAAGGGCGGTGGAGTGTAAACAAAGAAGATAGGGGGGTCTGCTGACCTCAAACTGAGACAGAGAATATTTTTAATATAGGCTCGGTCTGAGCTTGACCACCTGTAAACATTAGGAAACAGCGTGTGCATAACTATAATGAAATATCCACGGAGACAATCAAGCTTACTGCATTGAATGCTGCTGATGGGAGTCGAATACTATTGTGTTTGGATTTAATTTTCAAGTGCTCCAATTGTAGAGAGTAAACAAAACATATGATATGCTGGAAGTTTATTCCTCTAAAAGCATCTTTCTGGTGACTTATGCAGCAAGCCTTGACACCATGCCTCCATCGTCTCCTCAACCTCCTTAGTTGGGTGGATATAACTTTTCAATATGGAAAGTGGTGTTTGATAACAGCATTAGCATCACCCTTGCTACTGTAGCGCCAAACTTTTAGAGGGATGTTTTAGCAACACAGAAAGCTACTTTATATCGGCCTCATTCACAAACCATGGCTCAGCAGGAATGCACAAAGGTAACCATAGGGCAAACCTTGGCTACAGATCATGCTTAAGAAGGAGAGTTCTCACTCATGATCCCAGGTTCAGACAACATGCTAAGATTGGGTTGCTGCTCTGCACTGAGCTAAAGAGCTTGGGGAGGAGCAATATGGAAGCAATTTAGTTCTGTATTATCTATACTGACTCACAGCTGCTTGCCAGGGTTTAAAACAGTGGGCATTACCAGACCCAGGGGTGTAGCAAGAGGGGGGCGAGGGGGACGGGCCGCCCCGGGTTCCATAATGGAGGGGTGACAAATTATCAAGGAACAAATTTTTTTGAATTTTTTTTTTTAAAAAAAATTTGAATTTTTTTTTAAATGCTTACTCCGAAGGTCTTATCTTACTATACTAGGGATTATATAGCTATATATGAGATTTCATGCATATCAGTTAATATCTTGACCCTCCTCCACCAAAATAGCTGTTCACTTGGCTGTTTTCCTATGTCGTGAAGGCTGAAATTTCAGTTCAGAGAACACTTACTGTTCCCAACCCTAACCCTGTGGAAAGCCATCTAATTGGACTTTAATTTGATTTTGAGATGTTTTTAGGAGGTAATTTAATTATTGTTTGATTTTATACCAATGTTATGTATCTGATGTTAGCCACCCTGAGCCCGACTTTGGCCAGGGGGGGTGGGATATAAATAAAAGGGTTTTTTATTTATTACTTGTTATTATTCCTTTGTAAGAAAAAATGAAATAAAGTAAAACCATTTTTGCGAGGGGGGAATCAATGGGGGATTGACAAGAAATTTTCCACACTGGGTACCACCTGACCTTCCCATGCCTGGGGGGAGGGTGTTGAAAATTATTTTTTTTGCCCCCGGGTACCAATTTACCTTGCTACGCCCCTGACCCGACCTGCCTGTAAAGGTTGGGAGTTGACTCTGGGACGTTCTGCATGCAAAGCAGATGCTCTTCCACTGAGCTACAACCCTTCCCTATGATAGGAAGGAGGTAGAGTTACACCCAATATGACGTCTCCCATTACTGCCGTGGGAAATGCCACATTTCTTGTAGTTCTGCCTTATGTATAAGACTTAAACCATGGGTAGGCAAACTAAGGCCCAGGGGCCAGATGTGGCCCAATTGCCTTCTAAATCCGGCCCGCGGACAGTCCGGGAATCAGCATGTTTTTACATAAGTAGAATGTGTCCTTTTATTTAAAATGCATCTCTGGGTTATTTGTGGGGCCTGCCTGGTGTTTTTACATGAGTAGAATGCGTGCTTCTATTTAAAATGCACCTCCGGCTTATTTGTGGGGCATAGGAATTCATTCTTCTTCTTTTTTCAAAATATAGTCCGACCCACCACAAGGTCTGAGGGACAGTGGATCGGCCCCTTGCTGAAAAAGTTTGCTGACCTCTGACGTACACAGACCTTTGCAGAGACAACTAGTGCCAAACCTTGCTAGTTGTGTTCTTTTGTTTCACTGTAACATGCTATCCAAGGATACAAGGGATTGGACATTGATCAGAGTTGGGGGACATTGCCTCCTTTGAACTGAAGTGGCCACACAAAGCCACCAGGTGCACATTAAGGGCCAAGGAAACTTCATAAGGAAGAAATTCAGCTTCTTTACCTACAGTATCAGTCTCATGTACATACTCCCCCCCTTTTTTTACTTTGAATTTGTTTACTTCAAGCATACAAACTCAAAATAATACTATATTTTCCATCAACACGACTGATGCATCTCAAGATTCTAAGGGGCAGTACTTTTTCTGGGGGTATTCAAGGTTACACAGTACAGGCACCTTTTTTTCTAGAATAAAAGCACTGCTCAGGGGTGTGCAGAGGACAGAGAAATATACGTGGACAAGAGAAGCCAGCTCATTCTCTGGGAATCCTTATGCTGCAGGAATTATACAGTGGAATCTAATGAGCTTCTTACTTTAGAATTAATTTCGCAATTAGCATTAATAAGCACAGCATCGGAATCACCCCCCTTTCCCTCCATGGTACACAATAATAAATGCAATCAAAACACACCGGCAGATTGCTGCGAATCTGTCGATGGATTTGATTTTAAATAGAGGAGAATAAAACGCTGAGCCAATTGCGGGATCCTATGAGCTCTTCTTCTCTAAAGAAAGTGAGCTGGATTTATATAATTCCATCAAGAGCGCCAGTGTTCACAGAAACAGAAAGGTTGTGCTGGAATAAAGAATGTGCCATAGCAGTGCAGGATGCTTATTCATAAAGCAGTTATACGGATGACAAAGAGGCCAGGGAACTGCAGAGCTATTATTAAGCAGCCTTGCACGGACTGTAGGTGCCTTAACGGGATTGCTGAGGGTTGCGGTTTCCCTCTGCTCCCAGTATATACATGCTACATCCAAAGCTGCCCTTAAAACGTAGGCTCTTCATTCACAAAATTGGTAGCTTAGCTACTTCCAGTTGGCCAGGTTTTTGAAGTGGGGTGGCTGCCTGCTTCAGCAATGTACAGTATGTAGTTCCATGTTTGGATTCCATCATGGTGTCAATGCAAAATAAAGGAAGCTATAGACTCGCATGAGCATGGACAGAAAATACTGGTAATCTGAACCCACCCTTTGAAATATCAGTTCACATGCACTGGCAGGGAAGTGTTGCAAATGTTATGTATTGAAGTTCTCACCCTAGGCCACTAGGGGTGTGTGTATATAGTTCATTCTGCTGCAGTTTTCACTCAGGTCCGCATATGCAAATGAAGGATTGTAAACTGACGTTCAGGGATTGGTTAACTGCGGAAAGTTGTTACTGTTGCTTTGTAGCTGAGTTCCATATAAGCAGGCTGCTGAGGCCTTCAGCTCAGTTCTGTTCCAGCCTGAGAATAAACAAGAGCTGTTTGGAAATCACTGTGTCGTCTGCTGTGTCCACCCACGACTTAACAGCAAATATGAGAGATTTTCTTTGGGACTAACAGCAGAGGGAACAATTCTCATTGTAGTCTCAACCAAGCACCTGTAAATTGCTTTTTTTAAAAAAAGAAAAGAAATTAGTTTACTAATTTCAGATTTGGTGACATGCACATTGGCTTTGAGACCAGTGCCGGATTTACATATAAGCTAAACAAGCTATAGCTTAGGGCCCCACTCTCTTGGGGCCCCCAAAAAAAATTAAAGGGGGGGGAACCTGGATGTACATTTCCAAAATATAAGATAAAAAACAAATAAGATGCCTTTAGATACCTATTAGGTCCATAAATAACCATATAGCAAATATTCAACACAACAATTCAAGTGTTCATGGTGAGTTCTGGCACCTTTTCCTAGAAAAATATCACTGGGTATATGTAAAGTGTGTGTTGGTTACTTGAGAGTGTGGAGTAAGTTCCTTGTTGGAGATTGGAGAGCTAACTAACCACTGAAAAGCTAGGGTTTGTTTACTAATTTTAGCCAATGTGAAATATACTCGGAGTCAAGTGTGAATTTCATGCTCTTTAATCAGCTCATAGTAGTGAGGAATGCAGTTCCCCCAAAACGTTTGCTTTATATACACTATTTACACAATGGGCCCCACGTGATTGGCTAATTCCGGGATACTCCTGTATGCCAATCGGAGTGCGGATTCACTTCCACCTGGAGCTGGATTGGGTGGCTCCTGCGGACCAATCAGACTGCTGCAATCTCAATCCTATTGTTCTGGGACCAATCAGACTGCTGCAATCTCAATCCTATTGTTCTGGGACCAGTCAGACTGCTGCAATCTCAATCCTATTGTTCTAGGACCAATCAGACTGCTGCATTTTGGATCCTATTCACTCAGTACATAACACAATGCATTCTAATCGAGAAGGGGGCGGGGCTTTGAGATGAGCAATTCCTATATTTGTATTGTTCCTTCCTAGAGTTTCCTGCCTATTTCCCATTTTGTCTATTCTGCTTAATTCAAAGTTGAAAGAATATAATCCTGGTGAGCAATCTGGTTATCCTTGTTTGCTTCCCGTCTTAAAGTTATCTTATCATTTTGTCTCTGTAGCAACCATTCTTTAGCAGGCGGTATAGATTTTACAGGTAACTGGATTACAGGTGCTGATTTTTACACAAGGTGTTGTCTCCACAGTGCCTTGCAGGACACATTGGAGATAAGACTGGTACCAGGGTCAAGAAAGCTCTTAATGGGGCTCTCCTGTCATATTAAGCTATGCCAACCTTTTTACGCATGCCATGATCTACAGTAATAAACCACAGGATAAGTTCAGATTGGCACGCACCTATTCACAACCTTTGCTGCATATAATTTACATCTCAAGTCAGATCTTAAAATAGGCCAGTAAGGTCATTAGTAGTATATTATGCTGATTATTCTTCACGGCCTAATTAATAGGGATTGATGGGCGCTCAGCTCAAAGTTCATTTTTATCTAGTGTTACTACAAATTCATTTATTCAAATGGGAGACATCACAAACATTCAGCAGGCTGCGATTTGCATATGAAAACAGAGCCATCAGGTACCATTGGGACAACATATTACATATTGGTAACAGAGATACTACTAATGAAGAATGAACTTAAGATTTTAATAGAAGGAAGTTTATTGCTAACTTTATTGTGCAGGCGAGCTGTACCCTCAGATTTGTGGATTCACCAGGAAATTGCTGCCAGTGGACAGCCATCATGTCTGTTTTATAGAATGCATGTTTTTCATTGAGTCCACTGCACGTGGGAAAGGGAGATTTAACCCTTCTCTCCCCAACCAAGAGTCTGATTGAATTCCACATGCCCCAGCACACATTGTAATTAGCTTTAGAATAAAATCTCCCAATTAGAGCAAATTGAAGTTTTCTCCTGTCCTGAGGCTAAGGGGATCTCCAGAATTTTGACTCCGCTCCACATTCACTGTGATCCTGACGGAATTATTGGAGGGTTGAACGTAGCAGTTGTTATTTTAATATCCAGATGTAGTTGATAACCACACAGTAAAAGTACTGCCTATTTGTGCCTCCACATCCTCACCCACCATCTCCCAGAACCTGGTTAGCCTTAAAAGTAGGAGAGCAAAGAGCTCAAAGACAGAGGGCATGTAGCAGCACCCATTGAGGAGACGATGACAACGACAAATGAAGAAGTGGGAGGGACAGGGAGTGGAGATTCACCCAGGACAATGCCATTATCCAAGAGGCTGGTTCTATAGCCTCTCTCTATAAAGTTTGAAATAAAAAAAAGGACTGTAAGAAACCTTTCCTTGTCTTTATACTTTCCTGGACAACCAGCCAGGAGCCACTGACGGCATCCTGACAGGTGCAGACTAAAACTGTACTTCCTCTTTAAAAAGGTGAAGGTAAACAACCCCTGACAGTTAAATCCAGTTGCAGACGACTCTGGGGTTGCTGCACTCATCCCTCTTTCCTGGCCAAGGGAGCCGACGTTTGTCCGCAGACAGTTTTTCAGGTCATGTGGCCAGCATGACTAAACCGCTTCTGGCGAAACCAGAGCAGCGCACGGGAACACCGTTTACCTTCCTGCCGGAGCGGTACCTATTTATCTACTTGCACTTTGATGTGCTTTTGAACTGCTAGGTGGGCAGGAGCTGGGACCAAGCAATGGGAGCTCACCCCGTCACGGGGATTCAAACCGCTGACCTTCTGATCGGCAAGCCCTAGGCTCTGTGGTTTAGACCACAGCACCACCCGCGTTCCTCTTTACAACAGATCAATTTCTAATCAGGTGGGGAAAATAATACTCATCCACTGAGTTTTATTGGGAGAGCGTAGTGAATGGCAATTTAAATGTTGACCATGATGGCTGTCCCAGAGGCAAAAGGATTTTGGCTGTGTGTATAAGAAAGCCCTGCTACCCAAACTCCTGTCTCTGTTTTTAGGTTTCTTCTCTAAAGCTTCATTTCCCTTCAGACATTTTTGATTTGCTTGTTTCCTATATTTCTTCCGTGTGCTAGATTCACTGTTGCATAGTCCATCCACCACTGCCTTCATGATAATATCATCTATATTTTCCATAAGACGTGGGAGAATACACAGCAATTCTAGGGAATAAAGGCTAGTGTGGAAACCATCTTAAGTGGGGATATCAACCCAGATCTTCCCAGTTGCAGCCCATCCCTTTATCCATTGTATCCCACTAACTATTTCAGGTGACTAGAAGGAAAGAGTAGCTACTAATGATGTCATTTCAAGGAAGAAACTGGAACATTTAAATCGATTTAAAAATTCATTTAACCTTTGAAACTCTCTTAAACATAATATTGACTTTCTTCCGGTTAATTCCTTTGCCTAACCTCCTTAGCACTAATATGTCAGGTACACGGAGGAAAGGAGTGAAAAGGTCGACATGATTCTACCTTCTAATTTTATGTTTCAGTTAATATTTTATAACATTTTAAAAGCAAAGTAAATTGATTGAAATGCTCTTACACATCTTAGAGCCACAATAAACCAGTTGCGTGCATTGGCACCATGTGTGTGTGGGGGGGGGATGAATTCCAAGGCAAATTTGAAGTGTGAGGTCAGTGAGGATCACTAGGTGACCTTCGGTCAATCGCTCACTCTCAGCCTAACCTAACTCACAGGATTGTTGTGTGGATTAGATGAAGAGGGGGAGAACCATGTAAGTTACCTTGAGCTCCTTGGAGAAAAAAATGTGGGATATCAATGCAATAAGTAAGTAAATAACAAAGTCTCATGAATTGGTTCAGGACCCCTGGAAAGCTTCCTGTTGCTCTATCATCTTTGCAATATTCTGAGCATATAGGTCTTTGACTTTCTATACCTCTCAATTATTTTAAGAGGAAAACCCTTGCTTCCCCCCTCCCAATAGAGATTATAGAGGGAAATGTCACAGGCAGGAACAATATTTTCAATAACAGCACCTGTAAATCTTCACTTGGTTTTCTCCAACCCTTTATTGATTGTTCAGTAGCAGCTTATAGACCAACTAAGTTTGTTCTATTTTTTTTTTAAGTTATCAAAGAAGATTGTCTTAAAATGATTTGTCCATGTACCCGATAGGATCAAAGACAACTGCTCGTTCTGTGGCTGTGGGGGATCTGCTACGGCCTTCCAAAATTTCTTATGATCTCTAGATTGTATGGCTGAAAATAATATTTCCCAGCAAGTCTGATTATATCTTAACCGGCTGAGCTTAATAGATTCCCTTAATTGTTGGATTCTAGAGAAGTAGATGTCAGGTAGACGGAAGCTGCCCGACTCTCTGAATTCTCTATAAAGTTTCCTGACTTCGGATTTGATAGCTAAAGTCTTTTTGTCAGTCCGATCACCAATCCCCCTCTTCCCAGGAGGCTTATGTGGGTGTGGGTAGGACAGTTCAGTTATTAAAGTGTCAATAAATTCCTCAAACTGAGTGATTCCAACAACAGGAAGTTTGTTCTATATAAGCTTTCATGTGCATGCACACTTCTTCAGATACTTTTTCGTGCATGCACACGAAAGTTCATACCAGAACAAACTTAGTTGGTCTATAAGGTGCTAGTGGACAATTATTATTATTATTATTATTATTATTATTATTATTATTATTATTATTATTATTTCAACTGCATCAGACCAACACGGCTACCTACGTGAACCTTTATTGATTGATATCCTTTTCAAATTGGTTGATTTTAATGCGGAGAGTGCATCTTAAACATGTATTCAGTTGTTAGTACTGCAAGGCCAAGAGCTTCTTCTTAAAAATAGGCCAATTGACAACAATTTCCACAACATTGCACCCAAACATTTGCTGGGTATCTTCAATCTCGAATCCAAACTTCTAGAATAGTTATTTTAGAGGAAGTGAACAGATGCCAATCAAACCAATTTCACCCTCAGCTCCACTTCTGACTGATTCCAGGAGCTCTCCAAATTAGATAACTGAACAATAAAAGGGGCAATTCTTTGCTCTGTATTGAGACGATTTACAAGCACAGATGCGTTGTGGACTGGCAGAAGGGTCTCTGCGGTTCTATAAAAATAACATCATAAACATCTTTCAGCTAAGAAATAAAATTAGAATGTCATAGTGGCAATAATTTTATTAAATCCAGACAATGAACTCAATTAGAAAACCCAGTTGAAACTGTGAAGAACTTTAGTTGAGCAACAAATATTTTTGCTTTTCTCTCTCTTATTCATACTTTGCCAAGCACAATGTGGCACGGACTTGCCAAGCGGCACCGGAAAGTCATGTCTATGCATGTCCAGATGCCAAAAATTGCTTCTGTGCAGGCCCGATTTTCGCCATCTGGGCATGCGCAGAAGCAATTTCTGGTGCCGCAGACATGCGCAGATGCGATTCCCAGCATCACGCTGCGCCAGTCTGGCCCACAAACAATCTCCATGGGAGTAATCCAGCCCATAGCCGGTAAACATTCCCGACCACAGATCTATACTATATAGATTTATACATTATGTATACATCCTATTCAGCAAGCGCATGCAGGGAATAGCTGAGTACACTTGCCCCGGGCGTCGGAGGGCAAGTGAGCCAGGAGGTGCCCTGCCAGACTTTGGCTTTGATGCCAAAACCACCCTGTGCCTCCCAGCCAACCGAGGACTCCCACCCCAGGCCTCAGATAAGCTCTGCATTGGCCTGCTATACAGACATAAGCACCACATAATGCTGCACAACAGAGAAAGCCGAAATGTCAACATCTTGAGTTCCAGAAAAGTGAAATAGCAAGACTTTGTATGTTTCTCATCCAATACAGCAACACTAAGCACTCTAGTATACCATCAGGGCACTGCTGAATTTTGAAACTTCACCATCTGTGCGATTGAGTCTACTACAAATTGGAGGAGGGCAAGACAAGCCATATATGTGACAGAATGGAGGGTTGTGGAGTGCTTCCTTCAAACTTTAACATTTCTGAAACTGGGGTGGAGGGAGATTACTAACAACTAGGGAGCGGAAGAAACTCAATTCAGTTCACACTCAAAGATGAAATTTTTTTTAAGGAAAAGTGCACACACACTTTTCCTAAAAAATAATAATGGAATAATTTTGATTGAATAAAACAAAACAAAATGTATACATGATTACAAACAACTAGAAGAATTTTTTCAAGGACTACTAGAAGTGGCCCAAGTAACTACTGCTTTCCTAAACAGCATGCAAACTGAAACACAGCTCTCTTCCAAAGTTAGCTCTTCTCTGAATTTTGCAATGTGATTTTCCAGCCAAGTACCGGTAGTGTGTTTAAAAATGCATATTTAGAACAAAGAGAGCATAAAATGCACATATTAATGAAAACAGCATACACAAATGGATTATAATAGGGAATATTGCTTAGCAATATTAGGAGAAAATTGTACTAAATGCCTGTGAATCTTCATGATAATATTTTAAGGGGGTGGGGGAATTGCAGATATGGAAATGTGGGGGACTGAAATTAAGATTGGACAAATAAGAGACTGCAATTGACAGTCCCATCAATCCCTACTAACATCACCCAGAAATGCGTTGATGCTTGCCACACAACAGATACACCAAAGCTTTGAACAATATTGTTTAAAGCTAAAATAACTCCTGCATGTATATTATGATCCATTGCATCGCTAAATAATGAGGTTTTTGCATTGCTTTTCAAAACTGCTCAGACTTAGACTTTGGTGAGCTTCTAGAGGAAGACCTCCAGAGGTGGAAAAACTGATCAAGAGCCTGGCCACACACACACACACACACACACACACATGGAAATCAGCCCTGAGTGCTCACTGGAAGGACAGATCCTGAAGCTGAGGCTCCAATACTTTGGCCACCTCATGAGAAGAGAAGACTCCCTGGAAAAGACCCTGATGCTGGGAAAGATGGAGGGCGCAAGGAGAAGGGGATGACAGAGGAGGAGATGGTTGGATGGTGTTCTCGAGGCTACCAACATGAGTCTGACCAAACTGCGGGAGGCAGTGAAAGACAGGAGTGCCTGGCGTGCTCTGGTCCATGGGGTCACAAAGAGTCGGACACGACTGAACGACTGAACAACAACAAATATATATATACTGTACAAGGGGGCACGATCAATATATTTTTCAAAAGCACAAATGCAAATTGTAGAGATAGTAGATCTGAAGTGTGCACTAGGAGTGTGTCTTGGCCCTGTTTACTTTCTGTATTATGAGGTGAATATGGTGATTCAGGTGAGATTTCCAGGTGATTCAGACAGGTGATTCAGGTGGATGGCATTGTCTCCACACCAATGTTTCCTAGGGAGTCATGGCCTTGTTTACACCACCAGTTCCCTCTTGCAGGAGAACTACTACAGTCATCATTCTGAATTTCGTGAGGCTTTTTGCCTTAGAAGGGGTTCCCCTTCCTGCAAATTGCATCTAAGTCTGGCAACAAATAAAATGGACCCCCCCCCCGTAAAAAAAAAATATGCCCTGCATGAAAGCCCTACTTTCATATTTGTGCTTGAAATTTGACAGGCTTAATGGACGCTTGAGGGATTCCTGTGCCTGAAAAATTTCATCTACTTCTATGAAAAGGAGAAATTAAAAAAAAAACTGTAACTTTTTTGTTATTCCACATGATAGTGAATGTGGGGTATCACTTCTTGTTATTGGATATAATTCAGTCTCTGATAATCAGCCAAAACGGGAAGACACAGAGAAGCCCTGAAAACAGATTGAGCTGTTTCTCAAAGCTACAGATAGAAGCAGAATCTTGTGGCTGCTGCACAGCCCTAGTATGTCTGGCTTAAACTTTTATGAATAACACACAGGGCCACATACCCTTAGAAGAAAAATGTGCTGCACTGTTTAATAGTTTCAGAAACATTATAAATGAAACTCTTTAATCATCCACTGCCACTAGGTTTTTAGCTTGCCTATTAAGGCTGTACTCCATAAATATTTTCTTCCTGAGAATCCCTAGAGAATAAATAGAATACTTCTTTGTGAACTGGCTTTGTCTTAGCTTCGACACCTTTAAATTGAACCAGTGGATCCCTTTAACCTTGGGAGGGGGGTGAAGATATTTTGTCTTTGAGCTGTATACTCATGAGTCCTCTAGAAATGATGCTTACTTGGCTAGTACTGGGGGGATATTTGGAGCACTGGGTGGGGCAGGTGGTCAGTGTTGAGTTACAGCATGGGTGGCAAATCAGGAGTGAGGGGTAGTTTGCCTTTATAAGGCAGCTTCCCATTTCCCTGGTCCTCTGCTGTTCTGAGTAGGCACCTACTCATCCAAAAAACACAGCAGTGTGGGATTCCACAGTCACTTGGGCAGAGGGATTGGGAGGGTGATTTCCACCATTGGCATCTGGGAACTCCTCTTTTTTCCCTTACTGAACATTTCAAAAATAGATATGGGGCAGTGGTGGCGAACTTTTTTGAGATTGAGTGCCCAAACTGCAACCCAAAACCCACTTATTTATCACAGAGTTGTTGAGCGTTTTTTGGGAGGATTGATCAAAGTTGTTGACCTTTTTTGGGAGGGATTACATACCAAAGTTGTTGAGCTTTTTTGGGGGGAAGGATCCAGGTTTCCCCCCCCCCACTCACAGCAGAGTTGGGTGGTGGGGACCATTGCCAACACACTGTGCCATGCAGAGGTTCGCCACCACTGATATAGGGTAACAACTTTGTGTAATTGATTGGTGATTTTGCATCCTGAGTAAGGTGGCTGAGGGACAAAAGGGATTAGGTCAGGGTTGTCATGGTTCAAAAATCCGCACACAAAAGCTTTTCAGCTTTTTGAGGTATTTTTAAGGAAAATCCAACATGAGTTGCCATATGTCCGGGTTTCCCCAGACGTTTTCAGCAATTTCTGGAAATTCTGCCTGGCCACTATTTCTGACAGACGAATTATGGATATGTCTGGGAAATCCCGGACATATGGCAGCCCAAAATTAGGTACCACAGGACATACTAGTCTTTTTGCTGACCAACCTGACCCATAGGATCATATTTGACTTAGCTAGCTTTCTAGTTGCACTTTTTTCTATTAAAAATAAATGTACAAAATCCCAAATGATTGATTGCTAACATGATTTACAATAATGAAGGTGGACTAAGAATGTCACTTAGTAGGAGACTGTTGACTCTGTTGTTAAAGTTCTTAGCTGAATTGTAAATGACTACTATCTTTTTGGGTTTTTTATTATTATAGTTCTACTGCTTGCTGTTGATGCTATTCTTGTGACATTCATTTGTTTTACTTAGGTTTTGACTGATCAACCATTTTATGTAGTATTGTCATATGATTTGGTGACAGCTCTTGGTTAAGCAATAAGATTTGCGATTCCCATCTTGGTCAGAACTAACAAGGAGGGATATTAAGATAGATGCCCATGCTGAATGTCTCAAGGGGATATGGGAAGACAACAGTCCCTGAACTCTGGTAGCTTCATCCCATCTAAGTGTTAAACTGGGATAAGATTAAAAAAGGAAGGCTTATCTTAAATTGACCAGGTGAAGAAACACACAGATCAAGTCACTGAGTGATCTGGTGCCTGGAGCACGGATGAAGTTTCCTGCCTAAGCTGGACAGAAGGTGGTCCTCTCAGCTCTCTCCTTTATAGGATATCTATTTGGGTGAATAAATGGTGGAAAGTTTCTGCTCATCGAAGATCCTCATCCTCATACATATACTGCCCATCTGAAGATCACAAGTGGTTTGCAATATAAAAACACAAAAGTACATGCCACAATAACAAACAAAAACAATAACAATAACCTGCTGCCCACAGTTGAAGAAGAAGAAGAGTTTGGATTTGATATCCCGCTTTTCACTACCCGAAGGAGTCTCAAAGCAGCTAACATTCTCCTTTCCCTTCCTCCCCCCACAACAAACACTCTGTGAGGTGAGTGAGGCTGAGAGACTTCAAAGAAGTGTGACTAGCCCAAGTTCACCCAGCAGCTGCATGTGGAGGAGCGGAGACGCGAACCCGGTTCCCCAGATTACGAGTCTGCCGCTCTTAACCACTACACCACACTGGCCCTAGATTGTTGAAGTAGCTGAAGTCCTGGGAAAAGAGGAATGTTTTTATGTAACTTATTTGCTGTTTTTACTACGGGATGCTGGGGCAGTTCCTAGATGATTCAGATTCTGTGGATGAATTAGAACTTGCTCAAAATGCCAACAGTACCTTTGCAATCCATGGCTACAATTCAGTGCTCTGTCTCCAGGGCAATCATGGACTTCAGGGTCCTTCCGCCACCACTACAGGGCATACTTGCCAGTGCCAGGCTAATAGCTATGGCACTTCTGCACCACTTATTCCCTGATAATCATTTGGCATTTGAACATTTTCATCTTGGTATGGCATGGCAATGAGCACGCTGAATCAAAAAAGGAGAGGGAATCAGCTTGCATCACAGCTCATTGTGTCACTGAAGATCATCCAGCTTGAGTGACAGTATGATCATGTGGTGACCATTAACCCATATATTGCCATATTAAAATGCCATGCGAACCTTCGCAGACTGATTTCAATCTACCTCTTACTTCCTCTTCAACTCTGAAGAACTTTGAGTATGGCAGATGTCAAGCTGGCATGTTGTTGACTTCTTTTTCTTTGTCCCTATCAGCAGGGATATGTTAACTAGATTCAAATGATTTCATGTGAAATTACTGCTCCTGAATAGATGCTTTGTGAATGTTAAATGATTTCCCCTATCTGCACATTGGCAGACTGTCCAAATAATTTTGGAACAGTCCAGTCTGTTGGAAGAGATGCCACAGATGTGCAGCTTACCTTCTTGCTTAAAAAACAAACGGGGGGGGGGGAGAGAAAAGATTCAACGAGTTCAAATCATTACATTTCAATTCCTTTACAGATGGTGAACAAATTCAGCCTGAATCAAGCTCCTTTTCCAAGCTTGTAAGTTGGTCAAACCTTTCCCAGTGTTCATTACATTTTAATGATGTGTCATATTTTGAAGCATGCAAGGCGATAACATATGTCTAGATATATTAATGCAACAAAAAGAAGAGAGCTTTCAGAAGCAATGCTGGTATTTTCAGTCCCACGTACAAAACAGTGGAACATTTAGCATTACAGGTTTTGTCCGGTTAAATTTTTACAGAACTTTTAAATACTTGTCATGAAAAAAATATGTTCTTACAGGGAGAAGAAAAGCGTGACATCACTAATGCCAGTCATCTTCCAAACCAACAGGCAAGAATGATAAAACTTTCCATAATATGAGTTTGTCTATGAGTAGCAGCCCCACTCAAACTGCAATCATATTTAAGGCCCACTGAACTCAATGGAAGTTACTTCTCCATAGACATATATAGGACTGTATTGCCAGTTCTTTTTAAAACAAGTCAAACCTACCGGTACCTGTAAACAAACAAGCAAAAGCAAAACCAAACACATTATTACTAACTAGTACATTAACCCCGTTAAATTAACGGGCGCTAGAACATATGTGGTCAAACTGTTGCCCTAGCAACGTCGGGGACATGCGCAGAGCTGACTGAGCGGCTCTCGCTTATCTCGGTTCTTTTTCCCTAACAACCGAGCAGCTCTCGCTTGACATCGCTCGCCCGCCGCCACTTGTAACGGCCGCTGCCGCTTAGAAGTAAGGCCACGCGAGCGCGCACCCACCGCGTACCCGCGCACACCCGCCGCTTCAACAGTTTCGCCCGGCCGCCCGAAGTCTCTGCGCTCCAAGTCCCAACGGCTGTCTGTGGGGCACATGCGCAGTAGCGCAATCCCACGGACACAGGGACTGGACGCAGACACTTGCACTTTATTATAGGTGAAGAGAGCAGATGCGTTTCTAATAAAGGAATAGCTATATTACAATTTTATATCCACTTACCTAGTAGTCAGCTCCCTTGAAATCAGTGGGACTGAGTAGATATGTCTAGAAATGTGTTGTTAGTCTCCAATTCCCCCCCACATTTATCAACCTTAAATATAACCCCGTTTTTCTTTCTTTTTAATATGATTTTTCTTAAATTTTCTCTTTTACAATTTCAAATAAACATTTTACATACTTAAGATATCAATGACTTCCCTTCTTCTCTTTCCATGGCTCATTTTGCATATCTTATATCCCTGCATACTTTACAAAAACTATACCAATCGGTTTTCCGTTACTTCATCCATCAAAACTTTTTTACACTGTTGAATTTATCTTAATGCTGCCAGCGTTTTCAGCTGTACACAATTATTTTCCATGTATTCAATGAACGTCTTCCTATCTTCTTTAAACGTATGTTCTTCTTGTTCTTCTTAAGGCACAAATAAATAAACACTGAAGATTACCAATATTATAGGGTGATGTCCAACTTTAGTCATTCTCAGGGTAGGCCCATTTAAAACACTGAATTCAAATATGACTTAGTTGGATATCACCCATGGGCTAGAGCTGTCAGGATATGTCCTACTCACCAGTAGAACCTTGGCAGAGACACATGTCCGACTGGCATGTTCCCTCTCTCCTGGACGATTGTTTGGGAGCTTCAAAAGCATTCCTCAGCCTGAACATCACAGCAACTGATGCCAAAAGACATCAGCACACTTAGGGATCTGCAGAAGTTTGCGCAGTTGTGTAACACAACTCAGCAACTCAGCATCTTGGCTAATCTACTTTATTTACATATAAATACACATGGAGCACTTCATCATGGCTCCCTCTCTCTCTAGCATCAGGCAGCAAAGAGAAGGACAATAGTCCCACTTCAGGGAACACAGTAAGACAAACATCCTATCTTCTGTCACTTCCCAATCCTGTGCAATCAAAACACACACCTGACTATATCTGACTTTTAGAAGACATCTGATGGCAGCCCTGTTTAGGGAAGTTTTTAATGTCTGGTGTTCTATCCTGTTTTTAATATTCTGTTGGGAGCCGCCCAGAGTAGCTGGGAAAACCCAGCCAGATGGGTGGGGTATAATTAATACATTATTATTATCATTATTACCATAATTGAATTCTATGCATGTTCATTTAGAACTACTTCCTACTGTGCTTAATGGAGTTTACTCCCAGGTAAGGGTGCATAGGAGCTCAGCCATTGTAACATAATGTTTTCGGAGGTCTACTTCAGCTGATAGCCATTTCCCCCTGTAAGTAACCTTTTCTAGATTCTGCTTTTCAGAATAAAAACATCAGGGAGGGTTCGAGGGCACAAGCTAGAAGTGTGAAAACTGGGCCTTGTTGTCTAACAGCCAGTTCAATTGCTGCAGTGCCGTTGAGCTCCTGGGAACCTTCCTATATAGCATGAAGAGAGCCACCATGCTTGACATCATATGACGTTTCCAAACTGTAATTAAGTGCAACCCTAGAGAGAGAGCAATTAAGAATCTAGGCATGCATTAGAGATCCCATATCTAAATCTGAGAGAGAGAAATTGCCTTGCATCTCTATGGAAGAGGAATGAAAAGTTAAGATATGGTACAACCTGGAGGTTGGATCTAGGAGCACCCAAAGCTGAACAGACTTCAGTGAAGGGAGTTACCACCCTCAAGGTCTGCAAGCAATCATTATTGCTTAGATTTGAAGTTGGGTTATTTGCATCTACTTCTTAATCATGGTCAGACATCAATATTTTAAAGTTAAGGAAGCACCACCATTATTATGTGACATTTTGCCAGGCAACAACAATCCTAAATACTTTAGGCCAGTGCCTGGACAACCAGTCTTAGGAAACAGGGCATGAGAAATTAATTCCATTAATTTCTTTTATATAACAAAATGTACATGCCACTTGACCATCAGAACCCCTAAGTGGTTTCCATGAAATATACATTAAAATTGCCAATAAAATGAAATGCTAAAAACAAGCTAACCCAAACTTTCCCCCCAGAATGAAATCAGCAGTTTTAAAACACCGTGAAATGAAATTACATTTTTTAAATACATGGAAAAGTTGCATGCCTGGGTAATCTTGCTTAAACAAACAAAATCAATAAATGGAATATATATCAGGAAAAATTACGGCAGTTTAATTAGAAAAGGCCTATCCAAGCAAAGAAATGAGCCTACCTGCCATTTCTGTTTGCGGACAGTAAGCATTTGCCACAAACCTAGCTATCATCTGTATATGTGTGTATTTAATCCCCACATAATTCGCTTAGTTTATTTGTTAGAGTCTCTAATACTCCCACTCTCACTGTCAAAACAATACTTGGCAGTACTTAGTGTCTAAATACATAAGCTTTTATGCAAAAATGACACATTAGTCCCCCCACGGAGGTCCAGGTTGCCAAAGAAGATGCCTAGTGAGAAAAGTCTCAGAGATATGTGAGGTGGAGCACTTTTCTCATTCTAGTTTCAAGCACAGATGCACCTCCCAACTGAGACCATTACCTGTTGGCAGCACTGAGAAACTTTGATTTTGCTTTGCAATTAGATGATAGGAGTCGACGTAATGGAGAGAGAGAGAATTTCTCCCCAGATTAGAGAACATTTCCTTTTTAGAGCAGATGTTGGGATGCTGGAAAATTTGTAGTTCATCACATGGGAGTGCTGTATTCTCAGAGAAGCTGTTACTTCGGTAGTATTTCTCAAAGTCATTGCCAATTTATTTTCCTCGGTGCTCTATTAGCATCCAAATATAAGTTTTTGCCATGCTACTCTCCTCAGAATCTGAACATAATCCAGCCAAAAAACATTCGTCAGTCCAGCAACATAATGAAAGAAAATGCAATGACCACTACCAATTAATAAAATAACAGCTTGTGTTATAGGATTTATATATATCTAGATAGCTCTGAGTATCTTAGCCATAGTAAATGCCTTTATTAAATAGTGGGTGGACATAGCAGACAGCACAGTGATTCTCCAAGCAGCTCTCTTTATTCTCAGGCTGGAACAGAACTGAACTGAAGGGCTCAGCCAGCCTGCTTATATAGTACTCAGTAACATGCAACAGTAGCAACTCTCTCTCTAGCTACCCAATCCGTGAGCGGCCCTCTCAATCCTTCATTTGCATGTGCGGACCTGAATGAGAACTGCAACCACGGTAGGCAGAGTGAAACTATATACACAACACCGCTAGTGGCCTAGGGTGAGAACTTCAATACATAACAGCCTTGTTTGTTTAAGAAGATATAGGGTAGACTACCACCTAAACAGTGTTTCCGTGTGCTGCTCTGGTTCTCCAGAAGTGGCTTTGTCATGCTGGCCACATGACCCGGCTCCCTCGGCCAATAACGCAAGATGAGCACCACAACCCCAGAGTCGGACACAACTGGACCTAATGGTCAGGGGTCCCTTTACCTTTACCTTACCACATTTGGGGAGCACTTCTTGTTCTAAACCAGGGGTCAGCAACCTTTTTCAACCGTGGGCCAGTTTACCATCCCTCAGACTGAACAACAACAAGCTGTGATGCTTTGATTACAGTAGGAAAAGAGGAAAGCAGAACTTGAACTCTTTCAAGACATCACATTTGCTACTGAAATTAATCTAGCTTCATTTAAGAGGGAGAAGAAAGTTTGCAGTAATCAAACCAAGACGTTACCAAACAGAGACAACAGAAGCTAGGCCATCTCTGTTCAGATAGGTTAGCATCCAGGTCACCAACAGAAGCTGTTAGAAGGCACTCAATGCCACTGAGGTCACTTGTGTTTCCAGTACAGTAATGGGTTCAGAGGTACCCACAAATGGACCCGTGTAGGCTGTTATGGTGTGTTTTCTCCACCTATTAAGTTGGGATCATTATTAAGTTAATGATCCCAACTAGGTCTATTACATGCCAGCTTTGTTATGTTCAGACTGGAGCAAAGTGTTCCACAGATATCAATACCCAGAGATGCTTCTAATAGGTGAGATGAAAGCGAGGCAAGCCTTTAACTTCCTCGGGGTGGAGGTGACTTTGAGAACAGAGCTGGTTGTAAGTTGTTACCGGGAGATGGAGAAACACAGGGGCCTTCTTTGCTTTTTGTGAGAATCCCAAAGCTATGCCTTTGGTAACCTCTTGAAACCTAAATAGGGGAAGCAAAATCAGTTGGAGTTCTAATGCTGCAAACTTTCTAGCTTCTGCTTAGTCTTGCATAAATAAAATCATATATCATAAAGACACAACAAGCTTTCGGTGACCCTCATTCCAAGAAAATCAAACCCACGGCATGTATTGAGACCCCCAGGATATCTTTTTGGTCTGAGTTTGGGGTGTCCGCAATAATACATTAATTATCCAGCAGTATAGCATTTCCAGTTTTTGCCATCTAACATTTTCATGCTGGAATTTTAACTGCCAATACTTAAGAAATATAGCCATTTGGGATACTTACCCTTGATATAATCTTATTCATGATCATAACAAGCCAATATTTTTAGCTGGTAATATATTTAGGTACAGACTCCTTCTTCTCTAATCTCACTGCATAAAGCATTAAATGCTCTCCAATTTGGATGGGGAAAGAAAATCTCCTAAAATGGGATCAAAGGGAACTATTGCAAAAAGAGAGCATGAAAGAATACCATGAAATCAATGCACTATAAATAAATAGGGCAATTAAAAAGAGATATATTAGACAGCTTTGCTCTGAAAAAAAAAATCACAGTGGCTGAGATGTTCGCCTAGAGTAATAAAAACAATAACAAAAAGTCATAATTCTTGCTGTAAAAAGACATAATGGCATTCTGGTTGAGACTAATAAGGAGATTAAGCAAATATTTGTTTCCTATTACATATCATTGTATGGCTGTCAGTATTCAAATAATAAGCAACAGGAAAATGTTTAGATGTCCTACATTATGTTTGGAATAATGTTAAGCTGTTAATAGGAACATAACTATATGAGACACAATAAATGAGATAACAATAATTCCATTGGTTAACACTACTCTCTCAGATGGATTCTTGGCTGAAAGTTGTACATGATCTGTCCCAAATTGCCTTCCAAGTTTTACAGAATCCAGTCCTTAACACAAAGGGAAAGGAAAGTGCTGGCTGAAATCAGTGCATGATGGCGGTGACGATAATTATAATTACCACAGAAGTTATTATGTGAAAATCCATAAACTGAAATGGTAATAGAAGGTTTATTTATTATTTAATATAATTTTAATGCAAAAGCAATGGATGGTTATATGTTTTGTCCTGTGTTGCCTCGAAACTAAACATAAGTTGAAACTGTGTCTGATTAGATTTCTGTGAAAATTCGGTTTGGCTGCTAACAGAAGTCTTGGTTACAGTTACTAAGAAGGGCAGTTAGCAGTACCGAACGTTACTGGACTTAAACGGATCTGGTTCATTAGAAGGGGCTAAACTAAAAGAGGGTTGGAGAATCTTAGGCCAAGTGACCAAATAGGACATTCCAAGCCTCTCTCTCTGTGTGTGCCCCACGACTCTCCCCATTCCACACACCTGTCTCCTCAAGTCACATTCATTTTCTGCTTCTGCTTTCATACCTTCCTTGAGTGTTTTCGCCTGACTGGAACGTGTCCCTGGACTCTGTAAATGGCTTGTTGCCTGTGTGTGTTTAGCAGCTAGCTGTGCAAAGGAAAATAACCCATAAGGTCAGGACAGACACAGAGAGGGTGTTACAAGAAGAAGAAGGTTGTAGAATAAAGGGAAATAGAAGAGAAGGCAGAAGGAGAGGCAGAGAAGAGAAGAAGGATGCATTTGGACATGGGGAATATTGCATTAGTTTTCCTGATTATTATTTTGCTAGTGTATTCCATGTTCTAATGATCCTTTCATACTGTTGTTGTTATGTTATGTTATGTTATGTTATGTTATGTTATGTTATGTTATGTTATGTTATGTTATGTTATGTTATGTTATGTTATGTTATGTTATGTTATGTTATGTTATGTTATGTTATGTTACGTTACGTTATGTTATGATGTTATGGAACCAGTGCTATTTTTCTAGAAAAACAGGTGCTGGAACTCACCATGAACAGAATTCCCTTGTTCTCTTACAATGGCAGTGACGCCCACCTGAGAAGTGCTGGAACAAGCTCTGGCAAGTTTCGGACAAAAAAAAAAGCCCTGTATGGAATTATGGCTTTTTGGCCGATATATCAACACATCACCCGAAATTTCATTTGTACCAGTGGGTGCGGTTTGACACTGGACAACATCACTGCTCTCCCACCCTTTCTACAGAGTCCCCAGAATTCATTTAAAGGGGAAATGTGTTTCAAATCTGTTTTAAAGGTGGAAGGTATGAACAGCTTGGATCTAGTAGGCTGCAGCAGAAGGGAAGGAGAGGGAGAGCTAGTTGCTTGTCGAGACCACGAAACCACCCCCTCAAAGATGAATAAAGACACCAGGAGACAGAATATATGGTTAATGTTATTGGGCAAATTTTGGCCACAACTTTATTGGTTACAGAATGCGAGCCGTAATAGGCTTAGGCATTGGATAGACCAGACTATATCTGACTCCTGCCCGCCGTGCAGGAGGTCTGGTAAGGGTAAACCACTGGTAAGGGGAGCATAGCTGTCAAGTATCCCGTATTGGCCAGGATTCTCACGTTTTTATACGCGTTTCCCGCGTTTATCCCGTATGAATCAATATCCCGTATTTTCCCGGGTTGTGGGCGGGGCGCGGCACGCTGGCCAGGCCCTTGGGCGTTCCCGCCCGGCAGAGCCGGCCCCTCGTCTGGGCAGAGGGCGAGGCAGTGAAATAGAGACGGGGCTGGCTGGCCCGGCAGAGCGACCTCAGCCAGGTAGAGCGAGCTTGGGAGCCTCATGCGCGCTGCTGTCGGGCGGGAGTGAGAGAGGCAAGGCTCCATTCCGTGCATCCTGCCGCCCGGCTCGGCTTCCATTTCCAGCACCAGGCGCGCGGCTTCTTTCACACTCAGCGAGCGAGCGCGCGGGGGAGAAAGAGGAGAGGAGCGCGGAGGGGGGCGGCTCCAAACCCGGCCCTTAGCAACCTTTGCCGCCGACGCCGGCACGTCGCCTTCGCTGGTCTGGCAACCTCCGCCTTCTCCTCTCCTCAGCAAGTCCCAGAGGAGGAGGAGGAGGAGGAGGCAGCAGCTCCTGCAAACATTTGCCTGGGACAGGAGAAAACTCTTTCCTGTCGCTCCAGACTACTACGCGCAGAAAAAAAGAAAAGAAACAGAAAACCTTCCTGCTGCTTTTGTTTCTTATTGGGCCTCCGCTGTCCAATCGGTGTCCCCGAGTTCTCCCAAGGAGCCCGGCTCGCTCGTCGCTCAGGCTGCAGCAGCAGCACCTAACTGGAGCTACCCCTAGACCCTGTGGTGCAGGGGGTGTGGAGGAGACTTGCTCCGGGAGGCTATGGGGGAGATTCCCCTCGGGCCGACTCCCTAGCCAGACTCCCTGCCTTCTCTACATAAGGGTTCCCCCACCCCCCGGCCACGCTCCTCTCCCTCCTCCCTCCACCCCGCTATTTCGAGGGGGGAGGTGGGGGCGGGGAGGATTCAAACTTGGATGGACGTTGGCGGCGCCTCTCGGCTTAGCAGAGATCAGGCGCGGGAGAATCAATGAGGGCAAGAGAGGGGCGCTGCTAGATAGTGTGCCACTAACAACAGCAGCGGGGGGAGGAGCCCGCTCGACACTTCCTGCCAGATAGTGAGGCGGCTTCGCCCCGCCCCTCCTCTTTCGTCACTCCACCCAGGCTCCACCCACTTTTGCTTCTGGCTCCGCCCACCACTGCCATGTGACTGATAGGTGATCCCTTATTTTCAAATCCGAAAGTTGACAGCTATGAAGGGGAGCCCCATCGATGCAGACCAACTCAAGCTTGCCCTGGGTACCCGAAGGGGTCGTGGCATGGTCCTAGCCCCGCTCCGGGCTTCGGACAAGATCCACACCCCCAGATTCCTTTAACGGAATACCCTTAACCTTGGAGGGGCAGGCGATGGCCGGGCCTCCCCTCCCACATCATAAGGTCACGAAATGCCTAACTGCAAACCTTGCAAAGTTGTGACGATTGCTAAGAGGTAGGTGAAAACCAAATGGCTAAGCCAATCTGCCAAGTGGAAAAAATTCCTACCAGGCCCCTGACACAAGATGGGCAACTGACCGAAGTCCAAAGCAAGGCCAGTGAAGAAACCTGAAAGTAGGGAGGGAGGGCAGGAGATTGAGGAAGCAAGCCAAGAGGAAGCCTCCTGGCTCACGCCTCCGTTTAAAAGGGATCCCAGCCACGCCCCCACAGCCAGCTGATTGGCCGGCTGCTGCTGATGTGGCCGGGTTCCCCCGGGCAATGTGAGACAACGTCCCCCGTGCCCGGGGAGAGTGGGGAGTTGCGCGGTCCACCGCAACCCCGCCCCACGTTTAAGTGGAGCGGATCTAAGGATATTTATGTACAGGTAGCTTGCAAGAGAGTCCAGTCCTGTAAGCGAGAGGAAACCCCAGCAGATGTGGCTCCATAGCCCCATCTGTTCTCGCTCTCCTTCTTTCTTACAGAATAAGCTGTTAGCCATTTATTTTACTTGTTCAATTATTTAGTACAGTAGCTGTTTCAGATATGTCATCTTCATTCAAAGCAGTGTGAGCTATCTCGGGCGATTGTAGAGGCTGGTTTATTTATCTTGTAAAGAAAAGAGAGGTCCTTCACTGAGAAAAGTAATTTTAAGATGAAGGCAGAAGGGGAGGGGGGCCTCACAACCTCCCAGTTTGCAGGAAAGGCAGGATATAAATAAATATACCAATACTAATAAATACCCTCTCACATAGTGGTATGAAGGGGAAGCGCCGTTGTGTGCTGGGGCTACACCTTTGGCACATTGGCACGCATGCCGGCCATACTCACCCACCATCCGTGTGAGGGGGCTGTGCGCACATACAGGTGTACACAAGTGGGATGCATTGGGCTGTTTCACACTGGTGTCAGATGTATGGCTAAACAGTGTACCAGCAAACCATGTAATCCAACTGTATCACTTTATGAACCTGTTAGGTGACAGGGCATTTTTCAGCCTATCATCTTGCATTCCTGAATCCGTAAAATGGGAATATGGTGGAGTTAAACCTCAAAAGGTGAATGAGAACTGGGTCGTATTTAAAAAACAAAAAAACTACTGACTCCTAGCTAATTTTATGCCAATAGTTTTAGGTTTTTTTGTTAACATTCTTACTTTTTATGTGTTTTGTTTTATGAAAATAATACAACATAGACAGGGCCGGATTTAAGTTTGATGAGGCCCTAAGCTACTGAAGGTAAGTAATGGGGCCCTTTATATGTCCAGCTGTCCTTTGTCAACAACAAATTGTCGCTGTTTTTTGTGTTGAATATACCAGTATGCTATATGGTGATTTATGGACCTAATAGGTCCATAGACAACACAAAACACTGTTACTGTATGTAGGTTTTATTTTATTTGTTTTTTATCTTATATTTTGGAAATGTACATCCAGTTTTTTTCCCTTTATTTTTTTTGCCCCCCTCCCCAAGAGAGGGGCCCCCTAAACTATAGCTTGTTTAGCTTATACGTAAATCCAGCACTGAACACATACTTTACCAGAAAACGACAAATCATTGACAAAACTGTTTCAGTTCCACAATTTGCACTCACTTTCTCTGTATTGTACACATTACATACATTTCAGTGTATTTATTTCAGATGGGTCCTACGCATTATTCTATCATCATCTTTGCCAACTATCCTTTTAGTTGTTGCATTATAATTCCCCCCCCAGTTTGTAATATATTGATTTACCCCGTTCATTTACAGTGAGCATCTGTACACAGCTGTTACTTCAACAGGCAGCAGCAGAGGTGATTATTACAAGATTACATGTTTTTTAGCTACTGGCACTATTCCTGTTTGTGTGAATAATGAGACAAACAGATTTTGTTTACTTTTTACATTTCATGTCTATTGTCTCTATGAAAATGGAATAGTCACATCAAGCAGCTGAAGCATTTCTTTATGCCTATATTGTTGCAGGTGCTGGGAGACTTCTATAAGACTGATGGATTGCTAATAGTGCCAGGGAATAAGTTGAGGTGTCACCAGTTGGAGATAAGGATAGTAACTGTTCTCTTGATAGCTAGGAACTCCTTTCCCATATAATGCACATCAGGAGTTTAGTGAAGGTAACATCTTCTAACTAAGAGAAAGTTAGGGGGGATAAATCAAAACAGTTAAATTTGGAAATGTAGAGAGAATGAGAGAGAAAAGGTTTCTACGAAAAGAGTTTCTAGCTGGAGTTGGCTGAAACTGGGATCTCTGGGATCACAGGTTTGGTGGGGTTTGGAGGTGAGGAAAAATATACATAAATCACCCATGTGGAGTGTGAGGTTTGGAGCTTTCAGGGTTAAAGAAGCTCAACAGTACGCTCCTCCCACAGGGATGGGGATTTGTCACTACATCCGGGTATCTGCTGTATGCGATGTCTTTGTGATTTATGTGACGCACCGTTTATTTTCTGTTCAGTCTTACTTTTGGTTCTGAACCGGAGTGGAGATGTCCTCCCATTCTCCGGGAAAGTGGCTATGATTTATATGCTTGTAATAAAGCGTGTTTGCTTTGAAACAACCCAGACGTTGTGGAATTTATTGCTGGCACAAGGCACACATATCGCTGCGCAAGAAGAAGTAGTAAGAAGTTTGAAAAAACTCTGCTAAAGCACTGGAGAAGCAGGAGAACGCAGAAGGAAGCGTAACTGGACACCACCCCAAGTGCTAAACTGGTTTTGAGGCTTTCCCAGTTAAAACTAAAAGTCCAACTAAAAGTCCAACTAAAAGTTAATAAAAGAATTGGCTGGATCTCTAGATCCAAAGTTCTGGGCTAAGCACACTCTCCAGCAAGAGAAAGCTCCCAGCAGTTTAAAAGCACAGAATCATGCAGCAAAGTGGAGCATGGGAATAATAGGCTGTCAGACCTTTTAAATATCCTGCTCTAGCCACTTACAGCGCTTCCCCTCTCTGCCCGCTTCTGCAATGAACATTCCACACCATTTAGTAAGTTTAAATGGCTTTACTTACAAACTCCAAAGGTCAGATTCATATGTTATTCCATGCAGCAGCAAAAAGGACACAGGTAGAGAGTACTGATTTTACAAAATACAGAAAAATATTTCTGAACGCACAGTCTGGGCTTGAAGCGATCAAAGCCAGATGTGTTGCCTGATCACATGGTAGAAGAGAGTGAACAAAGGAAGTTTCACTTGCTTCTTCACCGGAGGTGAGGGGCATGACCTGAGTCTTGTAATACAGTTCTGTGATCTTAACCCCTTCATGCATTAAGCAGCCCTAAGCTTGTTAGTTATATCTGACTGCAATTTCCCACAGGTTTGCTGTCTGCCGGAAGATTACCTATTTTCTTCCAGTTTGCGCCATTTGCATACTTGTAAATAAATTGTTACAAAGGCACCAAAACCCAAATGTTCTAGTGGCATTACTGCTAAAAACAATCAGTCTAAATAAATAAATAAATTTTCATTTGGAGACGCAAGAACCACTTAACAACATATGACAAGCGTTTGCATTTCAACCTATCACATTTCTCTTTTCCTACTGCCAAACCTCATTTTTGAAATGAGCTCTTCTTGAACACCATCTGCCAATCATGATAAATTGTGCCAAGCTACAGGAGATACAAGGATTGTCAATGGCTGACAGTTATTTACAATTACTACACACACACAGAGAGAGAGAGAGAGAGAGAGAGAGAGAGAGAGAGAGAGAGAGCAAACAAGCAGACATACAGACACACACACACAAACACAATGGACTATTGTGCTATCTGGAAAACGAGTTAGTTGTTTTTTTATGAAAATCATATTAAGTAGCATACAATTAAATCTGCCTATGGGAGGAAATCAAGTGTACTTGATTTTATAAGACACTATGAAGGAAGAAATAAAATAAGAGAAATGCTCTTCCACAGATTACATATATTTACTTGTTATTTACATTTATAAACTGTTCTTCATCCTGCAGGATCCTAGGGTAGTGAACATTTATAATAGAGACCACAAATGAATTACTTTAGACATCATTCAGATGAGTACCAGCAGCATCAAAGCTGGCCTGATAAGCTTTATCAATTTTATACTGTACAGAAAACACCTAAGTCTGTACCTTCCAAAATTATGCCGTGGGTCATATGGGCATCAGTGAATTCAAAATGACCTTTGTGATCTTATCGGAGTGCTCTTTATTTGCATACGTTATCAATGGAAATCAGGTGTTCAGAATTCATCAGGTTTTTATTATTGTAAGCCACCTTTGGGGCCCACCCAAATAGAAAGTGGGAAATCTTAACAATATATTTTTATCGGTATTATCCTCTACAAATTTCATCAGATCATCCAGCAACGTAGATAACACAATATAAGCAGCCACAAACCAGTGTTCCTCTCTTTATACCTAAATAATTTCTATTCCCCAACCCTAAAGATGGGAATGGTTTTTAGAAGCAGGCAACACAGCTAGGCAACTCAAGGATAAAGGTAAAGGGACCCCTGACCGTTAGGTCCAGTCACGGATGACTCTGTGGTTGCGGAGCTCATCTCGCTTTATTGGCCGAGGGAGCTAGCGTACAGTTTCCGGGTCATGTGGCCAGCATGACTAAGCCACTTCTGGCGAACCAGAGCAGCGCACGGAAACGCCGTTTACCTTCCCGCTGGAGCGGTACCTATTTACTTGCACTTTGATGTGCTTTCAGACTGCTAGGTTGGCAGGAGCTGGGACTGAGCAACAGGAGCTCACCCCGTCATGGGGATTTGAACCGCTGACCTTCTGATCGGCAAGCCCTAAGCTCTGTGGTTTAGACCACAGTGTCACCCGCTGTGGTCTAAACCATACTTTTAAACTCACCACCCCAAACCCTGGGGACTGTAGTTTGTTTAGGATGCTGTGAATTGTAGGTCTGTGAGAGGTAAACTATGGTTCCCAGAATTCGGGCTGGGGGGGGGGTAAATGTATAGGGTATATGCATCCATGGTTTATGTGGCAAATGTGCACCATTCTTGCCCATCATTTGGCTAAATTTTAAAGGTTGCTGCATATTTTTCTTAAGAAGTACACCTGCATTAATAATGTGGAGATTCATATGATCGATATGCCAAATTCTCTCACAGTAATATTTATCAGATAAAACCCTTATATGCATTGATCTTTATCCTCTCTCCTTCCCAACACAATTCTTTCATTTTCTCCTCTTGCTCTCCTCTTCTACCAGATTACTGAGACGACAGAGGTTTGATTTCAGATGCAAATCAAAATCAAGGGATCATTTTATCTGCTTTGGAAATATTTTGAAAAAGGGAAAGAGAATGCATTTAGCTGTGTAAAGTAAAGCAGAAGTGTTTGGAAGGATTGGGTATGTTTAGCTTTCAGACACACAAACAAACTGGGCCTCATTCTATTCTGTACACATCAAACTGCAATGAAAAAAAAGGGGGGGAGGAAAGCTCTGAATTTAAAACGGAATTTAACAATTGTTGTAATTGTGGAGAAGGTATATATTACCACTGATAACTCAATCCAAGCATAAAATATGAAGATGAAAGAAATGAGGGGACATATTGATTGATTCCACACTGGAATGCAGATTAACATCATGAATTCTAAATTAGTAATCAAATGTTTACATTTAAATATTGACAAAGTCAGACAAAGCCAAGCCTGGCCTGCTGAAATTCAAACAATAATCTTATCCATCAATAAGGGAGAGGAACTCAAACACGATAAAAGCTCAAACCCCATTTCCTACCCAAACAAAGCATGCTATTAGAGCAGAAGAATAAATTCAGATGTCTAAATCCAGCACAGACCTAGGCATGTTTGACACCATTGATTTCAATCGGCTTAAGTACGCCTAAGTCTATGTCAGATTTCGGCCAGACATTCGTAACTATATTCCCGGAATTGTTTCATGACAGTTATCTGCAGAAAATGGCCGAAAGCCAAGAAACCACAAGAAAGGTCTTAATGCTGTGTAATTCACTGTAGTCTCATCACTTTGCCAATGTCAATGTTGTTCTCCGTATATCATGCGAAAGGTTATTGCCCCAGTTTTTGTAATTGTGCATGAATGTAAAGGTGAAGTTCAATTGCTGAACATCCGCCTGAGGAAAAAGTTAGCTAATGGTCTGAGATGGAAGTAGAAGGCCATTAACCTTGGATCTCATTAACGTCCCCAGAAGGATACCAACAAAGTTATGCAAAGGTATTTCATAAGTGCACCCAAGAATGGTGAAAAGCAAGTTCTAAATAAGAACAGCACATTCTATAAGGTGTGTTCCACTGTGTTTGGAAACATAGCATTGGAATCATGGACTAAATAAGAATATTGCTATGAGTTTGAGGGTGTCAGGAGCCTCTGATCCTTGGATCAAGCAAGTATGAAACTCATTTAACCATCATGTGTTCAGGCAAAGGCAAAGACTGGTTCGGTCAAACTGGAGACTTCTGTGGTGCTGCACCAAGCACAACTATGAAGTCCAACGCACACCCCAAGCCACACCCAACCTCTCTCACCACCAAGGAAATATGAGTGAATAGTAAGAGAACCCATACAAGTAACACTGACACAACTCCTCACACACACCTAAGTAGAATAATAGAAGCATAACCAGTTCTTTTCTTCTGGGGGGGGATGCAGGGGGACACATACCCCTAAACATTTTGAGAATCTAAGTTTGGCCTCATTGAGGGGCAGTATTTTAATATGAGTAGGAAAATGAGAGTACCCCAAAACGTTTAATTTGGTATGAAAACATCCTGGTAAAAGGATTCAGATCTGCTAAACTCTTAATTTCCCAAATTAAGTCTTCAGCTACTTATATTATTATGTAAAAATTGTGGTGAGGTTTAAATTTCCACTTATATTCACTCCTTATTATGCACTGACACAATGAAGTGCCTCTTGACACTGAACTCCTGATGAGATTTTGTTCCTCCTTTGCTGACTACCTCTTTCTACTTATTAGGAATCTGACATTGTTCCCCTACTGAAATGACAAAAAGTGGAGTTGAAAAATGGCACGGAAGGGAACCATTCTGCTAGAGCAATTGTAGGTGTGAATTCTTCATAGATGTTCGTCAAATGCAGGCTTCTGTTTTGCAGGTCCAATTTCCAAATTCTACTGAAATGTGAAGCTTGAGGTGGAGAGCTGTGGACCTCACATCTTTTGCAGTGTTGAAACCAAAGCTGAAACGTTGTTGATGTTTCTTTCAAGGTTGAAAACGTCTTCTTTGAGTTGCACAGGGAACCCTTCAAAACTAAGATAAAAGTAGTGGTCACAGTAGAGGCTACTACCTTATTCTTGACCCAACGTGCATTCTCCTCCCCTCCTCCCCATCCCAAGTGACGAGAATGCAATACAAAAAGCATTGCCATTCCTTACTTACTATTGCCTACAACCCACTTGGGTGAATTGTCTCAGTGCCAGATGTGGGATGTGATCCATGAGAGGCAGTCAAGTGCAACATTCCTTGTAATGCTAGAGAAGACATAGGAGGGAATGTTTGGTCCAGCCAGTCAAAACTTCCTGTTCCTCCTGGCTGGAACATCCTTCCTTTTGCATGTGATAGAAGGTGGGTGTGACCTAACCTGTCCAGGTAACAAAAGGATGAGTCACACAGCACCCTTCCCTCTTTTTCACTTCCTTCTTTGTTTGACCAGTTTTAGCTAGAACGGCTCTGCTAGCTCTCCGCTAGCAGGAGCACTGGGATTATTCCCCCGTATGGGGTAGATCCACATGTACATATTTGTAACTAAGTCTGCCTTCAGGAATCCAACTGTGAACTGATGTGAGTAAACTTCTTTTATTGACTTTGAATAAGACTGTGGTGTATTTATTCTTTTAAGAGGGATTCAAGGGAATTTACCAGGAATTTACAATTCAATCTGAGACAGATTGAATTGTATAATAGTGAGAGGCTCACACGAGCCTGCAACCAGCTATCTGCTGTGCATGTAAAACGGGGAATGTAACTGCTACATAAAGGAATTTGCTAGTTCAAGTTAGGAAGGATATTAATAAACAATATATCCTCTCCTGCCACCCTGAACATTCCCACACCAGATTGGTTATTTAGCACTGAGACATTACAACTTGATCACAAATTACCTGGGAATCGCGTTGGAAGGGAAATGAAGTGTCACTGGAAGACCAAAAAAACCAAAAAACACTGGAACAGCTGCTAAAGTAAAGTGCAGGTGAAAAGACACTCCAGATTTCAGAATGTTGTAGGAGGGTTGGTGAATGTTTTCGAGCTGAAAATTCAACACAGCCCAAATGTATAAAGAGCTTTAGAAGTAAATTGTTTAACACACCATGGAACACAATAGCAAACAGCACTGTTATCCAATGCATAGATATTTTATTACCCTGCCATTTCCAGTCTATAAAGTAATTGTGTCTGTAATCTAAATAGAATTGTATTTCACTCCTTTTGCATAAAAGAATTTTGCTCTGATACAAAATGCACAAGAGAACTATATTCCCCCACTCAACAACCATCAACATTAATTTTACTTACAATACTTTAATCTCTCTCTTTAATCTCTAAAAAAACTACAAAGTGTATTTCATTATTTAGGTGCAATTAGAAAGCAAAAGCAATTTATTCAACTATTTAATTCCTCTCAGCAATGTTTAAGGATCTAAAAACAAATCAATCAGTGTTGATGCTATCGGGTTTTTTATTTTTATTTTTATTTTAAAAAAACCCTTAAAAGCAACACATTAACTGGTTTCATTCCTATTTGCAATGAAAACAAATTAATTAGCACATTCTTCCTTGCAAGAGATCAAAAGCAATTTCAGCAATAATTTCACTCTGATTTGTAATAAAAAAATTAATTTGCCAAAGCTTTATTCGGAGATTCTGAAGCCATTCACTCATTTGCTTTATTTGAATTCACAGACAAGAACTCAAAGCAATTAACAGACATGAACCAGGTACTCATATTCTTAAAGAATAACGTATACATTGCACTACATCTATAGTTTTGTGCACCAGTCATGAACTTAAACTGAATCCAAGAGCCTAGTCTCAAAGGTAATATTAACTTGTGTATTACTATTCAAAATTTTGAGAGATTCATCAAGCTGGGAGTTTGCTATGGAACCTTGTTGCTTTCTGCAACCCTATCAAGCAAAACGGACACCCATTTCCTGTGAATCATGGTCACTATTACAGTCACACATAGCAAACTGTATCAGATGTGGGGAACTTCAGGTCCAGGTGACAAATAGGGCTTTCCAGAATTCTACATCCATTCCTCAGAAATATCCCCAAACCACATCCCATCTTCCTAAGCCTCATCACTCCCTGACCCTGCTTGCCACTATGGAAACGTTTTCTTGTCTGGAATATGTCCTTGAACCCCGATAATTCCTCATGCTTGCCTGGATGCAGGACAGAGAGCAGTGTGTGAATGTCTGAAGACAATAAGAACTGGTTGAAATATTCAGGAAGAGCATGCTGTGCCTTCCCCAGGGTGACTGTGAAACGTGTAGCATGTATAAGAATACAGAAAGTTGCCTTATACTGAATCACATCATTGGTCCATCTAGATCAGGCATGTCCAACTCTATAGAGGCTGTGATTTACTCCCAGTATAATAAAACTGGCGGTGATCTACCCATTGTCATTGTCCATGGTTGCTGAGCCTTTTTTAGGGGGAGAGACCAGAGTTGTTGAGCTTTTTTGGGGGGGGTAACTCAGTTGTTGAGCTTTTGGGGGAAAGAGCTGCATTATATTGCTCACCCAACAGTCACCCATTTCTTCTTCCACCACTCTGCCACAGACAAACGGAATAAAACCTTTAACAGCACCAACGGCAACGATGGGACATAGCACCAGAGGCGGGGCGCATCGCAATCACTCAGGAGCAGCCAGGTGATCTCTTTTTTAACTCCCACAATCGACCTGGAGAACTCTGGCAATCAACCTGTAGGACATGCCAGTGTGGTGTGGTGGTTAAGACTCGTAATCTGGGGAACCAGGTTTGCACCTCCGCTCCTCCACATGCATTTGCTGGGTGACCTTGGGCTAGTCACACTTCTTTGAAGCCTCTCAGCCCCACTCACCTCACAGAGTGTTTGTTGGGGGGAAAGGGAAAGGAGAATGTTAGCCGCTTTGAGACTCCTTTGGGTAGTGATAAAGCAGGATATCAAGAACAAACTCTTCTTCTTCTCCTTCTAAAGCATTGGTATTGCCTACTCTGACTAACAGTCAGTCTCCAGAGTTTCAGGAGGATGCTTTATCTAGCCCTGTCTTTAGGCACCAGGGGTTGAACCTGGTATTTCTGCATGCAAGGCACATGTTCTACCACTGAGCTACGGAACATCCCTGTATGTTGCTACATGCACTTTTATGCCCCTCCCCCAATCACTATCTCCTCTGAACCCTCAAAAAACACAAAACCCACACCACTTCCTGTTTTAAATGAAGACAACACAAGGCCTCAAAGCAATTAAATACAACCAGAAGAGCTTCAAAACAAAAGCATGAAAGATTGCAAGGAAGACACCAAGTAAAACCTGTTTCAGGATCAAGTCCCACAATGTGGGTTGAGGGTGCCGCCTCTGAGGAGGCCCTTGGAGGGCAGGAATAGCCAGAGAATTGCCTCTGAGGGAGATCTTAGCAAATGGGCAGACTCACGGAGGAAGTAAAAAAGAAATAGCTTCGTTTCTAATCTTTGGTGCTGAAATGGCTAACCTTATTTTGACATGCAAATTAATGGCGCCTATTGGAAGTGAGAGCTGGACCATCAAGAAAGCTGATCGTCGAAGAATTGATGCTTTTGAATTATGGTGCTGGAGGAGACTCTTGAGAGTCCCATGGACTGCAAAAAGATCAAACCTATCCATTCTCAAGGAAATCGGCCCTGAGTGCTCACTAGAAGGACAGATCCTGAAGTTGAGGCTCCAGTACTTTGGCCACCTCATGAGAAGAGAAGACTCCCTGGAAAAGACCCTGATGTTGGGAAAGATGGAGGGCACAAGGAGAAGGGGACGACAGAGGATGAGATGGCTGGACAGTGTTCTCGAAGCTACTAACATGAGTATGGCCAAACTGCGGGAGGCAGTGAAGGATAGGCGTGCCTGGTGTGCTCTGGTCCATGGGGTCACGAAGAGTCGGACATGACTGAACGACTGAACAACAACAACATTGTAATAAAACTCACTTGAGGCCAGTTTGGTGCTGTATGCAGAATGCTAGAAGGAAGAGCCCTTCTCAGTTAGATTTCTTCTTGGGTGAATAACTCTGCCTCAAGTCCCCTTATCTGTCACACAGAATTGTGATGACAGATGAGAATTTTAAGCATTCAGTATAGTGTAAGGTGCTACTGAAATATGTCCGAAGAATTGTCATGTCACCATACATATGTGGACGCCAACCGATCCCAGCTGAATTTTGTAAACCATCAGGCCTGCGCCAGCGGATGCTGACAATCAGATTCACGAGTTCCTCTCTTATGTTTTCAGACATTTGCTGCATTTCGGGTCCCCATTGTAACTGATACGTAATAAGCATTTGAAGTAGCTTACCAATTAAATGCCCTTGCTTCTCACACAAACTGCCATTTCCTATTGAAGAAGTCAAATTGTCTGGTGAGGCTGAGAATTGGGGATGATCAATGCTTTAATTTCTGGGCATCCTTTTGGGGTGATTATTTTATATAGCCATTAAGATTGGGGATAGAAAACTCCAGTGCAGTTGGCAAAGTTTCTGTGTGGAAGAAGGCAGATGAAAATTTCATGAGGCAGCCTTACAACAGCTGTGAGCAACAGCAGGCCCTCCATCTCCCTGCTGGCTTGTTCTTTACTTTTGCTAAGGAGGCTATCTGGAGTGCTAGAACAAAAAAAGAATCCAAACCAAACACAATGCTTTATAGAGGAGGAAAGGATAACTGTCTACCCCTGCCCCCACACAACGTTTTCATTCGTGCAATAGAAGAAGAAGAAGAAGAAGAAGAAGAATACACTTTTATATGAGAAACAGAAAGGAGGAGGAGCCTGATAACCCAACGACCATTCACTGCCAAAGGGATATCAATCCTGCTGGTATAATCATGTAATGCTAAACTGGAAGGGGAAAGGGAGCCAGAGATCACAGCTGTCACTGTAGGTGTGCATATGGCAATGTGAAGATTCAGTTTGGGCATTGCTTTGTTGCTTCAGAACACTGCCCATTTTGGTCCAAAGTGTCCGGTTCAGCTCAGGATCCAAAGATGAGTCTACCTTGCAGACTGGGGGATGAACCTTAATTTTAGCCCCCCCCCATACAACTGGGAAATCCAAAACAGTCATAGCTTCCCCCCTTTTGTCAGAAGTGAATGAAATTTGCCGGCATATTTGCCCCTCTGGAAAGGTTAAAAGGTAAAGGTAAAGGTACCCCTGACCATTAGGTCCAGTTATGGACTACTCTGGGGTTGCGGCGCTCATCTCGCTTTATTGGCCAAGGGAGCCGCGTACAGCTTCCGGGTCATGTGGCCAGCATGACTAAGCCGCTTCTGGCGAAACAGAGCAGTGCACGGAAATGCCATTTACCTTCCCGCCAGAGTGGTACCTATTTATCTATTTGCACTTTGACGTGCTTTCAAACTGCTGGGTTGGCAATTGGGCAGGACACCTTTCAAAACCATGTCTCCTGCTTCCCCAAAGGCCAAACCTCAAATCTGGTCAAAGCTCTTTTTTGACAATTTTTTTTAGAGCCCTACATATGTAAACTTCTGCCATTGGGAAGACCAAGTTCAAAGTCCTGTCTATTTGTGGTGGTTTTTGGAGGTCGAAATTAAGCCAGGATTCTTTTTCTGGTTTCTTCTCCAATTAATGCATTTTAGTGCTTGCATTCTGTTTTGTTTTGTTCTGTTCCACTGTATTCTGTGGGCATCTTTAAGGCTTCTATATTTTTGACCATTTGTGCCATGCCTGTGAGGTGAACTGAATAATGCTATACATCTTATTTTTAAATAATGTTGTAGATACACCTTTAGACTGCACCCAAGCGCAGTCAATTTATGCATCTGAACTTTTTTTCTTTTTCATTCATATAGTTAGGACTTCAAGCACTGTGCCATTTTGTTCCTCCTCTGCACCTAATATTATTGCCTATAATCGGCACATGAAGAGTAGCTTCAGGCAGTTCAGATATAGTGACATAATGTGTGGAGCGACGAGGCTTTGCAATCATGAGGAGGTCATAGGTTACCCTTGGCAAATTGGCAATGCAAAGTATTAGCTGTAAGAAAGTAATAGCAGTTAAATTACAAGTGGAAGATTAGCCGATAGAGGGGGCATGCTTTCATATATTCTGTATTACCTGCCAGATAAAACCAGTCCAAGAATATTATATTTGGGGTAGAAAATATACAGCGGGTAAAGGCCATATGAAATGTCACCAAAATACATCAGAGGCTCCAATCATTGCAGAAGTTTTATCTTTAATGTTTATCCTTTCCTGCTATTACTTGTGCTTAAAAAACACACACACAACTTTATGTAGCTTATTTGAACCACATCCATTGGTGGCTGCAGAGAATGAAGGCAATGTTATGAATATAACTAGAATTAAGCTTTACATTGAGAATGAATGGTGAGTACTAAGCCAATTTCACTGAAGTTTTGCATAAGTACCAACATGAGTCTGACCATGTGGAAGACAGGCGTGCCCAGGTCCATGGGGTCACGAAGAGTCGGACACGACTAAACAACAACCTGTGGTATTAGAAGGGGATATTTTGGATGGTGGAATGCACTGATAAAAAGTAATAGAGATGGGCAGCCTATGGCCCTCCAGATATTGTATCTGACCATTGGTCCTGCTGGCTGCAGTTGCTGGAAGTTGGGTTGGCAACATCTGAAGGGCCATGGTTTTCTAATCCCTGCATTACAGCAACATTGATAAGGAATACTGAAACATTAATATGGGCCTTAGTTTTCCCAGTTTGGTGTAGTGGTTAGGAGCGGTAGACTCGTAATCTGGGGAACCGGGTTCGCGTCTCCGCTCCTCCACATGCAGCTGCTGGGTGACCTTGGGCTAGTCACACTTCTCTGAAGTCTCTCAGCCCCACTCACCTCACAGAGTGTTTGTTGTGGGGAGGAAGGGAAAGGAGAATGTTAGCCGCTTTGAGACTCCTTCGGGTAGTGAAAAGCGGGATATCAAATCCAAACTCTTCTTCTTCTTCTTCTTCTTCTTCTTCTTCTTCTTCTTCCCAAACACCAGATTAGGTTGTCATTGTAAACCTGTGTCTCAAGGATACCACTTCCAGTAGTGTCACATGGTTCCGTTTTCCTGCAGGCAAGCAAGCAAACAAATCCCCTGCCCGAAGCAACAAGTTTATTTTCTATCTGAAGGGACCTTTCTTCCACAGTGATATCATGTAAACATTTAATACCATTTGCAGTATTCAGTGATGTATGCTACCTCTATTTTGTGTGTGTGTGTGTGTGTGTGTGTGTGTGTATGTGTGTGTGTGTGCCCGAGTGAATTATAGACTATGAAAAAAGTCTTTCTTGGTTTCGATCTTGACATTATCTTTCTTTAATTCACATTTCGTATTCAGTTCAGAAAAATCTCCTATGAAAGGACACCAGCAGTGCTTCGCAGAAAATTATTTTGATGTCAATCTTGGCTCCGGATTCTTTCAACAATTGATGTGTGCTTTGGTGGCAGTAGGCAGAAGACAGAGGTGGCAGGCGGTGTTCTGCATTATTATAGCAAACATTTTATGTTCTCACTGAGTGAAATTGAAATGAATGTTGGAAGTTTTGAAAGCTGTAAACTGTGTCACTATAAAAACAAGTTTGTAAGCCAACTTGTATTGTGTGTGTGGTTTGACCAGCAGTGCTCCTCTCTGTCTTCAGTAGGGGCAACTTTGAAATTTGTCTTCACTTGAAGTTTCATGGGGAGTAGGGGATGTTCTTAAGAGTTTAATAGGCTCGTAGGCAGAACATGGCATTTTAAAAATTGCAAGTAGGTACCAGAAATGATAGGGTGAGTCAAGATGAACTGTGATAAACTAGCGCACGTTTGTTTTTACAAAATGGATCTGTCAAGCGAAAAATGGCGTTGGAATCTTTTTCATGTGTTAACTGGCTACTAATGTTACAGATTCTTGGTTGAGTCTACCCTGCCTGTTGGATAGGTGATGAAGACGCCACACATTCCCACATTCTTCAGGTAAGAAGGAAGACCTTCTCAATCCCATTGGTGCCATGCAACTTCATTCCCTTTCCTGCACATTTCTGCTAATGTGACCAAAGCCAATGACTAGCAATTCCTCTAATTGAACCCCCCCCCAACCAACTACTTGGACCTGTACTTTCTAGGCACAGAAAAAGCAGAAGTGTCGACAAGCCCTAAGTCAAATAAGAAAAACCACTTTTTTGATATCATAAAGCTGAACATTCTTATGGGGGGGGAAGAGTTAGCATGTGTGTCATGCTTTGTTTTGTTTTTTTTTCCCCAGTGCAGGTTGTAACCGTAGTAACCAAGTATCCATAGTAACACTGATATTCTTGAACAATATTTTAATCAAAATCATTTGATTGCATTCTGATTTCAGAGTCAAAGGGGAGTTTCATATTGTAATATTTCTGCACACTGTTATTCACACCTCCACATTTCTTTGTATTGTAACCTCTGGCTTGGGGGGCTTTTTAATCTTGTTTTGAATAAATATTAATGTCTCTCTATTTAATATATGGCTTTAAGGGGGGAAAATTCTGAACATTCAAATTGATGGAATGATTGCTAAAATTGCTGTAACCGTACTGCGTGTACTTTTGGTGTGTGTTTAATATGTGAATATCATCTAAAGCCTATAGTTCTCAATCCAGCAGAACAGCTGGAAGAAAAACTCTTTGGGGTATTCTGTAAAATAAAAATATTTTTCTTGATCCTTCTCCAGAATCCCCCCCCCCCGGCCATGTGCTCTGAAGAGTTGGGGACTTCACCAGAATAATGTGGGAAGTGGAATAAAGGGTTTCATTGAAAAGGAGCAATGGTCAAGAACAATACTTTTTTCACCTATTTGTAGAAACCTCTGTTGCCTGGAGATGCTCTCCATGAACCTATTCTAATTATGGAAGAACACCTATGGATCTAATCCTGTGTAGTTTTAATCTGATTGTGATGCACAGCAATTAAATGTAATGAAAGTAATGAAATATGTTTCTTAACCTCCCACATGAATGTTTAATTTTAAGTTTGCATGCAAAAATAAGTTTTGCAATCTGCTTTTAGTCGAGCATTAGCAACAAGTGCAATTAATGTTAAAATAAAAGCAGCGAAACACACGACACAATATTAGGATGTGGAATACAGCCAGTTCTGTGTTATTCCAAACTTCCAGGCTCAGAAGCTTCTCCCATTGGGCAAGTAGTTTGGAAACTCCCGACCGTAGGAGGTTGTTGTTGTTGTTCATTCGTTCAGTCGTGTCTGACTCTTCGTGACCCCATGAACCTGAAGTCTCTCAGCCCCACTCACCTCACAGAGTGTTTGTTGTGGGGGAGGAAGGGGAAGGAGAATGTTAGCCGCTTTGAGACTGCTTTGGGTAGTGAAAAGCGGGATATCAAATCCAAACTCTTCTTCTTCTTCATTTACCCCGAGGAGCCTCAGTTCCCCCGGCTGGTGGGCTGGAAAGGATACACACCCAATGCCTAAGCCAAGGTCTTCCTACGTTTGAAAGCTTAATAAAGTTGTGGCCAAATTTTAATTCCATAACACATCATGAGTCATTATTCCTTTCTGGTGGTCCCTGGGGGCTGGGACAGTTGCCACCTGGTCACGCAATAATTTTATCTAGATGCTACTTTTTTTTACTAAAAGTACCTAGAATGTTTTACAGGACAAGATGAAATCCATAAAAAATACAAATGCAACAATCATTTTCTGAAGCAATTAATAAAACCCCACTTATTTATTTTTATTATTACACTTATTTCCCAATTTCTTCCAAACAGCTCAAGAATGGTGTGCATGGCTCTCCCGCTCCTCATTTGATTCTCATAACAATTCTGTGAATGCAGATTTGAACTCCAGCCTCCCAGGTCACAACCCAACTTTTTAACTACTACTCAACACCTAACGCCGATAACAAAAAACCCATCTGCAGCAAGAGTAGTATGTGTTACATGAGAAAACTGCTGACTATCAAACTAGGTGTCACACATTGCAAGCCTGTTAAGGCAGAAGGGTGTTTTGGTGAAATAAAAGACTCATTGGGTTGTTTGTCTTTAAGTTGAAATTCCTAAAGTAGTACTGTGTGCTGACTGCATTCTTTCACTTATATTTACTCACAAGCAGGTAAAAGGACCACTGACAGTTAAGTCCAGCCACAAACGACTCTGGGGTTGCGGCGCTCATCTCGCTTTACTGGCCGAGGGGGCCGGCGTTTGTATGTGGACAGCTAGCATGACTAAGCCTCTTCTGGCGAAACCAGAGCAGCACACGTAAACACCGTTTACCTTCCCGCCGGTGCAGTACCTATTTATCTACTTGCACTTTGACGTGCTTTTGAACTGCTAGGTTGGCAGGAGCTGGGACCGAGCAATGGGAGCTCATCCCGGCGCAGGGATTTGAACCGCCGACCTTCTGATCAGCAAGCCCTAATCTCTGTGGTTTAGACCACAGCGCCACCCGTGTCCCACATCCTGAGTAGACTACTGTAATACTTTCTACCATGCCTCTACCTGCCCCTAGTTGACACCACATATGATATCAAGTGTAGGGTGAGTGGACATGGTTTTTTTTTGGGAAGGCTTCATGGGCCAAACAGGAAGACCTAGTGGGCAACATTTGGCACCTGAGGATATTGGTTCAGGAAGTGTGGAATTGTTAGTTTTGCATCAAAATGCCAAGGGAACTCATTTTATCCCATCCCCGAAACCAACCTTTATAAGACTATGCCCTGTTACATGTGACTCGTTTCTACTATAATGTTTGTTCAGATTTCCCTTAGTGTAAAAAAATCAAACAAATATGCCAAATACTTCAAGAACCCTGTAATGTCTTTGTTGAACTTTTGGTAGTTTAAAATGCTAGTTACAGCAAATGTAAGGTCAATTTATCAAAGTGAGTTAGACTTCATTAAATATTCTTAATCATCATTAAGCCCAAAATGACGTGTGAGATCAATGTGATTGCTAAGAAAACATGATGAATTACCTGAAGCTGCCATCTAGATATTTAAGTACTAGAATGGTGGTAGCCTGCATAATAGTTCATGGAGCTTTAAGGATTACTTATCAAGACTAACAGGTGTGATCAAGGCTTTTCCAAAAAGAATGTAGAAGTGAAACCATAGAGGAATAAATATGCACCTTCTTAAAATTCAAACTAATTAGTCTAAAATTAATTAATTTTAATGGAAAAGCTGGAAATGAATGCGCTAATCAGAAAGAAGAGCTTTCGGATGAAAAAGGCAAAGTTGATTGCTCTATTTTTATTTTATTTTTTAAAGTCAAGAGCTTATTGATACAACCACATTTGACTGTGATGGTGTTCAATTCTAAACCCAAAGTGGGGGAGTGCAGAGAACCTAGGCCACTTGTTCCCCCCCAAAAAAATGGGCTGATTAACAGGCAAATACCCATGAAGCTACAATTTTGTTATTTGACCTTTCTCTGATGTTGATACCTTTCTTTGTCTTGGTGCTTTCCCAATGAAATCATTGTTTCCCAAAAGCAAAAATCTGGCCAGCTAAGAGATCACCTGCAGACCAGTTGATACATTTGGAGTGATGAGGACAGAAATAAGATGAGCTACTTGCAGGTGCAAGGTTAGGTAAGCCATTTGCTATGGTAATGACCAAGTGCCCTGACTATATCTATGATTAATGTACATCAGCTCAGTTAGTTAGTCTGTGAGTCGTCAATCTGTTGGTGTTACTTGTCCAGCATTACATCTTGAACTGCTGAACTTATTTAGAGCAAAGGTGATACTTTGTTCTTGTATGTATCTGTATCTGCCCAAGCTTACAAGCTGTATGTGTATATATATATATATATATATATATATATATATATATATATCCAGAACTGTTTCACTGAGCCTTATATTCTGCAACAATAAATACCAGTTGTTGGAAACTGTAGGAGGGGAGAGTTGCTCTTGTGCTTGTGAGTTTCCCAAAGGTATTTGGTTGGTCACAGTGAGAACAGGTTGCTGGACTTAGATGGGTCATTAGCCTAATTCTGATGTTCTTAAATATTCCACTTACGCTTTGATATTGATGACCTACTTTTTTTTGTTTGTTAGAAACTCTTGAGATGTTAAATGTGCCCTTAAGCATGAGCAAATGCTAAATATCTAGTTCTTACAAAGATATATCCTGCAAAAGATGGTTTCACACCAAGGATGGCTGTTTTAAAAATAGCAATAATTCTACAAACAGATGGTAGTATAAGCCCTAAGTGCATAAGTTTTTACTTTTTTGTTTTAACTGTAACATTTAAAAAGGGAGGGGAAGGAGAAAAGAAACTTTCATCCAGTCGTCCAGGGTGAAAAGAAATGCCATACCTTATTCTTGTAACTCTATAATGATATGTCACATAGAGTTGCAGAGTTGGAAGGGGCCACAAGGGTCATCTAGTCCAACCTCCTGCAACACAGAAATATTATAATAATAATTCTTTATTACAGTCGACGACCAGCACAACAACACAGAAATATTTTGCCCAATGTAGGGCTTGAACCCACAACCCTGAGATTAAGAGTCTCATGCTCAACTGACTGAGCTTTCCACTGGATAAAAAGAAAAGTGCAGTCTACATTTGTTTTGTTTTTTAATTTTATGTATTTAGAAGTATCCCACTCATTAACAAGCATCACCTGCACAAATCTGATCTTTCCAATATATATCACCCAGAAAATGATCCATATGCCACATAGACAGTAACTGACCTTCTACCACATTCTGTTAATTTTCTTGTTTGATATCAGATTGATCTAAGGAGCAGATCCTCGGGCATGTTCCTCTTAAATATGCTCATAAAATATTAGCAAGAAGGTCTACTGTATTATGTTTAAAGAGTTCCATTTGAAACAGTAACATCATGGTCCAGATTTTAGTACTGATGTATATGAACCGTTCTCATTCATCTGTGTGGTCTGAGCTCACTTTGAAAACGTTGCACTCATTTTGATTATTCACTTATGAATTATGCTGCCCTCCACTGAGATCTTGTAGCTAACCATCCAAGATCTTAGGCATGCAGTTTCAACCACCAGCTGAATACAATTTTGCAAGATAATTCATGGCATTTAATAGGGGCGTTCATCAGTGGCAAGATTTGCCTTTGTATCTATATCTTTATTTGCAGCATTAGGAAGCAACCCAATCTGTTTTGGTTCTGTTCTATATCATTCTGTTTCAACTAGTTATTTGGATCTGAATCAGATGAGTTGAATCCAGAGCTCTGTCCCCCAGCCACTCAAATGGTTATAATGGGGAAATGAAAAACAGTTGTAACTCTTCTTCCCTTTTCACAGAAGTTGATGAAATTTGCAGGCAAAGAAGTCCCTACACAGTGAATTAAGACTGCCAAGTGGCAAGTACAGCTAGGAATTTTCATGCAAGGGACGTTTAATGTTTACTTGGGGGGTAGGAGGCACCCAAGTCCACCAAGTGAGTTTAGGGAGTTCCAGATACAACTCAACATTTAACGGTATTTTGGCATCTTGTACTTAAGTTGCACCTGTGGTGTTTGTGTTGCTGCATATTTTGTTGGCTTGTGTTCAACTCAGGCAGTCCAGTAATATGGAACACAAGCCAAAAAATTATGCAGAAACACAGCCCCACCGGAGCAACTTTAGTACAAGATCCCAAAATACTGTTAAATGGCTATTAAAGGGTATTTAACTTGCACCTAAAAGGCATCACAACCAAAATTTTGTACCATGCTAGGGAGTCTGGAGAACAGCCTCCAATGAAGATATAAAAGCCTGAACAGGAATAGAAAGAAGGACTTATTTCAAGGAGTCTGGTCCAAGACATAGGACTTTTAAAGCCCTAAACATTTTGAGGCCAGACTCCGCAAACTGCTGCTTCAGCCAATTTTTGATACCTAGTGTGCTGCCACACAAAGAATGCAAAACTGGTTTTTGTGAAAAGACAGGCACTAGGTGCTCTGTCATTACATTTTCTCAGGTTTGTACTGATAAAATTGATGTGAAAGTATCTATGGGCAATGAGCTTCAAGTTTTTTTTAAAAAAAATACTCTGATCATTTGCTTTTCCTAGGCATTGGACCATAATGACACAGAAAAGTTTAGTGCAAATACACTGCATCATTTTGTAACATATAAATTACCTTCTGTCATAAATAGTATTAAAATATGTCCAGCAATACACATTGGACATGGTTGCCTAGGCATATCTCCAAAATTAGTTTCTTGGCCTGCAGCTGTGAAGACTGGCACAATCTTAACAGATTTAAAAATACTGTGGTCTGTGATTGACATAAAAAGGAAAATTTCACCTCCTAATTATATGAACTTCAGATGGGAAAAGTGCATATTTCTGCACATCGCATCCCTTCTTATTCAAAGGTCTCTTATTTATATCACCAGGGCAATAGGCTTTTTTAAAAGTATATGTAATGAATTTCATTGGTAAGCTAATTACGAGCACTCCAGATGGCATCATTTACCAAAATTATATTGAAACTTCTTTCAAAACGTTAATAGTTCTAAGCTATAGAAAGAAAACGTCTCAACATGTTAGAATTCAGGTCTGGTGTCAGCTACTGAAACGGCAAGTCACCTGCCTAGAACCACAACTAGTAGGAAGACTCACTGATGACCACCAGAAAAGTCGACTAAAGGTGGCAGGGTCAAAATGATTGTGAGATTGTAATGCTCTTCTTCTTCTTCTTCTTCTTCTTCTTCTTCTTCTTCTTCTTCTTCTTCTTCTTCTTCTTCTTCTTGTCTTCCAAGGGAGATCGACCCAGAGATCCCTTAGATTAGCCTTTGACAACATGGTGTTCTTCCGAGACAACTCCCATCAGCCATTGGATAGTAAGAGTTATAGTAAAAAGCTAGAAGCCATGGCTGTTATGCCAGCTTCTGCCATTCTTGGACAGGAATAGTCCGGCCATGGTGATTCGTGCATTAGTAACCCCAAGACTCAATTATTGCAACATGCTCTATGTGGGCTACCTCTGGTTCTGGTCCAGAGACTTCATCTAGTGCAAAACACTGCTGCTAGACTGTTGATGGGTACAGACTATTGCCAGCACATAGCTCCAGTGCTCAAAAGCTTGCAGGGGATAAGGTCTTTAACAACACAGGGTCCAGGATGACTCCGGGACCACATGATCTCTTATATTCCTGCTCAGTCACTGAGGACTTTGGGGGAGTCACTGTTAGTGGTCCTCTATAGCTCAGATGCATGACTTGTATCCACCTGGAGGCATGCGTTCAGTGTTCTGGTCCCAGTTTTATGGAACTTCCTTACAGTTGTGATCAGACAGGGGTCTTCCCTGTTGAACCAAAATTCTAAGCGTGGTTTAACAATCAATCCAGGGAACTCTGTGAATTGTAGCTCTGTGGGAGGGAATAGGGGTCTCTTACAACTTTCAGCATCATTACCATTCTACAGCTCCCAGAATTCTTTGGGGAAAGCCATGATTTTTAAAAGTGGTATAGTAGTTTAAATGTATGGTGTGAATGTGGCCAAAGACAGTGAGACAACCCCAAGTCTCCTGTTTAAGATAAAAACAAAATGAAAACAGAACTACAGAGACCTTACATAGACATTTCTGTGAACAATATCTGTTGGCCGTGAAAAAAATTTCCTGCATAGATTTGAATCAGTATTCTAATGAGTGTGTAGGCACTGGAGCAGACTTTGGCTGGATCTACACTGATTTTAAAAAAACGCTATAGAAAAAAAAATGCAGAGTGGTAAATGAAGATGTTAGACTATATGGAACTGGCCGAGATGACTGGATGAGTCCAAAAACAGAAGGAGGAGATGGTGGAGGAAGATTGGAGTAAATTTAAAGTATACTTAAAAAAATATTGTAATATTTGAAAATTGGAAAGATTTTGGAAGTAAGTTGTGGCTTAGGTTCATAATGAAAATAGCAAAAATGAAAAATTATGGTAGTAGAGATAGAAGATGATAAAAAGGAGGTGAATTTTGAGGATTTTTAAAGTTTAATAATGAATTTGGAAAACTGCCAAAGATGTGTTATAATGAAATTCAACAAAGAGGGATTTGAGGAAGTCATGTAAACAAGTGAGGAAAGATAGGAGTATAAAAAAAAAATATTTGTGTTATAAGATGTGACGATGTATATCAATTTTGTTAATGTAAGTATGTTGTAATTTTTTTTATTTGTGGAAAATGAATAAAAATATATTTTTAAAATGCTATAAAAGCTCTCAATGCAAAAATCCAATTGGTGATGGTTCGCTGCTCTACAGCGCTATCTGGTGTCACACGTTTATAACACAGTTATAATGATATAATTGAAAAGTGTAGCTGAGTCCCTTGTCACAGGGCTCCCTTGGCTGAGCTCCTGGCCAGTGCCTGATTGTATATGCTCCTTTTGTTTCGGGGCTTGGTGATGTCATGAACATGCCTCTGGCTTGGCCTACACCGATTGGTCTGTGTCTGCATGGTATGTGAGCATTGCTGCTGGCTCTGCCCTGATCGTGGGGCAGGTCATGTTTCTCTGAATACAGTGTGGAAATGTCTGCCATTTTCCAGTTATGTTTGTATATTTCCAGTGGTGTGCATTTATTGCAGTGGTTATTATTACAATTTATGTATGAATCACCCTCTAAACCTCTGGTGCAAGATGACTTCCACGTAAGATAATTAAAAGCATTTAAAAACTAGAAATATATTTAAAGCAAGGTTTTACAGCAGTGTGTATCTCTCCCCACCTGCCCCCACCCCCTGCCCTCGCCATGTGTTTAATTTGAGTACAAAGCTTTCTGTGCACACTCTTGAGATTTGTGCTAATTTTGGCCTTCTATGTTTTGTAAGTTAATTTATCCTTTTTTCACACAAATATTTATTTCCAAATCACACGGGGGCTCAAAGTGAAGCCATGCATCCTGTTCAAAACATATGGCGAACCTCCTAGAGGATAAGCTACTACAGATGATCAGGCATGTGCCTTGCTCCTGAATTGATAGAGTGCAGAATGGGAAGACTATAAGGACATTGCTCAGGTATAGCCTTCTAGCAATGACCTGGTCATGGTCTCTAATCCTTCTAGAACTCTGAGCCAGCAACATTTATGCAACTTTATGGACAGCTTTCTTGTACCTCCCAGGACACATGGTCTATTTCCCCCCACCCTGTGTTTTGTTGATCTGCTATGTTTTCTTTTCCGTCTCCATCTGCATACCTGCGAGTTGAATAATATGGCCTACCAGATGGTAGTCACAATGGCTTAACAACTTCCATCTGGTATAGGCGCTTGTTGGTGTTAGTGGTTGTGTGTGCTCTCAAAGTATAATGTATGCATCTCTTTGGCAGAGGAAACTTGTGAATCCCACAGCCATTTCTGGAGTTTTGTCATATGTGCATTTCCCCCTTCTAATGTGCATTCGTAATTCTGCCCTCCCATTTTCATGGTCTGCTCAGTTTTCCAAACCCTAGCATTGTCCTTCTTGTTTGCAACCCCTTCATATTTATACTGGCTCTATGTTATTCAGCTGTCAGTCTCATTAAAATCTTGCATTATTCAATGGACAGCATATTGGACCTGGGAGATCTGGCTTCAATTCCCAACTCCATCACAGACAAATTGCATAGCTTTAGGGTGCTTCCAGATGGGAGTTTATTGTGGAATCAGCACTGCTCATGCATGAAGTTTTCTGCAGTGTCGACACGATGTCATTGTCATCAGATTGCCAGCCTTTCCTTTCCTTTCCTTACATTTAATCCAGATTTGCCTTTACTGCAGAAAATCCAGTAACTATTAATAACCTCTTATACATTTGCAATTAGTGCTGACATGGAAACTCATTAGAGCATTTGTTGATCACATGTGTGGTATTTTGGTGAGTGGTTTCTTCTACACTGCTACTTTCATTTATTTTGTTATTTATTCATGGAAAGTGCTATGTCTTTATAAATCTCCATAGTTTGAGATTCCAAGAAACTATAGCAGACCTCCACAACCTCTGCCAGTCAGGTAACAAACAGTCTCCATATACAGTGGCTAGAGTCAAGAAATCTGTTTACCATAGAAGGAAGGAAGGGTCAGAATTAACTGGATTAATTAAGCTACAACTGTACCGGGAAGGAAATTGAATATATGCATCAACAAATACCAACACAGAGGGCATTGCTTCTGATGCCTTCCTACAAGGTGCTCAAGGAAACTGGCATTGCAAACAGTGCTGAACTGCATTAGGATTGATAGATCCAGAATTATAGGTACCAAGATTCCAAAAACAAAAACCCAAAGGAAACTGTTTATGTATGCTACAATGGCCACTTTGATGTTATTAGCCCAGAGATGGAAGAAAAAGAAGAGTTTGGGTTTGATATCCCGCTTAATCACTACCCAAAGGAGTCTCAAAGCGGCTAACATTCTCCTTTCCCTTCCTCCCCCACAACAAACACTCTGTGAGGTGAGTGGGGCTGAGAGACTTCAGAGAAGTGTGACTAGCCCAAGGTCACCCAGCAGCTGCATGTGGAGGAGCGGAGACACGAACCCGGTTCCCCAGATTACGAGTCTACTGCTCTTAACCACTACACTACACTGGCTCTGGAAGGAAGAGAAAGCCCCAACCAGAGAAGAATGGCAAACCAAGTTGATGGACTATGCCGAAATGGAAAAATTAACTGGAAAGCTCAGGAATCAAGAGGGCAAGATTTTTTAAAAAAAGAATGGGAAATGTTTATAATGTATATACAAAATCATTGTAAACAGGTTAAAACATTAGCAGGATTTTAAATACACTTGTAATGTAACAGAATGTATAGATAACTTAGGAAGATGAAAACTTGTAGAAGTATTGATATGAAGTTGAAAATAGAATCAAAAGAACCCATGGATGGGATGGGGGGAAGTTCTTGGGTTTGTTTGTTTTGTTTGTTTGTTTGTTTTTGTCTCTTTTTTCTTTTTGAAAATCAAATAAAAAGATTTAAACACAGAAATTTAATCAATAAAAGAAAAATTGGCTCTGGGGGAAAAAGGATTGATAGATCTAATGTTACATAAAACTGACCTAATATACTCTCTCACACTTAACTGACTCTTGTAGGTATACATGTGGCTAGAAACATATTTTAGGAATATGTACACACACACACACACACACACACACGACTGGACCTAATGGTCAGGGGTCCCTTTACACACACACACACACACACACACACACACACACACATATATATATACACACTGACATGTCCTTTAATTTCTTGCTTTTGTCCTCTGAAAAACATTCAGATGGAGACCCATTGTCCAATCCAATAAACAATCCCACTGGAATTGTGTCCCACTGAAATCAATAGGACATAGTTACTTATGAACAGACATATAGAAGGCTGCACTGCTAAACTGTTCAAGCAGGTCTCCTGTGCCTTTGAAAACAGGTTAAAATGTTAATAGCAATAGCCATTGAAAATGGAAAAGCCCTTCTTTTCCTGGCATGAAAAGGACATTAGAATCGGTGGGTGGGACCAACTAAACTAGTGCAGCTTTCCCACCCTCTCCCTGTGGACTCTGTGTGCTCCCCCCCATCCCCCCAAAAAAATCTGATCCAGAGGGTTGTGGCAGAACCCAGAACAGATTTAGGGGGTGCACAGGAGCACACAGGCTAAGGGGAGAGTGGAAATGTTCCATTGCACAGCTAAAAGTTGTTACACAAGGGATGTGGGTGGCACTGTAGTCTAAACCACTGAGACTCTTGGGCTTGCTGATGAGAAGGTTGATGGTTCAAATCCCTGCGACGGAGTGAGCTCCCGTTGCTCAGTCCTAGCTCCTGCCAACCTAGCAGTTTGAAAGCACGTCAAAGTGCAAGTAGATAAATAGGTACCACTCTGGCGGGAAGGTAAATGGTGTTTAAGTGCGTTCTGGTTTCTGCCAGTGTTCCATTGTGCCAGAAACTGTTGTCCTGCTGGCCTCATGACCCAAAAAGCTGTCTGTGAATAAACACCGGCTCCCTCAGCCTGAAAGCAAGATAAGCGCCGCACACCAGAGTTGCCTTTGACTGGACTTACCCATCCTAGGGTCCTTTACCTTTACCTTAGCTTAAACGAGTATATTTGTTTAGTTGGGTACTGTACAATGCCATATGATTCTCCCCAGTGAGAATATTTCAAAAATGGAGTATCAGAACTGAAAATACTCCCTACCTGCCTTACCTCAAAAAGCAGCAGGACCCAGACAAGGACCCCTCAAGATAGTCTGAATGTACTGGCAGACTCACGTCTGAGTAAGCGGTCCTTCAGGTCACTGCACCGTTGTAGAAGAGTTGCAATGCACTGAATATTTGTTTTTGTAATGTATGCTGCCATATATGTTTTTCTTTTGTATTTTAATTATATATTTGATGTTGCATGTAGGAGAGTTTCCCATTTATATTGTGCAACACGAAGCAGAGAAATAATTTCAGCTTCAACATGATGCTAAGTAAGTGAGGTGTTCAAAGTAATATGAAGTAAATGGAAAAACAAATTATGCAAATAAACAAAAAAAACGTGTCTGGTACAAGACTAGTCAATTTTGCTTACCTGAGACTTGGCCCAGTTAATGCAGTTCTGCTTCATGAAGCATTGCTTATAATAATCGATAACAATAACAAATGAGGGCAGGCTAAAAGCATTGCCATTGCAACATTTCCCAATCTTCTAGGACAATTATTTCATGTTATCCTTGCCTGTGAGTTAACTGAAAGGAGAGGTGTTTGGTGTTAATGGTTCCTTATCCCTCCATGCCCCTCCCCTGTGTTTCATTCAGATACAAACCACACAATGTCTGACTAAAGTTTAATTATGGCATGTGGGACTTAAATCAATATTTCATAGGCCATTTGGATTCTTTCTAAAACCACCTCTGCTTAATTATATAAAGAGGGAGGAAATTGATTGAACACCAGTTTAGCCCTCGCTGTTGATATATTTAAAAAGTCGATATTGTATTTCAAAACACCCCATCATTAGCAATGCTGGCACCCTTTGTGTAATGAACATATTTTGTTATATGCTAATACATTCTAATTGTGTGTGTTCACTTTCTCCCAGACTCTTGAGCAGAATTAACTTCTCTTTCCCATCACCTAGTACAATTGTCCTCTACTATCAACCCCCAAAACATCCCCCCCCACCCAGTGCACAACACAGTTGACAAATTCTCCTGAGGAAGTGTAGCAGGAAATGAAGATGTTTCAATTTATAGTTAAAAGCCATGATGAAGATAAAGAGAACAATTTCTCCTTTGTTCTGCTACTGTGAACCCTGAAAAGCTATAACTTTGATTTAACAGGGGTGGGAAAATTGTAAATGATAACACATTCCTTCATAATAACACAATACAGCTTGATTTTTGGATAACAACAGGGGCGCCGTGTTCAATGGGATAACTACAATAGCACAGAATAGTTTGCAAGCTGATAAAATACTTCTAAACAGCTTAAATTTCAAAGAGTGCCCACTAAGTTTTTATCACATGGTATACACTTCAGTGAGAGATTTCACTTTCTTGGGTTCCATGATCACTGCAGATGGTGACAGCAGTCACAAAATTAGAAGACGTCTGCTTCTTGGGAGAAAAGCAATGACAAACCTAGACAGCATCTTAAAAAGCAAAGACATCACCTTGCCGACAAAGGTCCGTATAGTTAAAGCTATGGTTTTCCCAGTAGTAATGTACGGAAGTGAGAGCTGGACCATCAAGAAGGCTGATCGCCGAAGAATTGATGCTTTTGAATTATGGTGCTGGAGGAGACTCTTGAGAGTCCCATGGACTGCAAGAAGATCAAACCTATCCATTCTTAAAGAAATAAGTCCTGAGTGCTCACTAGAAGGACAGATCCTGAAGTTGAGGCTCCAGTACTTTGGCCACCTCATGAGAAGAGAAGACTCCCTAGAAAAGACCCTGATGTTGGGAAAGATGGAGGGCACAAGGAGAAGGGGACGACAGAGGATGAGATGGTTGGACAGTGTTCTCGAAGCTACTAACATGAATTTGGCCAAACTGCGGGAGGCAGTGAAGGATAGGCGTGCCTGGCGTGCTCTGGTCCATGGGGTCACAAAGAGTCGGACACGACTGAATGACTGAACAACAACAACAAAATACACTTGAATCTTAGCTGAACCTGCATTGCCTCTAAAATATCATCCGGAGGCAGACCATTTTATTATATGAACATTAATATTATCTGCATAGATATAGAACTATAAACTTCAAGCCAGGCCACTTTAAAGAGAATCCAAAACACAAACAAGATATATAAAGGAAACAAATTTTTTCTAAGATGTATTCAGGTCAGTGTTTCTTAAACCTTTTTCAGCATGCTCCTTTAAATTCACACCATCTTTCCTCTGGGTCCATCAACCATCTGTTCCACCACAGCCTATTGATGTCACTGTATTCTTTCTGGCACCTGCTTCAAACATGTTTGTTTAGCCAAGGCTATTCAGAAGTTACATGTGCTTTATCACTTTTTAGTCACTGTTGATTTCAATCACCTTTTCAATGTTTTTAATGCCTTGGTTTTACCAATAATTTTTATTTATTTATTTCATACAATGTATACAGCGCTTGATTGTAGTAAAAAAAAAAAAAAAGACCTCAAAGAAGGGTATATATACAAACACACAAACACACACATATAGAAAAAAAAAAAAAAAAGACCTCAAAGAAGGGTATATATACAAACACACAAACACACACATATATGCTTCTTCTTCTTTGGCGATCACTCGTAGCCGAGTAAGATTGTCTTCCATAAACAGTTTTAACAATGAGTCCGTAAGTGACTGTGGAGGCCAATTCTGGAACCACACATCCTTCCACAGTGGGGACATTGGTTCCCGGGTGGGAGTAGATCACGGTGTGGATTTGCCAAGCGTGCCTTCCTCTTATCACGTTTCTCCCTTGCGTTCTGAGTTCGAGTGTCTTCAAAGCCCAGGACACCTTTGGTAAAGGCTGTTCTCCAACTGGAAGCGCTCTCAGGCCAGTGTTTTCCAGTTGTCGGTGTTTATACTACATTTTTTTTAAGATTTGCCTTGAGACAGTCTTTAAAACTCTTTTGTTGACCACCAACATTACGCTTTCCATTTTTAAGATCGGAATAGAGTAGTTGCTTTGGAAGACGATCATCAGACATCTGCACAACATGACCAGTCCAACAAGGTTGATGTTGAAGAATCATTGCTTCAACACTGGTGATCTTTGCTTCATCCAGTACACTGATATTAGTTTGCCTGTCTTCCCAAGTGATGTGTAAGATTTTTCGGAGACACCGTTGATGGAATCTTTCGAGAAATTGACAATAAGGAGGGGAAGGGTTTGTCTTTTATTACTGCCTAACAGTCTTATCCATATGGATTTTCACCAAATTCTGCTCCAGGCCAGATATGTGAAAGGCCTTTAATAGCTGCATTCTGTCTTCTAGGATGAGAAGTAAGAAAAGTCATATCAAAGTTATGTTATTGATTTGCAGCCTGTTGCTTGCACCGGAGGAAATCCTAAAATCCTGCAAATTTATCCTGCTGCCCAGAGGCAGGGAAGATCCAGACTGTATAAGCAACATAAAAGGAGCAGAGAAGGATCAATAGCTTGACTAATGTGTTTGTCATTTGCGAACAGAGATAGCCTACACTATCAATGTAAATTATTTCTACCTTGATTAGAATGAATTCAAGGAAAATGTGCCATCACTTCCTCACGCTAATATCCGATATCTCGGCTAAGCTACCACAAGAAAGGTCAGTGCTGATGGAGACCCAGTCATGGATGAGGAGTGAGTCCATTACTCCTAGGTAATACTGTAACATTAAAAGTGAATTAAGGAGGGGGAAACAGGATAGAGAAATGCCCACATTATTTCCAAAGCATCTCACTGATAAATGGATCTGATATAAAATAAGGCAGACTTGTTTGATTCACTAGCTTCTTTATCAACAATTACCAACTCCCCTCCCCCCGCTTTCTGGTTTATGCTTTCCTCATCTCCGACTTCCTGTATTTGAAACATTTGTTCTGTACAAATTAATACAGTAGGAGTGACCCCTGTTTTCCCCTGCAAAGAAGAATTGTGCAAATGAAATTGTGCGTCGAGGTCCCCAAACCACCCCTCAAATAAAACACACTTCACACCAGATATAAGTTTTAGGTTTTTGGCATTATTTTGGCCACAACTTTATTGAATACAAAATAAGTGAGTGGTTGCTTAGGCATTGGTTAAGACTGTCTGTCCCTCTGGGGACAGAACTGACATCCACCCGCCTGTGGAGTCAGTATAGGGGAAAACACTTTGGGGAGAGAGTGTGTGCCCGTTCTCCCCTAATGCTTCCAGGGGCTCTTGCGTGGGCCCTGGCCCCCGACCGGGGGATACGGACAAGCATGGTGAGCCCCTGGATTCCTTTAACGGAATTCCCCGCGCAGCAGCAGCATTGAAGGGGCAACCACAGCCAACCTGCCCCTTCGCAGCATAGGAGGGGCAATCACAGCCAACTCTGCCCCTCCTCAACCAATTTATAACCAATGCCTAACCGCCAACCTTACAAGTTGTGACTTATTGCTACGCAGTAGGCGAAAACCAAATGGCACCAGCCAATCAGCCAAATGGAAAAATTCCTACCAGGCCCCTGCCCCCAAAGCAGACGACCCCGTAACAGGCATAGCAAGGTCAACGCACAAGCATAATAAGAGGGAGGGATGACGGGTGATCCGATGCACGAAGCCAGGAGAGCTCCGACGCTGCGTGCACGGTCATTTATAGGCTCTGGGCTGTCCATCAACAAGTTGCAACATATGAATCTTCCCAACGACAGCCAGAACCCAATCATAGTTGAGGCCATCCAAACTAACCTACCCAGCAGCAGCGGATGGGTGACTTGTTAACCCCCACCGCAACACGTGCTCTCCATGAAGGAGAACACGCTTTGTAATCAGTTTCTGAACCCCTTCCTAGGATTTGTTTGCTTTTTTTCCAGCTGTAGAAACAATGACCTTTCTACGGAATAATGAATATAGGAGGAGAGATTTCAAAACACACACACACACAGAAAGACAGAGAGAGAGAGAGAGAAGAGAGAGGAAGCAGGCATACATTAAAGTCTGTATTCACATGCTATAATTTAGCATTTAAACATACTTACAAAGGAGACCACATCAATGTCTACCTGCCATTTTTTGGACAACTGATTAGACCGGCCTTTGGGAATGGTGAAGACTGCACCCCAAAAGTGGGTTAATAGGCAGAATAAAGGTTCTGAAAGCAATGCTGCTTTGAAATTGGGAATGGGCAAACTGGATCTGGATGAGTGCATGGATCACAGAAGGAAAGGAGAAACACACAGTTTGTTCCCCTGTTGCTCCAGCCATGTGGAGCACATCAAGCAAGCAAGAGACTAATCATTTTCTCTCACTTGGGAGATTTCAACAATTTGCGCACATGCAAATTTCAGCTGCCGAGACTTTTCCTCTTGACACCCACTTCGGATTTCCTTCTTGAAGATGTGGGTTTTTAAAAACATTGTAAGCTGGGGAATCCAGTCGTGAATATGCTTTCTGGGGAAAGTACAGGTATAATGGACATTTGTTAACACACTAATGATGAGTTCAATTTGTACAGTATGAAACCATAGCGGTAAAAAAAAGGAAAAAAAGTTAAGGAGAGGAATAAGAAGTCATCTAAACACTCCCTCATTTTTCCATGATAAACTTAGTAACAACTGTCCAAGACTAAGAATCTTACAACTCTAAGCTGAAATCCTATACCCACTTAAAGGTAAAGGTAAAGGGACCCCTGATCATTAGGTCCAGTCGTAGACAACTCTGGGGTTGCGGAGCTCATCTTGCTTTACTGGCCGAGGGAGCCGGCGTACAGCTTCCGGGTCATGTGGCCAGCATGACTAAGCCGCTTTGGGCGAACCAGAGCAGCGCACGGAAACGCCGTTTACCTTCCCTCCGGAGCGGTACCTATTTATCTACTTGCACTTTCGAACTGCTAGGTTGGCAGGAGCAGGGACCGAGCAACGGGAGCTCACCCTGTCGCGGGGATTCGAACTGCCAACCTTCTGATTGGCAAGCCCTAGGCTCAGTGGTTTAGACCACACTTACCTGGGAATAAATATCATTGAATTCAATGGGACTTGCTTCTTATTTACTTATACTAAGTAAGTATAGGCTTCTACTAGAAATCATTTTCTCTTCCCCTAAAGAAAATACTTTGATGCATGCAAAGCAGTGAGCAATGGTTTTTACACAGGACCTAACTACATGTTACACATGAATGCATGCTAGTCAAGCCCCCCCCCCCCCATGGGTGGGTTTTCCCTTTGAGTGGAAAGGCCAACTTTGAGCAGAGAAGGAGCAGGACTAAAACATATGCACCCTATCCATTAAACATAAATTTCTAATCCAAATTGCCCCAGCTCTCTCTCTCTCTCTCTCTCTCTCTCTCTCTCTCTCTCACACACACACACACACACACACACACACACGGGTTTCCAAGTACATACTTACTCTCACAAATGTTATGTACTGAGCTTGGATCCTAGAACAATAGGCACGTAGGCAGCAACCTGATTGGTCTGCAGGAGCCACCCAATCCGGCTCCAGGAGGAAGTGACTCAGCAACCTGATTGGCCTGCAGGAACATTCCAATCAGGCTGCAGGAGGGGAGTTGAATCAGCCAATCACACGGGACTCATTGTGTAAATAATGTACTGTATATATAGCCAGAGGTTTTTGGGGGAGAGCACTCACTCACTGTTTACCATGAGCTGAAATAAAGAGCATGAAATCAACACTGAACTCTGAGTATATTTCAACCAATATGCCTGGAGCCCTTCAAGTGGAAAGCAATCAGGAAGGGGCAATTTGGAACAGGAAAATGGCCAGCAGACTCGAAAGTTAAGCACGCTTTCTCCTCTTCTGAAGCTTCTTTGCTCAAAATCGCCCCCTTTCAAAGCTCTTTTTCTACACACAAAGTTCACTACTTTGCACCTTAACTCGGTTTCATTTTGCATAAGATCCACACCACAAGCCTATGCATGTTTCCTGACAAGTAGGTCAATGGGTGCAAATCCCTGTTAAGTGTCCATAGGTTTGTAGCCCCACCACTATGAGGTTTAGGCCGCAATCTAATATTTGGAAGCAAGACCCACGGAACTCTGTGATACTTAGTAGGCATGTGTAGGAGTTCAGTGTCCCACATTCTGCATGGCAAATAGAGGACAGATGCTTTGGTAATTAGACTGGGACATGTGGGCACAATGGTACATTAATTAATTAAATGTTCATTGCATATTTTGGCAAGACATCACCCTCAGTCTGTTCCACTTGGTCCTGTTCTGCAGAACCGAAAAAGGTGTGGAAATCATAATAAATTCCTCAGCGGCTCTGATATATCTCTTATGATACTATATCTACAAAGCGTGTTCTCCTTCATGGAGAGCACGTGTTGCGGTGGGGGCTAACAAGTCACCCCTCGGCTGCTGGGCGGGTTAGTTTGGATGGCCACTACTGTGATTGGGCTCTGGCTGTCGTTGGGGAGATTCATATGTTGCAATTTGTTGATGGACAGCCCAGAGCCTATAAATGACCCCGCACTCAGCGTCGGAGCCCTCCTGGCTTCGTGCATCGGATCATTCCAGATCACCGAGCTGAGACTTCGCCTTACGGTTATATCTAATTTTTCCTATTCTCACATTTAAAAACTATTTTATTCCTTTTATTCTAATTTAGCCTACCCTCCATTCCCTTAATTGTATCCTTGCTAATACCCTTCTCCCACCCCTATTCCCCCTCCCCTCCCCCCCTCAATAACTTGGGCCGATTATTTGGAGTTAGCCCAGTAGGCCTCGGCGGCAGTTGTCAGACCCCCCCCCAGGCGGGGCGCCTTCGGCAGCAGGGGAGGACGCGCTTTCCTGCCGGCTTCAGGCGCCTGGCGCGGCCTCCTCTACTTGTGAGTAGCCTCGACAGTGGGCTACGGGAGGCGCCCCCCCTTTTCTACCGCCTCCCAGCTGATCTTCGGCCGCTCCGGCTGCTTACTGCTCCTCTCGAGGAGCCTCACCTGGGCAGCGGTTCTCGGGCCGTTTTTTTTTTCTGGCCTCCGGCCGCCTCCTCCGGTAGCGCGGCTGCCCGCCGTCGCGGGAGCGGTCTCTTCGCACCGCGTCCCAGCCGTGCAGGGCGGCTGGGACTCTATTTTCTAAAGAACCTTGCTGCGGTGCTTGCTGGCGCCGTTTAAACGCTTGCCGCCTCCCAGCCGATCCTGCGCTGTTTGGCCGCTTTTTGCGCCTCTTGCGGAGGCCTCCGTGACCCCCTCCTGCAGCGAGGCAGCCTTGCGGCGCGAGCGGCCGTTTAGTACTGCGTCCCAGCCGTACTGGTCGGCTGGGACGCATTAACTGAAATAGAGCTGTGGCGCTTCCTAGCGCCAGCAAGCCTGCGTCCCGGCCATTGTTTCTGGCCGTCTCCGCTCCCTGCCGTCTCACCGGCGACGGGGGCGATTGCTGCGCTCTGCCTCCAGGCTCCCTGGGGCGGCCCCTGCCTTAGCCAGCTACCCACCGCGGCGGCTGTTAGCCAGCCAGCGGTGTGCTGGCTATCCCCCCCGTCCCCACACAAGCACTCTCCCACACTTTACCCACCCACCCCACACACACAATATTAAAATAAATAAATAAACTACATTAATAACAAAATAAAAATCCCTTATCTGAGTCTGGGGTGTCCGGGGTGTGTGTGGGGAGCAGCCGGGCGCCATTTTGGGCTCCTGCTTCCAGCGTGGCTGCCTTCTTCACAGGAGTTGTTTCCCCCTGGAATTTTCCTGTGGGGTGCACCCTCTAGTGGCCAGTCGGCTCATTACACCGACCCAGCCTAGGTTTGCATCCTGCTGCCCCCAGTGGCCGGTGGGGTTACTGCACCCAATAAATTTGAATTGAAGTTTTTCTCCTGCTGCCTCTAGTGGCCAGTTGGATTACTAAACCTAATTTGTTCTGATTTATTATCCTTTCTCTGTTACCTCTAGCGGCTTGCTGGGTTACTATACCTGATTTAGTTAATTCCTTTAGCTTCCCCGCTGTTGCCCCTGGGGGCCGGCGGGGTTACGGCTTGGAATTTGCTTTAATTTACCTTATCGACAATACATAAATAATTAATAACATTAATAATTTAGAGGTTGGAGAGGCCACTGGCGTGTCACTTGATCTATTTGTTCCTCATCTGCAGCGAAGTATGGCGTCAGGGGAAGTTCCAGCGCATGTGCCGCCCGGCCAGGAAAAGAGGATCATCAAGGGGCCATCCCAGGCCTTGCGCTCACCATCCCAGGCCTTGCGCTCACCATGCGCAGACCATGGGGCGCATTCAGGCCTTTGTGTCCAGCCTGGCCAGTGATCCCGAGGCTTTAGCCCGCTTCACATCAGATGTGGATGGCATCATCCAACGTTCTACCCCGCAGTCCAGTGCCCAAGCGGGACCTTCCGGAACAGCTGGTGCTTCTTCACAGAATTCCTCCTTGTCCGCCGACGAGGGGGAGGGCTTTCAGCCATCTGGGGTTCTGTTTTCAGATTCCCAGTTTTCCCGGATCCCGGTTTCTTCATTCAGGGCTGGGGTTCGGGGGGCTGGAAGGCCGGCCCGCAGAGCTGCCAGGGGGAGGGGGCCTCGGGCAACCTACTCTAGGACGGCGGTTCTGCCCCGGCCTCGGGTCACTGGGGCCTTAGGAGCGGATCTCTCACACTCTTCTGTTTCGGCAGTCCCAGGGCCCTCCCGGCAGGAGCCTGAGTCAGGTCGGCAGGAGCCAGAGTTGGAGTCTTCGGCTGAAGACAACGCATCTGTGCTATCGCAGGCTTCCTCCGGTCGGAAGCGCCGCCCAGAGGGCCATGGCAAGAAGCGGGCCAAAAAGACCAGAGCCGACGCTTCCGGGTCATCGGCAGTTCCAGCTCCTGGCGTCGCCCGTGTTACAGGTAACTTTCAACAGGATTCAGGGTCGGAGTCTTCGGCTGAGGACACCCTTCCGGCACCTTCACGGGTTTCGTCTGGCGGAAAACGTCGCCATAAAAAATGTTGCGGGGGGCACGCCAAAAGATGCATAGGAAATAGGTCTTCCTCATCTTCTGGGTCGTCCTCCTCGAGTTCCGACGGGGAGTCTGGGGACTCCTTGCGACTCTATTGGGGTTTTGGCGAATCTGCCTCCGGCCTTCCCAGATGGGCGTGGCAGCGGAGAGCCAACTCCCATCGTGCCAAGTATGGAGCCACCCAGGAGTATTTGAATGACGTTCCGGTGCCGGAAGTCAAAGTATCCACCAACAAGGCTAGGGACATTATCCCAGGGTCTCACTTGTCCTCTAAACTGCGGAACAGGATATTGGAGGGCCGCTATGTGGATATATTTAAACTCGCCCCTCCCGAAGAGGATTTCCCCGGCCAGGACAAGGTAGCATCTTCCTCTAAAAAACGGGCCAGCTCCGCAAAAGTGGAAAAAACTTTCGAGCGTTGGCTCGATTGTTTTCAGGTTTTTGCAGGAGTGGTCGCAGCTGCTTACCCGAAAAGAGCTCTTCACATGTTGGTTTATCAGTCCATAGTTCGCTCAGCCTGTTCAATGGCGGGGGAGGCTGCTGCGATTACTTATGACAAAAAATTTAGAACCAGGGCCAACAAGATACACTCGGCCCGCTGGGATCGTAGGGATATAGATGTTTGGTCCACTTACGTGGCCCCTCACATCCAGAAAAGAGCCCCGGAGCAACAGAAGCAAAAATTTGGGGGTGTAAAATCCGCACGCAAGGTCTGTTGTTGGGACTACAACAAGGGGTCGTGCCAGCGCACCTCGTGCAAGTACCCGCATGTGTGTGAAAAATGTGGTGGGAACCATCCTGCCGCGGCATGTTACGGTGGCCGGCGGCCCTTTCGAGGGGGAAGGGGGGGCGCGCAACAGGCTGCCAGAGCAGCCCCCCCGCCAGCAACAGGTGCTGCAAGATAGGCCAGACATGAATCTGGCTTCTACCCCAGTGCGTCTTTCGGCTATGTTACCTTGGTTACAGCTTTACCCCAATCGTGAAGCAGCTTCCTACCTGCGGGAAGGTTTTTCCCATGGTTTCAGGATTCCGGTAGCCTCGTCTCCCGTGGCACGCAATCCTGCTAATCAGAAGGCAGTTAGGGAGATGCCGGATGTGGTCAGGAAAAAGATAGAGAAGGAGATCGCATTGGGGCGCATGGCCGGCCCTTTCGACACTCCTCCTTTTCCTAAACTGCATCTCTCCCCTTTGTGGATCGTCCCTAAAAAAGTCCCGGGTGAATTTCGTCTCATCCATAACTTGTCCCATCCTGAGGGCACGTCAGTGAATGACGTCATCCCTTCGGATCTCTGCTCTGTAAAATATGCCTCCCTTGATCATGCAATCAAAATGATCAGAAAATTTGGCCCTGGTGCCATGCTGGCAAAATGTGATATAGAATCGGCATTCCGGTTATTGCCAATCCATCCTCAGGATTTCTGGCTTTTGGGGTTTCAGTTTAACGGGGCGTTTTACTTTGATAAGGCCATGCCCATGGGCTGCTCGGTAGCATGTGCTGCCTTTGAAGCATTTAGTACATTTTTGGAATGGGCCCTGCGACATAAAACTGGCCAGGTGGGGGTTACCCATTATCTCGATAATTTTTTGTTAGCTTCGACACGGGATTCTGGGGATTGCGTAGCCCTTCTGCAGGCATTCACTTCCCTTATGGAAGAGTTCGGTGTTCCCCTGGCAGCAGGGAAGACTGAGGGCCCATCCCCTCAGATGATTTATTTGGGTATCCATCTGGACACTGTTTCTCAAACCTCTCGTCTTCCTGACGACAAAATTGCTAACCTGCGGAGCATCATTGAGGAATTGCTCCCATTACCCAAGGTGACATTGAAGCAGCTCCAGTCGCTGCTGGGCCACCTAAATTTTGCATGCAGAGTGGTGGCACCTGGGAGACCATTTTGTTCGAGAGTGGCCAGGCTTATGGCCGGCCTGCGGGCCCCACATCATCACACTCGCATTCCGAAGGAAGTCAAGGCGGACCTTTGGAATTGGCTTGACTTCCTGGGGAATTACAATGGAGTGTCATTGTGGCAGGACACTTTGAATATGCGCAATGACTTCCAGGTTCACTCGGATGCGGCGGGTTCCCTGGGTTTTGGTTTATATTGGAGGGGCCGCTGGTGTGCTAAGCACTGGCCGGCGGCCTGGCAAGGGGAGGCAATTACGCGGGACTTAACTTTTCTCGAGTTTTTTCCCATTGCAGTGGCGGTCCACTTATGGGTTGAGGAGTTCAGGGATCACCGTGTCTGTTTTTGGTCTGACAATCAGGCGGTCGTGAACGTGTTGGCCAAGCAGTCTTCCCGCTCCTCTAGGGTATCGGCCCTTCTTAGGGCATTTGTCTTGCACTGCCTCCGTTTTAATATTATGTTTTCGGCTCGCTTTATTCCCGGGATTTCTAATGAGATCGCTGATGCTCTGTCCCGTTTTCAGATGGAGCGGTTCAGGTCCCTGGCTCCAGAGGCGCAGGAGCATCCGGAATATTTCCCGGAACATCTCTGGAACCTTGGCAGCAATTGGTTCTGCAGGGAGTAGCCGCGTCCATTGCCCCGTCCACGCTGCGATCCTATAGGAAGGCGTGGGCGGATTTCTTATCTTTTACTGATCCGGCCGTATCGGCCGACGTCAGGTCCCCTCCTTCTTCTGATCAAGTGCTTAAGTATTTGGCGCACCTTTTTCAGGCAGGTCGTGCCCCAAAGACACTCAGGATACAGGCTGCTGCGATTTCCTTTTTCTCTAAAACATTTTTCAATAAAGACCCTTGCGCGAAGTTCGTTGTTCGCAAAGCGTTGGAGGGTTGGGGTAGACTCTGTCCCCCTCGGGCCCCTGGCAGGCGGCCCATCTCCTTTGAATTATTGACTAGGATGCGCATGAAGTTGAGGTCCATCTGCTGGACCAAATATGAAGCTCGCCTTTTTTCTGCGGCCTTTTCCTTGGCGTTCTTTGGGGCACTAAGAGTGGGCGAAGTGGTACTGGAGCCCATTCAAGGTGGGGGATCTAGGGGATTGCTGTTGCAAGATGTTTTGCTATCCTCTTCTGAGGTGGTGCTCACTATTAGGAGCTCGAAAACAGATCAGTTGGGCAGGGGGGCTGTTATCCGGCTGCCCGCTACAAAGGAAGCAGGTCCTTGCCCTGTAAAAGATACTTCTAAATTTTTGGCAGTCAGGTCCCCAGCGGGGGGCCCATTTTTGGTTCATGCTGATGGCACTCCACTAGCTAGGCATCAATTTTCCAGGGTGATGCGTAAGGTTATAATGGCCTGCGGTCACCCTGCCTCTGAGTATGCTCCCCACTCTTTTCGCATAGGTGCAGCAACTGCTGCGGCGCATTGGGGCCTGTCAGCAGCCAGAATCAAGGAATTGGGAAGGTGGAAGTCTGAGGTGTACAAGGGCTACGTAAGAAAATAGCACTGTGATATTGGTGGTAATGTTGTTTGTCTCCCTTCCTTTAGGTTTAGCGGTTGTTCAAATTTGGATCGTGGGGCACAGCATTGTCCACTGGGCCAGCGTCAGAGCCAGAGAAACAGGACTTGGTCCCAGCCTCGGACTTCCACGCCATGTACATGTGTCTTGGTTTGCCAGAAGGGGCATGTTGTGGGGGGAATTTATGCCTTTAATCCATATGCGGGTGCATACTGAAGGGCCCCCTTCAGCGATTGTAATCCAGTTGGGTGAAAATGACTTGCCTGCAACAGACTGCCTCACTTTGCGCTCTATAATTCAGCAGGATTTGCAGGACCTGGTGTCCTATTGGCCGACTGTAAAGATGTTTTGGTCTCAATTGTTACAGAGGCGTGTCTGGCGGGGAAGTCATTCCCCAGCCGCCACCGAAAAGGCCAGAAAGCGTACTAACAGTGCTACAATTAAAGTGATACAGGGGTTGGGGGGATTCGTGATTACGCACCCTGACATCAATGTCAAGGCAAGCCACATGTATCGGGATGATGGTGTGCATCTGTCATCCCTCGGGAGTGACACATGGTTGAATTCAGTGGCGTCGGGTCTAAAAGCTTGGGTGGAGTAGTGAGTGGTTTTGGCGGCAAGCCTTGCAGGCTTTTTGTGGCGGTTAGGCATTGGTTATAAATTGATTTAGGAGGGGCAGAGTTGGCTGTGGTTGCCCCTCCTATGCTGCGAAGGGGCAGGTTGGCTGTGGTTGCCCCTTCAAAGCTGCTGCTGCAAGGGGAATTCCGTTACAGGAATCCAGGGGCTCACCATGCTTGTCCGTTTCCCCCCGCTTGGGGGACAGGGCCCACGCAAGAGCCCCTGGGAGCATTTGGGGAGAACGGGCGCACATTCTCTCCCCAAAGTGTTTTCCCCTATACTGACACCACAGGCGGGTGGATGTCAGTTCTGTTCCCAGAGGGACAGATAGTCTTAACCAATGCCTAAGCAACCACTCACTTAATTTGTATTCAATAAAGTTGTGGCCAAATTAATGCCAAAAAAAACCTAAAACTTATATCTGGTGTGAAGTGTGATTTACTTGAGGGGTGGTTTGGGGACCTCGACACGCAAAGCGTGTTCTCCTTCATGGAGAGCACGTGTTGCGGTGGGGGCTAACAAGTCACCCCTCGGCTGCTGGGCGGGTTAGTTTGGATGGCCACTACTGTGATTGGGCTCTGGCTGTCGTTGGGGAGATTCATATGTTGCAATTTGTTGATGGACAGCCCAGAGCCTATAAATGACCCCGCACTCAGCGTCGGAGCCCTCCTGGCTTCGTGCATCGGATCGCCCGCCCTCCCGCCCTGTTATTAGGCCTCTGCGTTGACCTTGCTATGCCTGTCATGGGGTCGTCTGCGTTGAGCAGGGGCCTGGTAGGAATTTTTGCCACTTGGCTGATTGGAATGTTGCCATTTGGTTTTTCGCCTACTGCGTAGCAATTAGTCACAACTTGTAAGGTTGGCGGTTAGGCATTGGTTATAAATTGATTTAGGAGGGGCAGAGTTGGCTGTGGTTGCCCCTCCTATGCTGCGAAGGGGCAGGTTGGCTGTGGTTGCCCCTTCAAAGCTGCTGCTGCAAGGGGAATTCCGTTACAGGAATCCAGGGGCTCACCATGCTTGTCCGTTTCCCCCCGCTTGGGGGACAGGGCCCACGCAAGAGCCCCTGGGAGCATTTGGGGAGAACGGGCGCACATTCTCTCCCCAAAGTGTTTTCCCCTATACTGACACCACAGGCGGGTGGATGTCAGTTCTGTTCCCAGAGGGACAGATAGTCTTAACCAATGCCTAAGCAACCACTCACTTAATTTGTATTCAATAAAGTTGTGGCCAAATTAATGCCAAAAAAAACCTAAAACTTATATCTGGTGTGAAGTGTGATTTACTTGAGGGGTGGTTTGGGGACCTCGACACGCAACACTTGTGACTAGTGCAGAAAGTCTAAAAAACGTGAATGAAGAAGATGCCAATGGGAAATCATATCTTAAAACGCACAGAGAGAAAAAAGGAAGCAGTAAAAAATAACTGGACACAGGTCATACAGGCAGCTAAATCAAACAATTCAGCCCTTTTTTGGAACTAATAAAATGTAGACTCGGGTTATCGGTTCTATGACATAGGCTACTAAAATATAGATCCAACAATATTTTAGGCCACTATTTAAAGTTGATTTACATCACAGACCATCTTTCGACGTATATCTATCAAGGCTGCACAGAATCTGGCGACAGCGTAAGTGATTTCTGGGCTTTCATCAACTAATTTTATTAGTTATATCTATGTTTAATCAATGATTTTAAGGACATGGTTTAAGTCGGGCTGGATATGTTGAATATGCCCTCATCATGTAATGAGTACCCATTTAAACATATATATTTTTACATTGTTTTTACATTGTTTTTATAAATGCAAATATCTTGTTTTATGCTGGTCTGTGACCGAATAAAGTACATTCATTCATATCTTAAAACGAACCCGCTAAAAACCTATTCAAAAAGAAGCATTTTGTTTCACATAATGCACAGTTGACCTGCAACAGAATTGCTTATATGACCAACTGTTTAAGTAACGGTAAAAAGGTAAAGGACCCATGGAGAGTTAAATCCAGTCAAAGGCAACTATGGAGTTGCAGCACTCGTCTTGCTTTCAGGCCAAGGGAGCCGGCGCTTGTCCACAGACAGCTTTCCGGGTCAGGTGGCCAGCAGGACTAAACCGCTTCTGGCACTACAGGACACCATGACAGAAGCCAAAGCACATGGAAATGCCATTTACTTTCCCACCGCAGTGGTACCTATTTATCTACTTGCACTGGTGTGCTTTCGAACTGCTAGGTTGGCAGGAGCTGGGACAGAGCAACGGAAGCTCACCCCGTCGCGGGGATTCGAACCACCGACCTTCTGACTGGCAAGCCCAAGAGGCTCAGTGGTTTAGACCACAGCGCCACCTGCTGTGATACTGTTTAAATATCAACAGCTGCCCTCCTGACATTAGCAGCACTACAGCTAGAGGATGGCAAGATGGCAGCGAATTCAGGGCTCCGTTTGTGCATTGGCAGAGCCAAGACTGTGTTCCTGCCAGTGTGCCCACACATCCTCAGCTCACTAGCACCAGCCCAGAAAGCAGGAATAATACCTTTGCGAAGGCAGCTCCACAGCAGTACCCCCCCCTCCCTGTGCCAGATGTTTCTGGGCTCAAGGGAAGGAAAAGACGACTGTTTGGTGCTTTCGGAAAGGAAGTTCAGGACATTTTCATCCTTTGTTATAGGTTAACATGAGAGAGACTGGAAATAGATGGTAATGCATTGAGTAACCCTTTGCCCTTGGAAGCCTTATAGCAGGCATGGCCAAACTTGGCTCTCCAGCTGTTTTGGGACTACAATTCCCACCATCCCTGACCACTGGTCCTGTTAGCTAGGGATGATGGGAGTTGTTGTCCCAAAACATCTGGAGGGCCAAGTTTGGTCATGCCTGCCTTATAGGAAGCTGTTGCAGGAGAGGGACTGCGAGCAACATCATGGGAGGGGTGTTTCTAGGACTAAGGTGAAACTATGAAGCTCCTTGATATTTTTGCTATTGGGTGCTGCATGACATTTAAGTAATCTTGTTATATCAGAGCATTGAAATGTGGGAGTTTTTGTATGTTGCTATATTTTTGTTTTGCTACGTTATTGTGGAATTGTTTTTGTAGTGTTGGAAATGCTGTTTCTTTATCGTAAGCTGCTTTGGGGATTATTTTTTTAATGGGAAAGTGGCATGCAAAGAAAATGAATGGATGGATGGATATTGCAGTGGTGCGCTTGACTGTTGGACATTTCCTCAAGCATCTGGATCTGTCCAATACTGGAAGAACATAGAGCGGAAGAAACAAAAGGGCTTAAAAAACTAAAATTATTCATTCCTAGGGAGGATTTTAAAAATTAGAGAGCATGCAGAGCTTTGCTAAGCAATAGCTAGAGGGTGCATAACTGTAACAGGCTACATGCATTTAAAATGTGTAAACAAGAAGAGGGAATAATTACTTAATATGGCTCAAAGCATGATCATAAATGATAGTACCACAGAGGTAAGCAAAAACAAATGCAGCCTGAAAACCAGAGATTTGTTTTTCAGGTACTAACAAGAATTTCTCAAGGTCTCGCTCTCCCCTATCTCCAAATAATATATGATCCCTGTGTTATTCTTCCCTTGGGACTCACTTATCCAGACTAGATAGGCAGCAAAACTAAAGATCAATGTGGAAATGAGAATAGCCGGTTCATTAGATGGTATTCAACAGTCGCACAAGCAGAAGTTTGCTTGCACAATGGGAATTTCCGACTGCCTCTTCCCCACTGCAGCCCCTGTCCCCCCCCTCCCATAACGCCTCTCCTGGAGGTCAAGGGACTCTTGGGAAAGGCTTAGACATGACAGTGGGTAGCTCCAGTGGGAAGAGGAAAGCTGAAGGAAACTGATGAAGAGCGTTTCCGTAAGTGACACTCCTGGAGGTCCTCAACTGCAGATAAGGGCTAAAAGGCCAAGGGAAATTGGCTAGGATGTAAGAAAGTTCCACAGTATTTACTGCTCATGTGACACAGACGCTAATAACAGGTGACTGCAATTTCCATATTCTGGGAGTATGGGCAGAGCATGAGTAAATTTGCAAGTATGCCGTCTCCATCTTCAAAAAGGTCAAAAAGGAAGACCCAGGTAACTACTGATCAGTGAGCTTGATAATGATACCAGGCTGAACCGGAAAGCAGTGTCCCCAAAGCCTTGGAATTAATTGAACAATTTGGACTTGTAGCTGGCTTCAAACTAAATAAGCAGAAAACCAAAGTTTTAGGTAAAAACTTGAGTGCAGAACAGATACAAAGATTACAAGAAGGCACTGGCCTTAATTTTGTTAAAACTGTAAAATATCTAGGTATCAATCTCACAGCAAAAAATCTGAACCTGTACAAGGACAATTATGAAAAACTGTGGATAGAGATAAAGAAAGATATGGAAATATGGACAAGATTAAAACTGTCGTTAATGGGAAGAATAGCAGTGGTTAAAATGAATGTCCTACCAAGGATGCTGTTTCTATTCCAAGCCATACCAATTTTGGATAAACTGGACTGCTTCAAGAAATGGCAAAAGGACCTATCGAAGTTTATATGGCAGGGCAAAAAGCCTAGAATTAAGTTTAAGATTTTAACAGACTCTAAAGAGAGAGGAGGCTTTGCCCTGCCGGATTTAAGACTTTATTTTGAAGCAGCGGCCTTTTGCTGGTTGAAGGATTGGTTTAAATTAGAGAACGTGGACGTGTTGGACTTGGAAGGACACGATAACATGTTCGGTTGGCATGCATACCTTTGGTATGACAAGGTTAAAATTCACAGAACTTTCAAGACTCATATAGTTAGAAAATCCCTGTATCAGGTTTGGACTAGATATAAAGACTTATTGGAGAGAAAGACCCCTAGATGGATTTCACCAGTGGAGGCCAAGGCCTACAAGAGACCGAATATGTCTGCAAGTTGGTTACGATATATGGACATATTGCAGCAGGAAGGGGACTCATTTAAGTTAAAAAGCTATGATCAAGTCAAAAGCCAAGTCCCCGACTGGCTGCAATATCACCAGGTGTATGAAACATTTAAAATGGATAAAAAAAATGGTTTTCAAGTAGAAAAATCAAAACTGGAAACAGAACTGATTGAATCGAACTCTAAGAACCTTTCCAAAATGTATAATCTTTTGCTAGAGTGGCATACAAAAGATGAATTGGTTAAATCGACAATGATAGATTGGGCGAAAGATGTGGGACATAATATTATGATGGATGACTGGGAGAGATTGTGGCAGAAAGGTATCAAATTTACTGCTTGTAATAGTTTAAGAGAAAATATAATGAAAATGGTATACAGATGGTATTTGACACCAGTCAAGATAGCTAAGATGAATACCAAAATGTCAGATGTATGTTGGAAATGTAAACATGCAAAAGGTACCTTTTTTCATATGTGGTGGTTGTGCCCAGGGGTAAATGCTTTCTGGGATAAGATTTATAACGAGCTTAAAAAGGTAATGAAAGTTACCTTCAGTAAGAAACCAGAGGCATTTCTCTTGAGCATAACCAATGAAGAGATTCCCAGTCAGGATAAAGTGTTTTTCATGTATGCCACAACAGCAGCTAGAATCTTATTGGCAAGAACCTGGAAAGGTGAAGAGATCCCAACAGTGGAAGAATGGCAGATGAAGCTGATGGACTATATGGAACTCGCAGAACTGACCGCCAGAATCCGGGACCAGAGGGAGGAGAAGGTGTCACAGGATTGGAAAAAATTTAAAGACTATTTAGTTAAATCAGTAAAATTGAATATTTGAGCAGAATTAAGCAGAAGATCGGCTTTAGTAGGTTTATGTTAGATAAAATTGTTTTGAAGAAACTTTTTTGTGCGAATGATTTAATTGTTAAAAAAGTATTTTAAGATCTGGTGTTTAAGATATGGTTTATATTTGATTAGGTATTCGATTAAGTAAAGCTAAGTGTATCAAAAAATATGGTAAATGTTAATGGAATAAGATATAAAGCTACCTAGAACATATATATGATTTTGAAGACAGTGGAGGGAACGGGGGAAGTCCCCCGAATAGAGAAGATTGTAACAAGAAAACTACAAAGATAAGTGTTGGTTAAGGTTTGTATATGTTTTTTCTTTATGTTTGCTCATATTGTTATTGTTTTTATTGTGTTTATGTATTGTGTTTTTATAGTGTTTATGTTGGTGTTTATGCTATGTTTTTCTTTTCTTTGTTTTAATGGAAAAATAATAAAAAATTCCATAAAAAAAAGATAATGATACCAGGCTGAGCACTTAAAAAAAGAAGTGGTCATTACTAAGACCCAGCATGGGTTTCTCAAAAAACAAGTCATGCCAGGTGAAGTTACAAGCTTGGTGGATCAGGGGAATGCTGTGGATGTAGAGTATCTTGATTTCATTGAGGCTTGTGACAAAGTCCCCCATGATAGTCTCGCAGAGAAGCTGGTAAAATGTGAGCTGGACAAGGTGTGTTTGTAGCTGGTTGACTGGCCCAACCCAAATGCTCAGGCAGAGTTTTTATTGCACACATTTTACTCGCTGTACTATATACTGAACTGAGTTTAAATTTTAAACTGGGCAAAATTCCACAGGCTTTCAATTTTGGGAGCAGCCAATTTTTAGCCTTGGCTATAGATGCCTTATATTCCTGCTCATATTATGCATCCATTTACATGACCCATTATTATGGCACATTGAATTGGTTGACCCCACTGTTCTGGGATCCTTTTCCATAAAAGTTACGGCCTACTTAAACACCATTTGATGTGCACTCGCCTTCTCTCTGTTTTCCTCCCTCAAAATATACCGAGACATAAAAACTACCTTTTCTTTGTGATCAAAATAGGAAAGTTTAGAAGGTTCAGCAGTGAACGCATTTCCATACCTTGTTGTCCCCCCCTTGTGTGTTCTGCTCTTGTCTTTATTATCTTGCTTCTTTCCCACTGTCACAAGTATTCCCAGGTCAACATCCTCCGGCACTGCTTCCTCAGTGACATTCAGCAATCTAGACACACATGAAACGATACCACTTGGCCTGAAGGTATTAAAGATAACATTAAAGGCCAAAACATGATAGAGAAAGGATGAAAGAGGAAAAACATTTTTCTGAACCTGCAAAGATAACTTGTTGGTTTAGTTTCCTTTTAAAGTAGGGTAAGTCAATACTTCCATTTCTAATATACTTTTTTTTTCAAATTCATCATAGATTCGTGTGTGTGTGTGTGTGTGTGTGTGTGTGACTGAGACACTTCACATTTATTTGGAAGTAAGTTCAATTTAAATCCACCTGCACTGAGCATCATTTTCTAATTATATTCTTCTCATGTACCCAGATTCATTTAATACACACACACAGACACACACACACACACACACACACACACACACACACACACACATTCTCCACCATTTAATGTTTTTTTAAAAAAATTAAGGCAGACACAAAAGCATTCTTAAAATGCAATAAAGGAACTAAATATTTATTCAGTAACAGCTGAGTAAAAAAAAATTACTATGAAATCTTCAAAACTATAACTAACTAACTCCACTCTTCAGTAAAACCTTAGACAAATAAAATGATGTTAACTATACATGTGCCAAATACCTTTGAGAAGGTTTTAGGAACATAGGAAGTTGCCTTATACTGAGTCAGATCATTGGTCCATCAATTTCAGCATTGTTTACACTGACCAGCTGTGGTTCTCCAGGATTCAGGCAGGATTCTCTCCCAGACCGACTTGGAGACATCAGAGAGTGAACCTGGAACCTTTTACAAGCAAAGCATATACAGTGAAACCTTGGTTCCCGAACGGCTCCCTTGTGGAACGCTTCAGCTCCCGAATGCCGAAAACCCAGAAGTAAAAGCTCCAGTTTTCGAATGTTTTTCGGAAGCCGAACATCTGACGTGGCTTCCGCTTGAGTGCAGAAAGCTCTTGCAACCAATCAGAAGCCACACCTCAGTTGTCGAACATTTCGGAAGCCTAACGGGCTTCCAGAATAGATTACGTTCGACAACCGAGGTTTGACTGTAGCACAAAGCTATGGTGTTTCTCCAGCTTGGACTGCACCACAGGAAAGCTAATAATAATAATAATAGTAGTTGTTGTTGTTGTTATTTATTTGTACCCCACCCATCTGGCTGGGTTTCCCCAGCCACTCTGGGCAGCTTCCAACAGAGATTAAAAATACATTAAAACATCAGTCATTAAAAACTTCCCTAAACAGGGCTGCCTTCAGATGTCTTCTAAACGTCAGGTAGTTGTTTATCTCTTTGACATCTGATGGGAGGGCGTTCCACAGGGTGGGCGCCAATACCGAGAAGGCCCTCTGCCTGGTTCCCTGTAACTTGGCTTATCGCAGTGAGGAAGTTGCCAGAAGGCCCTTGGCGCTGGACCTCAGTGTTCCTATGGGGAGAACGATAGGGGTGGAGATGCTCCTTCAGGTTTACTGGGCCAAGCACCAACACTTTGAATTGTGCTCAGCAGGAGGCACTAACAGGTTTTGGTAGATACTTAAAATAGAATCTTCGTGTCCCTAGGGCTTCAAAATGTGTAAGTTCTTGGTTTATGAATTGGTTTAAATAATTAGGAAGAAGAAGAAAAGAAAAAAGAAAAAAGAATGGGGAGAGGAGGAGTGGGTAGTGGGGTGGGGTGGGGTGGTTATGCTCAGTGCTTTTTTTCTTTAAAAAAATGTTTCGGGGTACTCTTAATTTTCCTACTCATATTGAAATACTGCCCCTCAATGAGGACAAACTTAGATTCACAAAATGTTTAGGGGTATGGGTACCCCTGTGCCCCTCCAGAAAAAAGCACTGTGTTCCCAAACTTATTTGTGTGATGAGAACACAACATGGAGAACTTCCAATTTGCCAGCTATGACAGCATTCATTTTGCCAGTGTGGTGACCTTCACACGAAGCAGGAACAGTCCTAAGTGCCATAGCAAAGGAGCCACTTTATGAGTTTCCCACATGAGCTACATCAAAGATGTCCAACTTATGAATTACGGAGAGCTACATCAGAGGCAGTTTTAGGGTCGTGTGACCGGTTTGGCCGCTCTGGGCACCGTGCTGGAAAGGGTCCCACAACAGTGCTGTAGAACAGAGCATGAGAGGCAGGGGGCACCAAACTTTAGCATCACACAGTGCACTACTGAAATTTGAGGTCCTGAAGTCTGCTACTGACTGTATGTACTACAAGTCCAGAATAACCCAAGCGGCTTCAGGATGATCAGTCTACACTGGTACCTCGGGTTACAAGCACTTCGGTTTACAGACTCTGCTAACCCGGAAGTAGTACTTTGGGTTAAGAACTTTACCTCAGGATGAGAACAGAAATTGCATGCCGGTGGCACAGCAGCAGAGGGAGGCCCCATTAGCTAAAGTGGTACCTCAGGTTAAGAGAAGAAGAAGAAGAAGAAGAAGAAGAAGAAGAGGAGGAGGAGGAGGAGGAGGAGGAGGAGGAGGAGGAGGAGTAATTTGGATTTGATATCCCGCTTTTCACTACCCGAAGGAGTCTCAAAGCGGCTAACATTCTCCTTTCCCTTCCTCCCCCACAACAAATACTCTGTGAGGTGAGTGGGGCTGAGAGACTTCAAATAAGTGTGACTAGCCCAAGGTCACCCAGCAGCTGCATGTGGAGGAGCGGAGACACGAACCCGGTTCCCCAGATTACAAGTCTACCACTCTTAACCACTACACCACACTGGCTCTCAGTGGTACCTCAGGTTAAGAATGATACCTAAGGTTAAGTGGTACCTCAGGTTAAGAACGGTTTTCAGGTTAAGAATGGTCCTGAAGATTGTGTGTTTCATGAGCAAGGACTATTACAACAGATGTGTGGCTTATTAGGATCACGTTTACCAACAATGAAATTCCCATACAGATTTTCCATTGGGCCATTTTGAAAAAGAAAACACTTCAGACATTTTGGACAGAGGAACCCTGTGCTTTTTGCTCAATGTCATAACAACTACACTTGTGCATGTTGAAATCTTAGCATGCCCTGACATACTCTGAAGATTTATTTGGGTTTCCCACCTATAATAACAAGCTTTAATTAATTTTATCAAGAGCTACAAACCCAGGTTAACTCTATTGTATACCTCATAAAGGAATATATTTTCCTGACACGCAGAGTTGCTGGCCGCAGTTAAGTTAATTCGAAAGTAAACTCCTGCTGTCTGCCTCGGTACTTCACACTTCAACTTCAGTAATTGCTCCCCAGGCATAATTGCTTACAGTACATGCTAATTTTAGATAGCAGAAAAGACAAACCCTGCATTGTTTAACCATCTCATCGTTTTCAGGGATTGTTGCTCTAATTGCATTATTAATTGGGAAGAGATGATAAATTGGTCAATAACAAGGATCAGATTGCAGTTGAGTATTCATTTGGAATATTGATGGTCATGTACAGTGTTGTCGTTTCAAAGCAATGCTTGAGGTAAAGTATCCCTACACCCCATGCTATTCCCCCCCCCCATTCAGACGCTGAAAACTATACCAAGCCTTGCTAAATTTATATGGAAAAGAAGGATGCTGTTGATAATGCTGTTGAGCGAAATACAGGGGAATTCCCACTTAGGTGGGGGTTTTGTTCTCTGCCACTTTAATAATAATAATAATAATAATAATAATAATAATAATAATAATAATAATAATTTATACACTGCCCTCCCCGGCCAAAACCAGGCTCGGAGCGGCTAACATCAAATGTTTAACACATTAACATAAAATCAGGCAATCAATTAAAATACATCCTAAAATCAGCAAACAGCATACAGTCTGTTCTATCCTGTTCTAACCCCCGCCCCATTCCGCCACATTCTGTCCCTGCCCCCTTTCAGCACCCAAAATGGCGTACGTCAGCAATTGCGCACATGCTGATTGCGCACAATTGGGGAGCTGCCTGTATGTTAAATGTTTCTAACTGATGATCAAGGAGCAATCTGTTCTGTTTAATGATGTAATCACCAATCCATTGAAGCACTTTATAAACTCAAAAGCATGACTTTCTGGTAATTATAGGGGGAAACAAACATGCTACTAATCAGGATGTACCATGTTTCATCGCATGATCCCAGAATCTTGAACCAGGTTTGAAATCTTCAGAGTCTTCAGATAGGTTTATTCAATGATTTGAGGAGCTAGGTCCTTAAATTATGGTGATAGGTCCTTAAATTATGGTGATATTGTCCATAAAGCAAAGGGTTTTCAAAACTCAAAGCTTTGGGGCCCTACCAAATTCTCTATCACAGCTACTGCTCTGTAATTCTTCAGTCATCTAATCATGTGTACTGGAATAGTTATAGGACTTAGTGGACCAAGAATGGGAGCTTCAAGTTGGACCTTTGTGTACATGTATTTCCTACTTTTCTTACTCCCATCGTATTAACTAACACCAGCTAGAAATTCAGCAGAACTGGGCACAATTCTTGTTTTGTCACTTCCTCCCCATCTTAAGTTTAATATTCTCCATTGTCTCCGATGTTTCAAAGAATGAATCACAGCCAACATTCTCTCTATATAAAGAAAATGTACTTTCCTGACAGGTTTTCAGATGTTAATTCCTTCATAGTCACCACATCAACTAGAAAACACATTCAGAATATTAAAACTGAGGCTCCCTTGTCTCGATATGTCTGTTGATTCAAAGGAAGACTCTCTGATGTCTCTGAGATCTATCTACAATAATGCAGTAATGAAATGTGAGTTACTTTCGGATGACGCTTGTGAGATTAATGTGTCACTTCGATCTAGAATCACACAGAACTAAGAGATTTAGCATTAAGGTTTCACTTTGTTGGAAATCTCTCTAGAAGCCGGAGATTACACAACAGAAGAGAAACCTTAACCAATATATTTTAAAGTGACACAAATCACACCTAGAAAACAAATTAATCAGATTTCATCAATCATGCCCGGATATCTGCTCTCTCTCTCTCCCCCTATACTTTAAGGTTTTAAATGGAGAAAGCTTCATTTAATAACAGTGAGGCTTGCTTCAGAGTAAGCATGCATAGGTTCATGCTGCAAGTTGGGGACACCAAGAAAGCAAGGACACAATATTAGAAATAAATGTAGGTCACAGCTTCTTTATATATTTCCATTTGCGTATCGAGGACCTCAAGCCACCCCCCCCCATTGACTTGACACAGGAGACATAATTTTTGTTTGGGTTTTTGGCAATAATTTAGGGCCACAACTTTATTTAAATACAAAATTCGGTGAGTGGTTGCGTAGGCATTGGTTCAGACTACTGTCCTACCGGGACAGAGGCTGGCCTAGAACCAGCGATTGGGAGAATGCCGCTGAAGAGAGTTAAGGAACGGGGGGCAGCAACGCTTCCCTCTCCCCATGGTCCTGGGGACTCAGCCACGGCCCTAACCCCTACCGGGGGCTTCGGACAAAGCATAAGAGTCGCCGGATTCCTTTAACGGTATTCCCAGCATCATCATGATTCTGAATGGGTACCGCCCAATCCAGCAATCCACACAGGAACCAATGCCTAACCGCCAACCTTACAAGTTGTGACAAGTTGCTACTGCAGTAGGCAAAACCAAATGGCAACAGCCAATCAGCCAGATGGACAAATTCCTACTGGGCCCCTGCCCCAAAGCAGACGACCCCATGACAGGCAGTTGCAAGGTCAAGCACAGAGGCCTAAGAAAAAGAGGGGGGGCGGGATGGGTGATCTGAAGCCGAAGCCAAGAGAAGGATCACCCTGCGTGCAGAGGATTATATAGGACGCTAAGCTGTCCATCACAAGTTGCAACATTTACTTTTGCCCAGTAACTCTTAACTGCCCTATAGCTGCTAAGGCCGGCTACCGGCCCCACCCCCACAGGAAGGGATGTGTCTTGCCAGGTCCCGATTGCAACACGTGCTCTTACTCAGGGTAGAACCCGATTTAGTAGCCAATTAATAGTAGTAATGATGGTTGTTATTTGATTCCTTACCATGCTGTTTCAGCCATATTGAACAGGCTGTGCCCAGGCAATTTTTCTACCAGCTGGACTTTGAGCTCTGTCTTTTCCCCCCGTGGATTATCCTGATTTGTGGCTTTCTTACAAAACAAAAGCCTCTTCCAAGCCGACATTTAAATAAAGATGCATTTTCATTGAGACAGTCATTTTCTCAGTCAGATTATGATGATCTCGTTTCAGTACTGGAACCCGACTGAAAAATGGCCAAACAATAATTTATTCCAGATTTTTTTTAAAAAAAATATTTTCTAATAAATTATTCAAATTATTTTTCACTTCTTTCCCAGACCAAGAAGGCTTGTTATGTCAGCTACTCCTCTGTGCATTTCATTAGCACTTGGAATAGATGTGATTTCTACACGCTTTGCGCTTTCCCTGAATAACTAATTAGACATTACATATTTTGAATCAATCAAGAACATGCTTAGTTTACCAATACACAACCGTTTTGCAATACAAGGTTATCTCAGATTTATTTTGCAGTTATCGTGGCATTTACTGAAAATGATCAATTGTTTACATATTTCTCAATTAGAAAAATGTGGGCATAACATTTGAGGGGTTTGGGTGAAATGCTGCAAGAAATATTGAAGTCTGGTCTGCTTTATTTAGCCACTATAAGCTACCATGAAGTTAAAATGTCAGTAGTGGCATAAGCAGGGGCCAGCAAACTTTTTCAGCAGGGGACCAGTTCACTGTCCCTCAGACTTTGTCGGGGGCCGGACTATATTTTTTGGGGGGAAATATGAACGAATTCCCATGGCCCACAAATGCATTTTAAATAAAAGCACACATTCTACTCATGTAAAAACACTAGGCAGGCCCCACAAATAACCCAGAGATGCATTTTAAATAAAAGCACACATTCTACTCATGTAAAAACACTGGCAGGCCCCATAAATAACCCAGAGATGCATTTTAAATAAAAGCACACATTCTACTGTGTATTTTGGCGTATAAGACTACTTTTTAATCCAGGAAAATCTTCTCAAAAGTCGGGGATTGTCTTATACACCGGGTGGAGAATCTGCAGTCGAGTATATCTCAAACTCTATATTTTAACTGGAAAAGTTGGGGGTCGTCTTATACGCCCAGTCGTGTTATATGCCGGAAAATACGGTACTTAAAACACGCTGATTCCTGGACCATCTGTGGGCCGGATTTAGAAGGCGATTGGGCTGGATCCAGCACCCAGGCCTTAGTTTGCCTACCCATGGCATAGAGTCTAATGCTAGCAAAATAGAAGGATGAACCAACCCTTTGCACTGGTATTAGAGTCTGTCTGTCTCCAATTCCAAGAAGTTACAACTGATGCTACTGTGTCAGGTTCTTATTTAAGAAAAGGTGAGGGAAGAATGGGCAGAGAGATGGATTGCGTAGGAAAGAAACCTATGAGAAGAAGAAAAGCAACTGTCCGTGAAATGTTACAACTGTTGAACAATTCTTATATTTGCATTAATGCAAGAGGTTACAAAAGCTCTCGTGCAGGAAAAAAACCCAACATTTTTGAATTAAGTTTCACTTACATGGCCCTGTACCAAAAGGTGAGTGGAAGACATCATTCTGTAAGCGAAAGGGCACTTGGACCCAACCCCAAAGTAGCTGTTGCCCCAGATCCTAGGGGCCTGTATAGCCTAGCAAGCCCGGCTTCCATTTTAAGATCAAGGTTGCTCTGACTCATTTGCTATAATCCTGCAGTTGTGAAGCTGCTGTTACAGTGACGATTTTGAGTTGATTCAGACAGACAGAACGAACCATTTTAAGTAAACTTGTTCGCAAAAGCTCAGAACATCGTGCCCCATAAGCCAAACCCAAAGCCTTGGCAGTCAAAACTCCTACTCTGAATTGTTTTCAGACTAAATAACCACTATTCGTTAACTGCTGTTTTCCAACAGCCTGTTTTAATCATTTTCTCGACCTTCGGCAGCAGCTGAGAAGACCAGTAGTGTGCATGAATGTAGCGACCAAGAAAAAAATTGTTGGGTGATGGAGAATGCCACTGTGGAGCTCTTCGCCCAAAGCAGAAGAGATGGATTCGCCAACATGAATTTGTGTCAACTGTGTGGTGAATTTATCTGGCAAATCAAGTAAATTTAGTGATTAGTACCACAATGCAGTTTAACCCTGAGTGGATATAGGCATTTGCCAAGGATTTTTTTGTTTGTTTTCACCATAATGTGAATGTAATGGTACATCGGTGTAATGGAGAATTTCTCTGCTTTCTCAGAACAGACGGGTAGCAAGGGGAATGTAAGCTGGACAGTATCCCCCCCCACACACACACACCTGAATTTGGTTCAGTTTGCATTTAAAGGCAACCCTACCTTATTCATAAATTCCAAAAGAATATGAGATGAGAAACACAAACAAAATGCAAACTTCCCTGAATTTTACAGTCAAGTAGTGTGTACAAAAATGAATGTATTAAGTTAAAGTGTGAACAAAAATGCATATATTAATGGAGGGGTCCCCACCCTGTGGTCCATGGGCCAGAAGCAGCCCATGGGGGCGGTTTAACCGGCCCACAAGCTGCCCCTGAACTGAGCCGCCCGCTTGGCGAGTCCCCTTGTGCTGTGCTAAACCGGCGCAGCGCGGCGTGGGGACTCCCTTCCGTGGCTCCGGAAATCGCTTCTGTGTATGCCCAGATGCCGAAAATCACTTCTGTGCAGGTGGTTCAGCTCACAGAGGATCTCTGTGGGAGTGATCCGGCCCATGCCCGGTAACCCTTGCTGATCCCTGTATTCGTGAATATAACATGTTGTTGTTGTTCAGTCGTTGAGTCGTGTCTGACTCTTCGTGACCCCATGAACCAGAGCATGCCAGGCACCCCTATCCTCCACTGCCTCTCGCAGTTTGGCCAAACTCATGCCAGTCGCTTCGAGAACACTGTCCAACCATCTCATCCTCTGTCATCCCCTTCTCCTTGTGCCCTCCATCTTTCCCAACATCAGGGTCTGTTCCAGGGAGTCTTCTCTTCTCATGAGGTGGCCAAAGTACTGGAGCCTAAACTTCAGGATCTGCCCTTCCAGTGAGCACTCAGGGCTGATTTCTTTAAGGATGGATAAGTTTAATCTTTTTGTAGTCCGTGGGACTCTCACGAGTCTCCTCCAGCACCATAATTCAAAAGCATCAATTCTTAGTTCATTACTTCAGGGGAAATTGTTGTGAAAGTGTGTATTGTGTACTTGTGTATGCTAGAAGGAAGCATTGCATATGAACTTGTGTATGCTAGAAGGAATTTGCACCGAATGCTGATGAATTTTCACGAAGACTTTTTTTTAAAAAAAATCGCAAACTGGTGTGGAAACGTGGAGAATATAAGAATGGAAAAAATGAGAAACTGAGTTCAAAATGAAGTTGACAGATCTTTCCAACCCTACGCTCACTTCACTTTACTGGCTATCCTACTTGTCAATCACACATCTTATAGCTTCATTGACTTTCTTACTTGTCACTTTCTCTCCCCTTGCTTTACTGTCCTCACATTCCTCTTTCTTTGCAACAGGATGCCACAGTTTTTATTTCTTTCCCCTTTTAAAAATATCTTTTAAATTATACTAGAGGCTTAAAACAAAATAAACATTTACTAACTAATGAAACAAGAAAACTTTTTTTTTAACCGCATGATCAGAAGCTGCTACCGTTTCTCCCAAACACACATATCCAATATTTATATACTCAATGAGGGTGACAAATTGAATTAAACAGTCAGATTGCAAGTATCTGCTCACCGATGAAAATCAAGGTATAGTACTTTAATTAGCTGTGATATCAGCCATTCCCACACCCTGGTGCATACTGGAAAGTCAAATGAACATGCCTTTCCAAGAATGAGCTTTGCTTCAGTAGCCAATGAATAAAGTCTACATGGTTTTATGGTTACCAGCTCAGGGTATGTAAGAAGCAAGGGAACAAATATCTGTAGAAAGATATGAGCCATGGTTGTATGAGATCAGAAATTAAAATGGCCAGATAATGGAACATGCTGTATTTTATTAGTTCCAGATCACAATACTTGTACGTTTTACATCAGTTGCTGATTTTTTTAAGTGTCCTTTTTGGGGATGAGGAAGAAATATATTTATTTTTTTAATAAGATTTTTATTTTCTACATTAAACAACAAACAGATAAAACAGATAAAACAAAAACAATTGACAGATAATAAAAAACACATCAAACATATTAAAACAACATAAAAAACAACAAAAGAAAACTTATACATACCTAGACTGGAGCATTAGAAAAATCATTGTTTAACTCTAGTTTCTATCTTCTTTGGGGGACTTCCCCCGTTCCCTCAACTGCGTTCAATATTAATATACTTTGGTAACTTTGTAACTATTTTCTTAACATTCACCACTATACTTAATAAACTATAAAATACTAACTAATCATATATAATTCATTACTTAAACAACATATCCTTAAGCATTTCTAAATATTTTAAACATTCATAACATTACTTCTTGTATACTATTTTCATCTAACATCAACTAGCTAAAGCCAATTAAACAAACCAGTTCTGCTTCAAATATCTAACTTTTCACGATTTTTCAAATAGTCCTTAAATTTCTTCCAATCCTGTTGCACCTTCTCCTCCCTCTGGTCTCGGAGTCTCGCGGTCAGTTCGGCGAGTTCCATAAAGTCCATTAGCTTCATCTGCCATTCTTCCACTGTCGGGAGCTCTTCACCTTTCCAGTTTCTTGCAAGTAAAATTCTAGCAGCTGTTGTGGCATACATAAAAAACACTCTATCCTGACTGGGTATCTCATGATGATGAGGAAGAAATTTAGCTTGGTTTGCATCTTTATGCGAGCATACCTAAATCATACTTCCTGAAAAACAGCTATCTTTAAAACTTCCACCTCTCCGAATTTTGGTTCTCCAACCAAAAAATGTGTGCACAAAGTCATGTATTAGGAGCTAGCATTTGTTGAAATAAAAGCAATTACTGGGGGGGACGGGACACTTTTAAATGCCCAGAGCTGGCACTGTTCAATCTTTTCAAGAGAGAAAATACTAACTTACAGTTCAAACAGTTATATTTTATTAGCTGACAAGCTCATAATAATGAGATCCTGGCAGAATCTGGAGGGTGATTCTTTGACAAATTGGTACAATCAAGTATAGCAACTGGCACTTGTATAAAAACTGACTAACAAATAAAATTGGTCCCAGAATTGAAGCATAAAGACCCTTTTGCAGACTGATTGGTATAGCTTTATTGGTACATGGCCAAAAATGAAAACGGGGGACTCCACAATATAAAACTTATTGGTTAACATAAACTATATATTGCCTTCTATAAAAAGGATTGTCTGGAATAGGAACTCATTATGTTATTTGGATAGTATTTTGGATGTGTTGTTTAAAGTTCATCTTCAGGCTTAGGGAGGGATATGCTGTTTTATGTGTGCACGATGTTATAATGTTGTGACATAAAGTAAAAAATTAAAAATCACATATTAGGGGAATGTGTGCATAAAATGTATATATTCATCAAAATAACATAGGAATGTGCATTATATTAATGAAAACTACGTACAAAGTGTGTTTATTAGGAGAAGTGTACACTAAAAAGCTGGCAAAATTTTGAAGGTCTAAAAAAGCTATTCACAAACACCTTGGAGGTTTTGAAAACTGCTTTGAGGTTTTGACAATTAGGAAAAGGACCCCTGACAGTTAAGTCCAGTCGCGAACGACTCTGGGGTTGCAGCGCTCATCTCGCTTTACTGGCTGAGGGAGCCGACGTTTGTCCGCAGACAGTTTTTCCAGGTCATGTGGCCAGCATGACTAAGCCGCTTCTGGTGAAACGCCATTTACCTTCCCACCGGAGCGGTACCTATTTATCTACTTGCACTTTGACGTGCTTTCGAACTGCTAGGTTGGCAGGAGCTGGGACCGAGCTACGGGAGCTCACCCCGTTGCGGGGATTTGAACCGCCGACCTTCCGATCGGCAAGCCCTAGGCTCAGTGGTTTAGACCACAGCACCCCCCGTGCCCCATTAAATAAATAAATAAAGTGGAAAGGTGGTCAACTGACTTTTTAAGATTAGAAAAATTAGAAACACAGATTTATTTATTTTTTGAAATGAACACATTTGCCCATCATGATCCATTACAATGAAACATCTACGGGTATCTTTGTGAAGTTTCCATGCAGATCTATATCTACAATGCTAACAGCACCACTGGAAAGACTCCTGTGTGTAAATACACTGGTATTAATGGGCTCCTGGAAAAGACCCTGATGTTGGGAAAGATGGAGGGCACAAGGAGAAGGGGACGACAGAGGATGAGATGGTTGGACAGTGTTCTCGAAGCTACTAACATGAGTTTGGCCAAACTGCGGGAGGCAGTGAAGGATAGGCGTGCCTGGCGTGCTCTGGTCCATGGGGTCACGAAGAGTCGGACACGACTGAACGACTGAACAACAACAACAAATGGGCTCCTCTTCATTTCTGTTCTCATGGCAAGAATTTCTTTTCTGTTTTACCACATATTTACTAACTGAGAAACCCATCTCCCACTGAACATTTGTCTACAAGCTTTGCATCATCAAAGAGTCTTTCATTAAAAATGTATGCCGGCTGACATGCAAACTAGGAGCTCCATTTTGGCCTCTGTCCAAGTGCCATTTGTTGCAAATTTATTCTCACACCAAGTGCATAAGGATTTGAGAATAACTACCATAAATAGGAAAAATGTCCCTTTTTTAAGGGAAAGTATATAAATATTAAAGGGACCTTGAAGTCTTGCCCACATGTAGGCTTTCTTGTTCCTTGCCAGTTGCACAACAGTCAGAAAAGCGCTTGGCACAAATGTGTTCAGAGGATTTTCATCAATTACTTTTCTGCTTCAGATTGTCAAGACTTGTGATAAGTTCCAAAAATTTGTCAACTTCCCATGATAAAAAGCATGTCAGGAAAGCCCAGCAGAATCACCCGAATCATCAAAGCTATTATCTCGCAATCAAACTGTCACCGAAGCAGTCATAAACGAGTCAAGTGGGTTTCCAGCCACGACCATCGCCATCTCTCAAAGAGAAACTTAAACATGAAAAGCAACTTAGAGTTACATTACTTCAATTGCACTTGACTTTGCATGGTAGAGAAAGCTGGTGGGTTGCACCAAGGTAGATCAGAGCCAGTGAATTTTGAATATTCTCTGTGTTTGTTTTTCTTCTTGTGAGCAATAAATGCTGTAAGGTTTTAGTTTGGTCTCAAATTTACCAAAATACCCAGGCTTTGCAATTTATCATCAGTCCATTTAACAGTGCCCCTGCTTGGTATTTATTCATTGCCTCATTTGGGAAGTTGTTTCAGGCAACCAACACAAAAACTCTACGCAGTGCTCTTTTTCTAGAAAAAAAATAGGTGCCAGTAGTCACCATGAAGCTGTTACAGTAAGCGTCACACATTTTAACAACTAAAAGAGAGACTGTCTCACAACAAATGTAACTGATTTGTAAGAAAGACTGTACAACCTGAAAAAAGAGACAAGGCATGTACTTTTGTAAACCAAGAAAAAATATATATTAAAAAAGAGGTGACGGTACTGTGTACCCTATAGTGTCCCCCCCTGGGGGGGGGCAACAACACTGGCTCCATGCATGTATTACACACATGTAGGGGATACTTGAGTATAGAGCAGACTGGCACCTTGCTTTTATCATTGTCCCAACATTGGTTCATTTTAAAAGCAACAACTGCACAGTGAACATCATATAGGAAGGTAAAGGTAAAAGGTAAAGGACCCCTGGACCATCAAGAAGGCTGATCGCCGAAGAATTGATGCTTTTGAATTATGGTGCTGGAGGAGACTCTTGAGAGTCCCATGGACTGCAAGAAGATCAAACCTATCCATTCTGAAGGAAATCAGCCCTGAGTGCTCACTGGAAGGACAGATCCTGAAGTTGAGGCTCCAGTACTTTGGCCATCTCATGAGAAGGGAAGACTCCCTGGAAAAGACCCTGATGTTGGGAAAGATGGAGGGCACAAGGAGAAGGGGACGACAGAGGATGAGATGGTTGGACAGTGTTCTCAAAGCGACTAGCATGAGTTTGGCCAAACTGCGGGAGGCAGTGAAGGATAGGCGTGCCTGGCGTGCTCTGGTCCATGGGGTCACGAAGAGTCGGACACGACTGAACGACTGAACAACAACAACAAAGGACCCCTGTACAGTTAGGTCCAGTCAAAGGTGACTATGGGGTATGGTGCTCATCTCACTTTCAGGCCGAGGGAGCCGGCGTTTGTTCACAGACAGCTTTCCGGGTCATGTGGCCAGCAGGACTAAACCGCTTCTGGTGCAACGGGACACAGTGATGGGAACCAGAGCGCATGGAAATGCCATTTACCTTCCCACTGGCGTGCTTTGGAACTGCTAGGTTGACAGGAGCTGGGACAGAGCAATGAGAGCTCACCCCATCACGGGGATTCGAACTGCCAGCCTTCTGATCGGCAAGCCCTAAGCTCAGTGGTTTAGACCACAGTGCCTCCACAAATTGCGGCTCCATGCAATTGCAACACTCTCACAAAGAGCTGCACCAGACATGTATGTGTGGATCTTCATCTCATCATCAAGCCAGAAATGCAAGAACAATTCCATCTTAAGGTAGATTTAAGCATATCTTTGTAACTTAATTACCATTTTAAGCCTGCCTGAACAAAGCTACTGTATCTGTTATTCCGCAGCAGAAACTCTGAGTGAGTAAATGTTATTTTTACCTTTTACAGGACTGTGTGGTTGTTGTTTTAAGGGGCAGAAAAGGGGGAAATCTCAGGGAAATCCAGTCTGCATTAAAGCATGCTGGATTAAGGCACCTCCTATGCTCCTATGCAGGGCCGGATTTAGGTCTGATGAAGCCCTAAACTACTGAAGGTAATGGTGCCCTTTATATGTCCAGCTGTCCTTTGTCAAAAACAAATTGTCACTGTTTTTTGTGTGTTGAATATATGGTAATTTATGGACCTAATAGGTATCTAAAGCCATTTGTACATAACAAAACATGTTTTTTTATCACATTGGTTTTATTTTATTTGTTTTTTATCTTATATTTTGGAAATGTACCTCCAGGTTTTTTCCCTTTAAAAAATTTTTGGGCCCCCAAGAGAGTGGGGCCCTAAACTATAGTTTGTTTAGCTTATACATAAATCCAGCACCGCTCCTATGTTCTGTTCAGCCCTTGGGACTCTCTCCATGCCAGAAGTCATACCCATACTTTTGTCTGGCTGGGATGTGTCCTTGATAATGTATTTTTAATCTTTGTTGGAAGCCGCCCAGAGTGGCTGGGGAAGGAAGGTGGTGAGAGAGATGTGAAGTGTGGGGAGAAACCTCTGGCTTTTGCATGGCTGGAACGTAACTTTCTGCACAAAGACAAAAGCTCGGCCCACTTTTGCAGAAGGTTGGCCATGAGGGAATGTGACTCATGGACTGAAATAAGTCCCCACCCCCGATTCAGCAGCACACCGTCTGAGTTTCAAATGAAGAAACATCTCGCACAATGGACAATGATGTTGCTTTCCTTTCTGGTACTTATGGTCACTTGAGACAACTACCATTCAAAATCAAGTGAATAGCCAAGGACTGCCGACTCTATTTTACCAGCATTACTCATGTCTGCAACAAGGATTAATCAGTCATCAGTGCAAAGGCAACTCAGGATTTGCAATTTTATTTTTAATTTTTAAGAGAGGCAAGAATCAAAAATATGTTTTCCACTTACCAGTACATGAGGAGAAGAATTACCGCTTTTTTTTAAAAGGTTCTTGCATAAACTTTTTACTTTTCTGTTTGTGTGAAAACCTTGATGAACCAAAGCTGAATCAGACATGATGACTGGAGTTCCTTCTTTCTGTGCAGATTCAAGTCAATCAAAACGTTAAAGAAGTCTTTTTTTCCTGAACTACTTAAAATAAATTATGCCTCTACTGATGTACAGAATCATATATGTTTGAAGCAAATTTTGTCCCAGTTCAAAAGAATCATCATTCAAAAGATTTATGGAACAAAGAAGCTGGGAAAATACAAAGCTCTATCATAAAGTGATAATGTTCTTACATTGTTAAAAAGTCTATTGCTTTAGGGCAAATCAGCCTGAGATGCCTTACTCTGAAGTATACTTCTGTTCTCTGTTTACTTACAAAATTACTGTTCTGCCTCAAACAGTTTTGACTTTGAGTAGTATATCTTTTCCTTCACTAGGCAAAGAATACTCCCAACTGGTTGCTGTTTAAGCCCCGTAAATGTTCAGAGTCTAACTCTTCCCCTTTTTTCTTCACAAAGGGATTGACAAGTTTTAGATTATGAAAGTGTTTTAGTGCAGAGCTGTTAGTTTGAAAATAAATACCAGTAAAGTGCTGCCAATAGTTCATACCAGATGAAACCCTCCCCCCAAAAAAATCAGCAATTCGGGTCCTTCTCACTACAACATGCTATGAATTTCATGAGTAATCTTCAACTCCAAGTTTGAAAGCAGACCAACAACTGGGCACCCTCAAACTTGAAATAACAAGATGCAAATGCAAATTGGCTTTTGAACATGGGTCACACCACTCAAATTAACTGGGGGAATTATTTCAAGCAACAATGAAACTGACTGCTGAGATTGAAAGAATGAAAGAATACAAAATCATACTGGGTAATTGAATTTTGGAACATAAAAACGTAAGAATATCCCTGCTGGACCCAGCCCATCTAGTCCAGCATCCATTTTACTCAGCAGTCAACTACTTGCCCATGGGAAGCCTGCAAATAGGACTTGAGTACAACTGTGCTTTCCTCAGTTGTGATTTCCAGCAACTGGTATTTAGAAGGATACTGGCTCCTCCCATGGAGGCAAAGCATAGCCATCACAGTCATTGATAGCAGAGGCGTAGGAAGGTCAGGTGGTACCTGGTGTGGAAAATTTCTTGTCATTCCCCCCCTTGCAAAAATGGTTTTATGTTATTTCATATTTTCTTACAAAGGAATGATAACAAGTAATAATAATAATAAACTTTTATTTATATCCCGCCCTCCCCGGCCGAAGTCAGGCTCAGGGTGGCTAACATCAGATACATAACATTGGTATAAAATCAAACATTAATTAAATTACCTCCTAAAAACATCTCAAAATCAAATCATAGTCTAATTAGATGGCTTTCCACAGGGTTAGGGTCGGGAACAGTAAGTGCTCCACTGAACTGAAATTTCAGCCTTCACGACATAGGAAAACAGCCAAGTAAACAGCTATTTTGTTGGAGGAGGGTCAAGATATTAACCGATATGCATGAAATTTCATGTACAGCTATATAATCCCTAGTATAGTAAGATAAGACCTTTGGAGCAGGCATTTTTTTAAAAAAGTTTTTTATGAACCGCCCTATTAGGGCAGTAATTGTTCCTTGGTAATTTGTCACCCCCTCCATTATGGAGCAAGGGGCGGTCCGCTCCCTACGCGCCCCCCCTGCCTGAGAGTCAATTAAAGGGAAGGCATTCTAGATAGTTTTTCATTGGCTGGGATTCATTTAAAGCAAAATCTTGTTCCCCTTCCTCTCCCTCAGTTTCCAACTCCAGATTTGAGGACCCAGAAGCAAAAGGTGACGTGCAGTAGCAACTGAGTTTTCGTCAAAAGAACCACATCATTAACTGATGCTGCCATGCTTTATTTGAAATGGCTGAGGGATGTGGCCCATCCTGTACTCCAGGGGCAGCCAGCAAGTTGTACTGACCACGGTGGCTGAGGTGAAGGGAGTTGTAGTCCAAAACATCTGGAGGCTAACAGGTTGGTAGCCATTGCTATCAAGGGAATTATCTTCTTTACTTGTAATTACCTTTGTCATGACAACATCTGATTCAAAAAAACACATCAAGCAGATGGACATTGCTCGGTTTAAACAGATTTTTAAAAATAACTTACTGGTTCATTTCTAACAATTACAGCAGCTTTTCATCTAGTACATTTCAAAGTTTATTGTGGGAAATCCTGATCTATCTCAAAAGTAAACAACGGAACCTTAAAATCCTTGGTCTAACACAGACCCAAAATGAGTAATGAAGTTTTAGCACTCACATTCACTGCCAAGGAAGATGAAAAGAACTTTGAACCTTGGCATATTTTGCTTACTTACATGAATAATAGATTCCATGAAGTTTAAAGGCCATTGGGAAGCCTAACAGCTCTCACAGCCCATCTACCCATTTGTCACCATCTATTCATGCCTCTCCCAAGTAGGAAAATGCAGTTCGACTATAAACATGTTTTCTGAATAATTAAAATACAGCAATAATTTTAATATAGCCACATGACAAAATGTCCCCATAGCTCTTCTGTGTCAGCTTAGCATTTCTTGCAAGTGCTAGTTGTTTATAGATGAATGTAACCTAGTCTAGCTGATCTCAACCTGGGGTGTGGGTATGTGAGAGGGAAAGCTGGCATGGGCTGTAGAATGGCCAAAAAAGTAATAATTCAGCTCACAATTAAAGGCGAACCCACCATGTTGTTTCCAAAACAATATGGGAACTGAATCACAGCCAAAACAATATGAGAAATAGGATCATCTTAAAAGATGGTCCTGGTTGCAGACAGGCCCTCAACCCAGTTCCCGCCTTCCCTGGCGTGGGTGGAGTAATACCCTCATGCCAGGGTGGCACCACGATCAACCCAGGCCTCTTGGCCAATCATTTTGAATGGGGTGATCGTGAGGGGGTATAAAGGCAGCAGCACGATGTGTGCCAATCACCTGCTTCTGTTGGTCACCTGTCTTGGGACAGGAACTGGGTAGGAATTTTCCCCATTGGCAGATTGGCACTGGCCATTTGGTTTCCGCCTACCTCTTAGCAATCATCACAACTTTGTACGGTTTGGCGGTTAGGCATTGGCTTACTGATGGGGGGGGGGAGGTCGGCCATCGCCTGCCTCTCCATTGTCCAAGGGTATTCCGTTAAAGGAATCCGGGGCCTGGATCCTGTCCGAAGTCCAATTGAGGGGCTAGGGCCATGCCAGGCCTCTAGGAACACAGAGGAGAGCTGCAGGCGGGTTCCCCCAATGTGACTCCCTCTTTTGGTGGTTTACCCTTACTGACTTCCTGCAAAGGGGGCAGGAGTCTGATATAGTCTTTTGCCAATGCCTAAGCCAATACCGCTCACATTTGCTGTAATCAATAAAGTTGTGGCCTAAATTTTGCCCATTAACCTTAAACCAAAATTCTGTGTCAGTGTGAATTTCTTTATTCTAACAGGGGAGCTGGCTTGGGGGCTTTGACATGCAACTGAATAAAAGCCACTGCAGCGAGCTTGGACAAGGCTGGGTTGGCTGTGCCTGACCCTCATTTTTGTTGCTGCAGCTAGGGAATTCTGTTAAAGGAATCCAGGGGCTCAATTTGCTCTGTCCGATCCCCTCTCAGGGGTAGGGCCATGCCAGAGTTCCTAGGAGCATCTGGTGTGAACTGGGGTGCTCTCCCAGTATGTTTTCCCTTACTGACCTCTGGAGGTCCCAGTTGTCAGTCCTGTTCCTGCCAGTGTTGGTTCAGGTTATTGTTGTTCAGTCGTTCAGTCGTGTCTGACTCTTCGTGACCCCATGGACCAGAGCACGCCAGGCATGCCTATCTTTTACTGCCTCCCACAGTGTGGCCAAACTCATGCTAGTCGCTTCGAGAACACTGTCCAACCATCTCATCCTCTGTCATCCCCTTCTCCTTGTGTCCTCCATCTTTCCCAACATCAGGGTCTTTTTTAGGGAGTCTTCTTTTCTCATGAGGTGGCCAAAGTACTGGAGCCTCAACTTCAGGATCTGTCCTTCCAGTGAGCACTCGGGGCTGATTTCTTTAAGGATGGATAAGTTTGATCTTTTTGCAGGCCATGGGAATCTCAAGAGTCTCCTCCAGCACCATAATTCAAAAGCATCAATTCTTCGGTGATCAGTCTTCTTTATGGTCCAGCTCTCACTTCCATACATTACTACTGGGAAAACCATAGCTTTAACTATACGGACCTTTGTCGGCAAGGTGATGTCTCTGCTTTTTAAGATGCTGTCTAGGTTTGTCATTGCTTTCCTCCCAAGAAGCAGGCGTCTTTTAATTTTGTGACTGCTGTCACCATCTGCAGTGATAATGGAGCCCAAGAAAGTAAAATCTCTCACTGCCTCCATTTCTTCCCCTTCTATTTGCCAGGAGGTGATGGGACCAGTGGCCATGATCTTAGTTTTTTTGATGTTGAGCTTCAGACCATATTTTCAGGTAGTAGGTTTAGGTAGTCCAAACCAATGCCTAAGCTACCACTCACATGCTGTAATCAACGAAGTTGTGGCCAAATTAATGCCAAAAATCTTAAACAAATATTTTGTGTCCTGTGTGATTTATTTTGGAGGAGGTTTGGGGGTCTTCACACGCAAAGGGCCCTGTTGGCCTGCTGTCAGCCTCGGTGTGATAAAAGCAGAGCATATTATATCTTGTCACCAAATTCTTTATCTAAAACAAAAACTATGAAAGACTTACCAAATGCGCAAAAATTTGGACGGCCAACATTTATGAATGACCTTGCTTTTCAGGGGGGAAAAGTTTTTGTGCTGGAAAAAATATTTTCCCACCCAGGCAGAATTGCTGCATTTATCCACCCTGTACTAAGTCAGACCTATCAAAAGCAAATTGTCTTTTCTGCTGACACTTAATTCTGAATGGTGCATCATGATTCGGGGCACACGCTGAATAATGGAATGGTAAATAATAATAATGGTAGTGCCAAGATGTTTCATGCAAGATCTCAGGGATTTGTACCCTAAAATAATGTAACTCTTTGGTTCTGGTGCTTGCACAATCTTCTGCAGAATGACTTTGTCCTCTCTCCACCCCCCCTTCTTCCTTTTCCTCTATTTTCTTCATGACTAACTTCTGAAATCATGATATGGCATTAGCCTAGAGGGTAGAGCAAGCCTGCAAAGGTTGAATACAAATCAAATCGAATACTGTACTTGCATGCATATCTCTGATTTATGATTATCGGCACAATACATAAAATAAATATTTTGTGGCACTCACCTGGGAGAAATCAGATATTGCCCTGTTTAAATCCTGTTTGAAAGGAAATGAATTTTAAATACTTTAGAACACTTTTAAACAAACTATTGCAAAATGCATGAAAGTCTTATGTATTAAGTTATGGTTCTGCCATTCATATTATTGCCGTCAAGGGGCAGCGAGACTTCCCATTAACATCCTATATTCAGAGCTTTATACCTCTGCAGTAAAAATGCACATTGAACTGAAAAATGAAACAAGCAGATCTATCTTGACAACGTTTCATTTCAAAAAATAAATTCAAAACTGTCCATCAAAAAGCTAATGTTAACTCTGAAAGAAGAACCAAGCCAACAAGAAGAACAACTAAGCATTCATAAATCTCCCAAACACAACTTTGCATAAATCAGTTCCTCTTTGGGGAAGACTAAATTTTGCATGCTGACAGCTGCATGGAAATTAAGTTCCATGAACTTCAAACTAATCTCCTAAATCTGCTTACATCAGTGCTGAAATTCTCCACTTACCCATACAATATACATATTGTTTGGGCTGGATTTTAATGACCAGGTTGGCATGTGTAGAAGACTTCTCAGTTAATTTTACTAGAGGTATTTTATTGTGCTTCTTGCATTGTTATTTCTGCCCTTAGGAGAGTGAAGACCACACATCAAAATCAATGAGAATGATTACACAAGTAAATATGTATGAACAACTGTGCTCTCTTAAGCAAGTTCCCAGACATCTTGTAGGCTGCCTGTTACGATATTTAGAAAAGGGAGAGCACATAACAACAGCTAGCAAGGCAAATTAAACATATTCAGCCTTATCTGCAGGTTTCACACATCAACCGCATATTCTCAACCTAAATGCAAAGAGTTGCCATCATTCTTTGCCCAACATGAAGTTGAAGGTTGACTCAGGTGCTCCTTTTATCCTGTGATAATGGTGATAGTTGTCATATAATGGAGACATAACGCACACAGAGCAGTTTCATACAATAAATGAAGAACACTTGTGCAGAATATGAGTAAGTTATAATTTTATTGAATACAGATGCGAGTAGACTTTGGCATGGGCATTGGGTATGTATCCTGAATCAGCGAGCCCAGGTAAAAAGGTAAAGGTAAAGGACCCCTGACAGTTAAGTCCAGTTGTGAACGACTCTGGGGTTGCAGCGCTCATCTCGCTTGACTGGCCGAGGGAGCCGAGGTTTGTTCCCAGACAGCTTCCAGGTCATGTGGCCAGCATAACTAAGCCGCTTCTGGCGAAACCAGAGCAGCGCACGGAAACACTGTTTGCCTTCCTGCTGGAGCGGTACCTATTTATCTACTTGCACTTTGACGTGCTTTCGAACTGCCAGGTTGGCAGAAGCAGGGACAGAGCAACAGGAGCTCACCCCGTTGCAGGGATTCGAACCGCCAACCTTACAATCAGCAAGCCCTAGGGTTCAGTGGTTTAGACCACAGTGCCACCCGCGAGCCCAGGTACTGGGTTATTATTCCTTCATGGTCAATTCTGGGTTAAAGATCACCCTGTGACACACATCAGCTGTTGCTGTTGGTGTTAATATCCTTCTTTCCCCCCAGACCAGTACTTGATACTAAAGCTAAAGGGACCCCTGACCACCAGGTCCAGTCGTGTCCGACTCTGGGATTGCGGCGTTCATCTCGCTCTATAGGCCTAGGGAGCCGGCGTTTGTCCGCAGACAGCTTCCAGGTCATGTAGCCAGCATGACAAAGCCGCTTCTGGCGAACCAGAGCAGCACACGGAAACACTGTTTACCTTCCTGCCGGAGCTGTCCCTATTTATCTACTTGCACTTTGACGTGCTTTCGAACTGCTAGGTTGGCAGGAGCTTGGACCAAGCAACAGGAGGTCACCCAGTCGCGGGGATTTGCCAACCTTCTGATCAACAAGCCCTAGACTCTGTGGTTTAACCCACAGCGCCACCTGGGTCCCTATGTACTTGATACTAGTCAACATCATATTTCCCCCCATAATGTTGCTATTATTTCATTTCAAACATTCTGCCGCTTGGAAAGAGCTATGGGGCAGAGCCTAGATTGACTGGGGATTTAGCCTACATATGCATGGATACATTCTCACAGACAAACACATAATTGCATGGCTTCTAACCAGCAGTCATGGAATCAGTATCTGGCACTAACACTCATGACAATAAGCACAATCTCTATTCACGTTACAGGCATGTTGGGCACTCACACACTCATGCAGGAGCACGGTTGGAAACCTGACATTGTACATCTGGCCAAGCCCTGCCACAATTTCCATGTGATGAACATGAGCATAGCAATAGAACCATTATGAATCAACCAGTGCTCATGAATAGCAGTTCCTCTGTAGATGCCTTGGTTCAAGTCATTGAGATTAAGGCTAAGGCTACCATAAGTATGCAAAGCTGGGGGTGAACCTTCTGCTTCAATAGATGAGCGTCCTAAACATATATAATGCATGAAAAGGGGCTACATTCTCCAGTTCCTATGCAATGACCACCTTTTATAAAGGCTGAATGCTGCAAGGCACGTTACTAGTAGTTTGTGCAGATGAAGAACTATTCAGCACTATGCATCTTCCTCCAAATGGAAGTAGTTTAGTTAGTTATTTAAAATGCTTCTCTGCTGCTCTCTGTTGCACACAGCTCCTGGGGCAGCTCATAAGATCATAAAAAAGTTCAACAAAATGCAATCTTAATATCACCAAAAGTACAAGAAAGCAATAAAAACATCATTTTAAACCCAGCTTCAGAGACATGCTAGAAAACCTGGAAAAAATATTTGCCTGACCTTCTATTTTGCACCAGGGGAGCCTCTGCCGGGGAGGGGTTTATCATTCAAAGCAGTATGCAAAGCGTGTTCTCCCATCGAAGAGAGCACGGGTTGCAGAAGGGTTAAAGGAGCAGCTCCAAGTTAATGGGAGGGGGTTTTGGGCTGGCCACAGCTAGGATTGGTTAAGGCAAGTTGCTGGGGAGTTTAGCATGTTGCTAGTTGGTTGATTGACAGTTCTTGCCTTTATAACCTAAGTTTGTGAAACTTTGGTTTCACTTTTGCGGTGTGCAACGGATCTCCTAGAACACTCGGACCACCTGGAGGACAGTGGAGTGATCTTCTCATTGTCTGGTTAAATTTCTTCATTTCCCCTTCCTTCCACTCCTCCCCAATCCCTTAATTACTTTAATTCCCCCTTTTTTCCTGTTTGATTTCCCACCCCACCCCTGGCAGGGGCTTTGCCACACTGGGAGCCTGTTTGGGCCCTTACCCCTGCACCTTTGGAAGATTCTCCCTGTCCCTGGGAGTGCTGCCCATGCGTAATCCTTCCCAATAGTGATAGCCCCCATTTGGGACTTTCCTTCACACAAAATGTTTTCCCCCCTTTCCCACATTTTATAATGGTGGGGTTTGGTCAGGGCTATTCCTATTTGGCTGGAATCACTTTCATTAGTATCCCTGATGGCTGCCTTTATTTGGGGGTGTGCAGCGCTGTTGGCTGTATTTTATCTAGCCTTGGGCAGGAACATTGTGGTGAGGTTCTTTTAATACTGCAGCTGTTGCTATTGCAAGGGTGCTTTCCTAGCGTTTTGATGTTACCACTGTTTTGGGCTGCTTCCTTTTTATTTTGTGTGGGCCTCATGACAAAGATCCTTAGAGTGGAATCAGTGAGGCCTACTCGGCCTGCATCAAGCCTAAGCCTTCCACTGTTAGCAGATGTGGCTGAGTCTCTGTGACATGTGACTCATTTCCTCTATAGAAATGTATCTGTTTGCAGGCTCAGTAGCTTGTTGCTAATGCATTGCTGAGGCAGACAGAGTGGAGCCAGTGACTCTGTGCCTCATATGTCTATGAGCATTCTGTGTATGCTCTTGAGCTATCCTGTTTCTGAGCAAGTTTATTGCCTTCAGTTATGTTTTGCCCTGATAGTGACGCTCACGATTTTAGATGTCTATTTTTTCTTGGTATTCCTTACTGGGGCTATTCTATTATGGGGTAGGTGGAATAGAAATAGACATACTTATTGTCACTGTACCACATGTTTACAGTGAGATTGAGTGAGCCCTGCTCCCCCCAATCTCCCAGTCACTGTCACACTCTGTGTGCTGTCATATTACCTCCAACCCTTAATGTCAGCTGCAATGTTGCTGTCTTTCATTCAGCAGCCCCTCAGCCCACGGGTAGAAATTGTTCTTTACCCTGTTGGTGCAGCTTATTCATGTTTCTATATCCCCTGCCTGAGGGAAGCCCATTTGTGATATTATTGATACCCCACCCCCCAAAAGAAAGAACTATGGGTTCCGAGGGGGTGCCTCTCTCTAAGAAGGGCATGCAGGGGTACCTAGACAGGCGGCAGGTCACCTCTCGTCTGTTATTTCACTGGAAAAGGGCTTTGCCTTAATAGGCCTAGTGGTCCAGTGGAATACAGCAATCAACTGGGCTGTTTAACCACCACAGCCTTAGTGGTTGGGGGAGAGGCTTATTGTTCCATAAATAAATTTGAATATACAAGGCAATTTCACACAGGATCTGATTGCCAGGGGTTTAATGGTTCAGCAGCTTGGTCTGTGATAGTTTTGCCTGATTCCTTTTATCTGTATGCAGCTAGAATGGCTCCAAAGAAGGCTTCTGCGCAGCCTGTTTCCTCTATCCCAGCAAAGAGGGCTATTAAGGAGCCATCCCAGTCACTTCGTTCGCCCAATCCTAGTTGTGCTGGGGGCCGTATTTAAATCCTTCATGCAAGTTTGGATGGTGATCCAGAAGTGTTGGCCTGCTTTGCATCCGGGTTGGATGGTCCCCTTCAACGCTCCGCCCGTCAAACCAGTGCACAAGCAGGGCCACCACCCCCAATTGGGGCTTCATCTCCTGCTACGTCGGCATCCAGCGAGGAAGGGGAGGAGCTCCCGGAATCGGGGGTTTTTAATTGCTGATTCCCAATTTTCACGGAGTCCAGTTCCTTTCTTTCCACAGGCCCCAGTACGAGTGGTGGGAGCATCAGCTCAGCGGGCAGCTAGCAGCAGGGGGCAGCAAAAGGCCCCTTCCCGTTCCAGGAGGTATTCTCAGTTCTTACACAGGCTTTCTTCTGGGGTTGGTATCTCACCTATTCCTTTCCTCAGCCTCTCCCAGGTGCTTTGCGGCAGGATCCTGCGCCTGAGTCCTCTGTGGAGGTCAGCCTGTCAGTTCCAGCAAGAACGTCTTCAGGCGGAAAGCGTTGCCACAAGAGACGTTCCAAAAGTAGACCATAAGGAGTCAAGGCGATGATTCTTCTTCATCAACGGCCTCTCACAGGTACCTCGAGGTGTCCAGGGGGCGGTTTGCCAGGATGGGAGCACCTCTTGGTGATGCAGCAAAAAGAAAAAGAAAAAAAATGCTTGCAAGCTTGCAGTGCTAAGCAGGCTCTGGCGTGGTTCTAATGGGATGGTGAACCAACTGTTGCATTTCATGGTAGTTTGCCCAATACGACTCTCAGGCTCCCTCCCTGCTTGTCCATTCTTGATCGTTAATTCCATCCTCCTGCAAATGGATGCACTTTTTTGTGCTGCTTGTGGTATAGGCAGACACCCTCCCATCTTGTGGTGGTGAAGGGGGCCCACAGCCAGCTGGTGGCCCGGAATACAGCAATTCAAAAGTCGGTTAGAGTGCTACCTGTGGTAGCCAGTAAAAAGGGTGATGGTAGGAGTTTGCATTGAGACTTATGGCGGGACTCCTTTTGATTCCCCCTTTATTCCTGACTTGCAGTTATCCCCATGGGGGATTGTCCCTAAGGAAGCCCCATGTGATTTCTGTATGATACATAATTAATTGCAACTCAGAGGCTATCCCGCATTTTATTTCATGACATAGGAGTCCCTGGATTCAGGTGATTAAGCTTATCAAATGTCAAATATTCCCTCACTGAGGAGCTGGGCGTCCTTGTGGCAGCGGATTAGTCGGAGGGCCATATTATTTCCCTTTTAACGTATTTAGGGATCCAGATGGATATCGTTGCCCAAATATACCGCTTGCCTATGCAGATGCTGTCTGCCTGAAGGAAGTTAACTTGTAATACTTACTCTGAAGCAAGTGCTGCTTCGTCCGATTTAGATTACGCCATAAAATTAATCAGGAGATTTGGCCCGGGGGCTTTGTTAGCCAAATGCGACATTGAGTCAGCATTTCGGCTGTTGCCCATTCATCCCCAGGACTTCTGGCTCCTGGGGTTCCGCTTTGATGGGCCATATTATTTTGACAAGGCAATGCCTATGGGCTGCTCGGTTGCTTCGGCAGCCTTTGAGTGCTTCAGCACATTCCTTGATTGGGCCCTCCACTTTTACACTGGCCTTATGGGGGGGTCACCCATTATCTCGTTGACTTCCTGCTGGTCTCATCAGACGATACAGGCGACTGTTTGACCTTGATGTGGGCCTTCACGGCCCTGTCGGAGGAATTGAGCGTTTCCCTGGCTGCGGGAAGATGGAGGGCCCTTCCACCTAGCTAACTCACTGGGGTATCCAATGGGTTATGGTATCGCAAACGTCTCGTTCGCCTGAAGATAAATTAGTTGCCTTGCAGAAGGTTATGCAGGACCTCCTCCCATTGCACACGCACCATGGGCAACGGCTGCCTAGAGAGGGAAGGCAAACCTGCAGGTTTGGGTGCAATTTCTGGAGGATTTCAATTGGTGGTTATGGTGGCAGGTCGTAGGGAACCTGCACATCGGCCTTTAGTTCATTCGGACGCAGCGGGGTCGCTAAGCTTCGGCCTCTATTGAAATGGGCTTTGGTGGCACGACATTGGCCGCACACCTAGCAAAGGGAGGCCGGCACACAGGATTAATTTTCTGGAGTTTTTTCCCTATAGCAGTCTATATTTGGGTCGAGGACTTCAAGGACCGCCGTCTGTGTTTCTGGGCGGTCAACCAGGCGGTGGTGCCCATTCTGGTCACACAGTCCTCCCGCTCGCCTCGGGTATCAGCCCTGCTTCAGCCATTTGTGCTCCACGGTTTGCATTTCAACATTGGTTTCGGCTCGCTTTGGGCCGGGGGTTACTAACGAGGTGGCTGTCGCCCTTTCCCATTTTCAGATCGAGCAATTCAGGTCTTACCCAGAACGCTCAGCCTCTCCCGGAACCCCTTTCCAGTGCACCGGTGGAATATTGGCAGCATGTACTTGGGCAGGGAGTAGCGGTGGCTGTTTCGCTGGACACCCTTAGGTCTTATGATAAAGCCTGGAGAGACTTCCTGGCAGTTCACCGGGAGTCTGTGGCTGTGGGGGTGGAACTACATCCCCATTGTCCCAGGTGCTGCGGTACCTTGCGCACCTTTTCCAATGGGGGAGGGCTGCCAAGACCACTTAAGCTGCAGTTGGCCGCCATTTCCTTTTCTGTAAGGCCCCTTTTCGACACAGATCCTGCGCAGAATCTGTCGATTCGCAAGGCTTTGGAAGGTTGGGGTAGGCTCCGCACTCCCCAAGCAGCTGCTAGGTGGCTCATTTCCTTTGAGCTGCTGACCAACCTGTGTTCTAGGTTGCATTCCATTGTTGGTCACGTTTCGAGGCCAGACTTTTTTCAGCGGCCTTTCCTGTTGCATTGGCGCACTGCGGATTGGCGAGGTGGTTTGGAAACCTCGGAGGCCGGGCTTACCAGGGGCTTGTTTTATCAGGCCGTCGACTTATCTGTTTCAGAGGTTACCCTGGCCATGTGGAGCTCTGCAACAGGCCAGCTGAGGAGGGGGACGGCCGTCTCCCTGCCGGCCATCGGGCTAGTGGGGCCGCGTCCAGCGTGGGACATGTCTAAAATTTTTGGCAGTTAAACCTGCAGGCGATAGCCCTTTGTTGATCCATGCCAATGGGCTCCCCTTGACGCGGCAGCTGTTTTCCTGGGTGATGCGTACGGCGATCACAGCCTGTGGGGTCGTGGCGTCCATTTTGCCCCCCGATCTTTCCGTATTGGGGCGGCATCTACAGCCGCTCATTGGGGATTGACAGAATCAGGAACATGGGGCAGTGGAACTCTGACGCCTATAAGGGCTATGTGAGGAAGCGTTATTGTGGTACTTATATTTTTCTGTTTGACCCCTCAGGTGTAGCGGCTACCCGGATCTGGATTGTGGGACACAGCATTGTCCATTGGGATGGCGCCCGAGCTTTGGAGTCTGGGCTTGGTGCCGGGCTCGGCTTTCCCCATCACGTGCAGGTGTCATGGTTAGCCAGGCATGGATTGCAGTGGGGCGAACTTTTACCGTTGATTCGGCACCGCTGGAGTTGGGATGGTCGGCCTGAGGCAATAGTGGTGCACTTGGGGGGAAATGATTTGCCGATCATGGACTGTCTTCCATTACGTTCCACAATTCAGAGGGATCTGGGGGAATTAATGTCGCTGGTGCATGGGTCTAAGCTTTTCTGATCGCATTGGTGGCAGAGGCGGGAATGGCAAGGCAGCCTCCGCCCGGCGGGTACCGAAATTCCAGGAAATGCATTAATTGGTTGCTTCCTCTAAAGTCCTGGAGCTGGGTGGATCCATTATTAGGCACCTGAGGATTTCTGCCAGGGCAGTTCAGCTTTATCGGGCTGATGGAGTCCACCTTTCTTCCCGTTGGAGTGATATCTTGCTGGAGGATATTGCGGAGGGTTGAAAGGTTGGATTGGGATGGTGAGCGGTTGGCGGTGAGCTTGGGGTAGCTCGTGTGGCGGTTAGGCATTGGTATAAATTTGCTTGCACTAGGGGTCAGGATAGGCTGGGCCTGCCCCTAGTAACGCTGCTTCAGAGGTATGGATAGGCTGGGCCTACCTCTGAATGCGCGGGGCAGGGGTAGGAAATTGGTTGGGCCTACCCCTGAAAATAAGGGTATTCTGTTAAAAGAATCCAGGGACTCTTTCTGCTTTTGTCCATACCCAGTGGTGGGAGGCTTGGGCCAAGCGGAGTCCTAGGGAGCATTTGGGGGAGAGGCCTGGGTCGTTGCCCGACTCCGCTTCTGCCTTAGGTGTTCACCCTTTTCTGACTTCGCCCTCAAAAGCGAATGTCAGCTGTCCCATGGCTGGGGGGACAGTAGTCGGTTCCAATGCCTAAGCAACCACTCACATTGGCTGTATTTAAATAAAGTTGTGGCCAAAATTATGCCAAAAACCCAAACCAAAATTAATGTGTCATGTCTGAATTACTGGGGGGAGCTGGGACGGTAACCTCGACATGCAAAGCGTGTTCTCCCATCGAAGAGAGCACGGGTTGCAGAAGGGTTAAAGGAGCAGCTCCAAGTTAATGGGAGGGGGTTTTGGGCTGGCCACAGCTAGGATTGGTTAAGGCAAGTTGCTGGGGAGTTTAGCATGTTGCTAGTTGGTTGATTGACAGTTCTTGCCTTTATAACCTAAGTTTGTGAAACTTTGGTTTCACTTTTGCGGTGTGCAACGGATCTCCCGCCCGCCCTCCCTAATTTGGGAACGGCGCTTTTGCTGCTTGACCTTGCTATGCCTGTCATGGGGTTGTCTGCTTTGAAGCGGGAGCCTGGTAGGAATTTATCCGGTGGCTGATTGGCTTTTGTCACTGGTTTTGCCTACTACGTAGCAAATCGTCACAACTTGTAAGGTTGGCGGTTAGGCATTGGTATAAATTTGCTTGCACTAGGGGTCAGGATAGGCTGGGCCTGCCCCTAGTAACGCTGCTTCAGAGGTATGGATAGGCTGGGCCTACCTCTGAATGCGCGGGGCAGGGGTAGGAAATTGGTTGGGCCTACCCCTGAAAATAAGGGTATTCTGTTAAAAGAATCCAGGGACTCTTTCTGCTTTTGTCCATACCCAGTGGTGGGAGGCTTGGGCCAAGCGGAGTCCTAGGGAGCATTTGGGGGAGAGGCCTGGGTCGTTGCCCGACTCCGCTTCTGCCTTAGGTGTTCACCCTTTTCTGACTTCGCCCTCAAAAGCGAATGTCAGCTGTCCCATGGCTGGGGGGACAGTAGTCGGTTCCAATGCCTAAGCAACCACTCACATTGGCTGTATTTAAATAAAGTTGTGGCCAAAATTATGCCAAAAACCCAAACCAAAATTAATGTGTCATGTCTGAATTACTGGGGGGAGCTGGGACGGTAACCTCGACATGCAACAAGCACAAAACAACAACAACAACAACAACAACAACAACAACAACAACAACAACAACAACAACAACAACAACTGTAGAACAATATAACAAAACCAGAGATAAGAATACCATATCAAAACACCAATGGTTACAGGGTCCATTCTTATGGATTATTAGGGGGAGCCTGTGCAAAATGAGATATATTTACAAGACACAGAGAGTGAAGAAATGGTCGTTTTTCATGTAGGGCAGAGGAAAAAGAATTCCAAAGTACTGGGGTAAGGGTGGGAAATGCTGTTTTCGGAAATGTGCAAGTGTACCAAAGATGTTTGCTAGTGTGATAATAAACAAGTGAAGAAGAAAGTTGGTTCTCTCTTTACATTTTTCACTTTATCAACAGTCTTTCCATGGATAATTCAGAGGTCACAGCAATGCTAAAAGCTGGTCAAGCCAGTCAAACCCCTTTTTTCTCATGAGGTGACTGAAAAAGTGAACATAGAGGATGCTTAGGAAAGAAGAGGAACTGCTAGTAAGTCATTATGTTGAGAGAAAGAGCGATGCTCCAGCTTCCACTAATCAAAATTGGATTTTCAATATGGTGTAGTAGTAGTAGTAGTAGTGAAAATAAATGGCAGTTCAAGCGTACATGGCAAGGTAGCTGATTGCTTCATTGTGGTCCAGATAGGCCTCAAGATGAACTATTTTAAAAATCTAATCAACAGGTTGAAAGTAAAGCATACGTTAGAGTATGGGCTACGGCTGAAGTACTTAACTCTCCCTCTTCCATTTGTATAAAAGCCAGACTTAAGAAAAATCTTGCAGCGAGTCACAAATGATAGACGCCTTGTAAAGTTAATGATGTTATAACAATTAAGTGCTATTTATCTAGACTCGAACATGGCTAAAAATCATTAGGACAAATTTGCATTGCATGAACAACATAAAAAATATACAGAATTCCAAGAGTTCAAACATTAATTGGAAACAAAGTATAGCCTTGGGGTATTGGAACAAGGCTTTAATTTCATTAGAAGCTATTAAAGCAGATGTTGAACTTTATTTTATATATTTTAAAAAAAGTTGCTTGTAGACATCAGAGATGAGAGGATGTTTATTCAGGAAATACTTTTTGGGGGAACAGTAAGCTTCGTGTACATGTTGAAAAGGAGTGTGTAAAGTTTCACAAACCTACTCTTGCTTTCCACCCATGTTGTTGTTGTTGTTGTTGTTGTTGTTGTTGTTGTTGTTATTTATACCCCACACATCTGGCTGGATTTCCCCAACCACTGTGAGCAGCTCCCAACAGAATTAAAAGCACAATAAAACATCAAACGTTAAAAACTTCCCTATACAGGGCTGTCTTCAGATGTCTTCTAAAAGTCAGATAGTAGTTTATTTCCTTGACAACTGATGGGAGGGCGTTCCACAGGGCGGGTGCCACTACCAAGAAGGCCCTCTGCCTGGTTCCCTGTAACCTCACTTCTCGCAGTGAGGGAACCACCAGAAAGCCCTCGGAGCTGGACCTCAGTGTCCGGGCTGAACAACGGGGGTGGAGATGCTCCTTCAGGTATACTGGGCCGAGGCTGTTTAGGGCTTTAAAGGTCAGCACCAACACTCTGAATTGTGCTCGGAAACGTATGTTATGTTTCGTGTCCCTCTTGACCTAAAATGTGTTCTGAGTATCACAAAATCCAAATTGGACAGAGAACAACCTGTAGGACAAAGAACCACGCGTCTAGTTGCAGGCACTAACCTAGCCCTCCCCCAACTTTGTGCCCCTGCCCCTGATGTTTTGGACTACAGTTTCCATCACCTGTGACTTGGTGGGAGAATAATGGCTTAACACAGTGCTGCGCTTCTCAAAATCACCCACTGAGCTTTATTCCTAGTTCAGTGCTATAAACGCTACACTACATTAGCTCTTCTCAATTATGAAACCAACACTGTAAGGTGACTAACTTCCAGATTTCGTTGGACTACACATCCCATTACCCTCGACCCTTGGTCCCACTGGCAGAGGCTGGTGGGAGCTGGAGTCTAGCAACATCTGAAGGGCTGAAGGTTAACTTTCCCTGTGGCTGAGCCAATGAGAAGGAAGTCACAAGGAATACTTACAATTCTTCCGCTTTCCAAAAGGGACCCTGGCATGAATGCTGAGCTCAAAAGGCAACATAATTTGAATGACGGGGGTACATCACTTTCTGGGATTTACACATTGCCATGGGGCCAGGTATGTGAAACACAGCTGAGTTAAAACCATCTGTTTTGTGTCATAGCAGCCATTGCAACAGCTGAAGCTACCTTCCAAACACACTGGCATTGTTGCAGCTTACCTGGTGTGCAGTGGGGCATCAATGAAGCTGGGGGTTCATGAATGCACCAGTGGGAATGTAGCACTGGGTTACCCAGAGAATCAGCTCAATCCTGACCTTGTCACCACTTCTTCATCTCCATCCATGTAAGCTGCAGTGGTGCCAGTCAGGGCCGGATTTAGGTTTGATGAGGCCCTAAGCTACTGAAGGTAATAGGGCCCTTTATCTGTCCAGCTGTCCTTTGTCAACAACAAATGGACACTGTTTTTTGTGTTGAATACAGTCATACCTCGGGCTACGTGTGCTTTGGGTTGCGTTTTTTTGGGTTCCGAGTGCGGCAAACTCAGAAGTGTTTACTTCTGGGTTTCACCCAGTGAGCATGTGCAGAAGCGTTTTGTGCGGTTTGCACATGCACATTAGTGTAATATCACGCTTTCGCACATGTGTGATATCGCCGCTCGGGTTACGGACTTTTCGGGGTGTGAACGGCACCCCGGAACGGATCGGGTCTGTAACCCGAGGTACCACTGTATATGCTATATGGTAATTTATGGACCTAATAGGTATCTAAAGCCATTTCACATGCAGAATGCAGGCACCCTATATATAGAAATGAGCAAACCAGTGATATTTTAGGGAGCAGGCTAGCAGGCGGGGCCCATTCATTACATCATAGGAGCCTACAGAACACAAAACACTTTTGCTATATGTAGGTTTTATTCTATTTGTTTTTTATCTTATATTTTGGAAATGTACATCCATGGTTTCTTTCCTTTAATTTTATTGGGGGCCCCCAAGGGAGTGGGGTCCTAAGCTATAGCTTGTTTAGCTTATACGTAAATCCGGCACTGGTACCAGTGTTGTGAGTGAAGCTCCCCTCCCCCAACACACCAGCCTCTACTGGTTTCATGTTTGCTGTACCACAGAGAGGGACAATTGGGAAGGCAGCATGGCCATTGGAACAAGGGCAAAGTAAAGGTTGCTTATATAAGCTTCCTTCTGTTCCATTTGTGAATCTACCTTTTAAAGCACAGTCGGCTGCATTTTTTGCTGACGCTTTGCACCATTTTTTGCATGGTTTGCAAAGGAAAAAAAAGTTAATAAGGAGTAGTAAATAGTAAAGATGCCAGACTCAATAAGCTAAAAGGTCAGTCAGATGACACCTTCCCAAGCTTGCGAGTTATCCAAATCATTTTTTAGATGAACATTGAGCTTCTATTTTTGGTGCATAATTTCCAAAGTCTTGTGTTTTGATTTGAAGGCTGGCATTGGAGATTTGTGTCTGGTATCCAGAAGAAGAAGAAGAAGAAGAAGAAGAAGAAGAAGAAGAAGAAGAAGAAGAAGTAGGGTTTGGATTTGATATCCCGCCATATCACTAGCCGAAGGAGTCTCAAAGCGGCTAACATTCTCCTTTCCCTTCCTCGCCCACAACAAACACTTTGTGAGGTGAGTGGGGCTGAGAGACTTCAGAGAAGTGTGACTAGACCAAGGTCACCCAGCAGCTGCATGTGGAGGAGAGGAGACGCGAACCCGTTTCCCCAGATTACGAGTCTACCGCTCTTAACCACTACACCACGCTGGCTCTCAATCTAGGAACTTTCTGGAAATGTCTGCCTTTGTTATTATTATTTTTAATTACTTGCGAGGGAAATCATTACAAGAAGTGAGAAGGAGCTTTCCAGTGCGTCATTATAATGAAGAAAAAGAAAAGAAAAAAGACAAAAAGACCCTCTTGGTAAAAGCCTACATTGTTGTCTTATTGGAATGGATCATTACTGCAGTATACATTCAGCTGATGAACAGTGCTTTTCCAATGAGAAAATGATTAGACTGATACGTGAGTCTGCAATGATTTACTAAACTTGGAGAGGGCTCTGTGGCAGAGGATCTTAATTTTCTCATTTGAACTTTCTAAAAAAAAAAAAAAAGCCACACACAATAGATTAACAAATCTGTCTACAAGCGGCTGATGTCTTTACCTTCATGTTCAAAATTATATTTCAACTTTCCACAAATGTACTGAATTTCTTGCGGTGCAGGTACAAAGGAAGCTGCAAATGATAAACTGTTAGCTGCAAGTTGCCATTAATTGGTCCGCTTGGCCGCCAAGGGCCCTACACCGGAGTTGTGCAGCCCTGCTGAGAGGAAGCAATTTGCAGCAGTAGAGTGGCAGGCATCACCTGGGCAGCAGCCTTGTTGCCAGACCAACATGCCCTCATTCGATTGGTAGGAAACTGGCTGGAAGCCAGTCAATTCAAAGAGGATCCACCTTGGGGGACTGTCGGTTGGGTTTTTCTTTTCAATTAGCACACCCGCCCAGCCTTTGTTTGTTGTGTCTTTTTGCTCCGCGCATATCTGGTCACTGTACTGAAGCTGAGAAGGAAGTTTTGCAAGCCTGTCTAGATTGGCAGGTGCCAGACGCATCTGCCATATGAATTTTGCCATGATTTCGCAGTAAGGTTGAGTTAGAGATGAAGGTTGATGGAAAAGATAAGGCTGTCAATGACTACTATTTGTTGTTGTTGTTCAGTCGTTCACTCATGTCTCTTCGTGACCCCATGGACCAGAGCACGCCAGGCACACCTATCCTTCACTGCCTCTCGCAGTTTGGCCAAACTCATGTTAGTAGCTTCGAGAACACTGTCCAACCATCTCATCCTCTGCCGTCCCCTTCTCCTTGTGCCCTCCATCTTTCCCAACATCAGGGTCTTTTCTAGGGAGTCTTCTCTTCTCATGAGGTGGCCAAAGTACTGGAGCCTCAACTTCAGGATCTGTCCTTCTAGTGAGCACTCAGGGCTGATTTCTTTAAGAATGGATAGGTTTGATCTTCTTGCAGTCCATGGGACTCTCAAGAGTCTCCTCCAGCACCATAATTCAAAAGCATCAATTCTTCGGCTATCAGCCTTCTTTATGGTCCAGCTCTCACTTCCGTACATTACTACTGGGAAAACCATAGCTTTAACTATACAGACCTTTGTCGGCAAGGTGATGTCTTTGCTTTTTAAGATGCTGTCTAGGTTTGTCATTGCTTTTCTCCCAAGAAGCAGGCGTCTTCTAATTTCGTGACTGGTGTCACCATCTGCAGTGATCATGGAACCCAAGAAAGTGAAATCTCTCACTGCCTCCATTTCTTCCCCTTCTATTTGCCAGGAGGTGATGGGACCAGTGGCCATGATCTTAGTTTTTTTGATGTTGAGCTTCAGACCATATTTTGCGCTCTCCTCTTTCGCCCTCATTAAAAGGTTCTTTAGTTCCTCCTCACTTTCTGCCATCAGGGTTGTATCATCAGCATATCTGAGGTTGTTGATATTTTTTCCGGCAATCTTAATTCCGGTTTGGGACATGACGTCTATGTCCCACTTCCACAGTCAGAGGCAGCAGGTAGAGTTCTGTCCAGGCTTGTGGGCTTCCTAGAGGCATCTGGTTGCCCACTGTGACAATAGGATGTTGGACTAGATGGGCCTTTGCCCTGATACAGCAGGTCTTCTCCAGGTTCTTATGAAAGCAGCATGCCTCAAAATGACAAATCGCAGCTGAAACGGAAAACTGCTAGCTTTATCGTATAGCCTTCATTTGTGCATTGCTTTGAGTGTTCGCACAAGAGGGAAAAGGGTTCCAAAATACCGTTATTGAAGTTGAGACTGTTTGGGAAATGGCAGCAACCATTTGTTGTTGTTGTTCAGTCGTTCAGTCATGTCCGACTCTTCGTGACCCCATGGACCAGAGCACGCCAGGCACCCCTATCCTCCACTGCCTCCCTCAGTTTGGCCAAACTCATGCCAGTTGCTTCGAGAACACTGTCCAACCATCTCATCCTCTGTCATCCCCTTCTCCTTGTGCCCTCCATCTTTCCCAACATCAAGGTCTTTTCTAGGGAGTCTTTTCTTCTCATGAGATGGCCAAAGTACTGGAGCCTCAATGGAAGCTCCTCCCTTGGTAGAAGAAACGGGTTTCTTCTGCGTGCAGTTTTTGCTGAAAACTTTAAGATAATTGCTAAAGACTGCTCACCTCCCTATATTTTATTTTATTAGTTGTTTTCTGCAGCTGTGGATCAGGCGACTGAACTGTGTTTTTTGAAGCTTCGTATTAAGTTGTGACGGTTTATTCCTCTATTATATGTTGCTTACAGCACTTTTATTGCAGGAAAAGCAACAAATACCTTTTATACTTTCCAGAGGGATATTCTGCTGCAACAAGGGACAACAAACTCTGATTTCTTTTATGAATAAATAGAAAAGTATCTTACGAATGTGGAATACACCTCGCTGCACAATATCAAGCTTCTTAAGGGCACTTTCAAATGCAAAATGATACAGGAGACACTCTAGAAATATTTTAATCCAGACGGCATTATGAACTCAGCCTTGTACTTCTCAATTAAAAATATAATAATTCAAAATGCTTGTTATTAAATTGTATGCAAAGACTTCTTCAAAAGGAGCTGGTAAATATGTTATGTGTATATTTTGCCATTTGGAAAAATTGCTACATCTGAATAAATGCACTCTTTCTTTCTGTCTGGCATTGTACTTCTGGTCATCAGTTTTGTTTTCCTGACTTCCTTTTCATGGCTGGTAATTAACTAAGACAGAAAATCAAAACAATGGAAAGAATTAAGAACAGATCAGAATTACATCCAATGATACAGTTTTGCTATGATAAATAGTCCCAGATGATATTTGATTGACAACATTAATCCTGCACATCTGGGAGACCATTCACTGTAGCATTCTGAATTTAATTTTCACTTAATGCTGACAAGATGGGATAATTCTATAATTCTTCAAATGGAACCATTATTTGCACAGTCTTGCATAATATCCTGATTATGATTTACAATTATTGTATAAGCACAAAAATCCATTAAGCCAGCTTGCAAATCTCACCAAAGTCGAATGAACAAAATATATGCTTTTAACATATTGTTTTCTTTGTCTGGGGTTAGCTGCTGTTTTGAAAAAGAAAAAAAGAAAACTGTTTAAAAAGCCCTGTCAACAACTCAAACATATTATGCATAATATACGCACATAATTGTAAGTAAGAAGCTAGCAGCTGTGTGGCAAGCTTTAAGTATAAATTTGTTTTTTGAGAGAATGATTTTTATATCAAATTTATGGGTGTGCTGTCTCTTCTCCCTAGGCAGCATCAAATTACATTGCTCTTCTCTTAAGATTTTATTCTCAAGGCCATTTCTGGAATGGCATCTATAAGGAGGGCTGAGTCAAGTGCGAACAATAAGAGGCAAAAACTTGAGCATGATGGGTAATTTAAAGGACAAAAAGCACTGAGGAAGGCCTGATTCTCTCTGCGTGTGTATCTGTCTGTCTCTGTCTCTCTCTAATTGAGTTTGAAATTAAACATACTGACAGATGGAAGGTGGTTGTATTCCAAAATCTAAAGGTCGAGACAGACAGTGGAGATCTACAAATACTGTAGTTGTCTGGCCAGTTTGAACTTTTGCAAATAGCAGTTGTGGGGGGGATAGGGATCCAGATCAGAGCTAAAGTTAGTGAAAGTAGCCTTTAACGTTTCCAGGAACCTTGCAGCGTATGGCAGAGTACTCAGATGAGGACAGGATTCAGGCTACTTCCTCAGGAGGACTATCTCATTTACCTTATTGAGAGCCATCCAAGCCAGACAGCAGAGCCCAGATAGCATCATCTGACTCAGAGAATAAGTCCTCTATTTTCCAACTCATGAAGAATCCAAAGGCTCCGAAGAAAAAAGCTAAGGGCTCCTTAACAAGCTAGCCACCTTCCCCAGGGAGATGGAGCCTACCATACTTTACTGGTCAACCTACATAAGGTTTTATGTCTGGGGAGACCCAGCCAGATGGGCGGGGTACAAATAATAAATTATTATTATTACTTGCAGACATAATGGGAGCTGTTCAGCTAAATTTTACCCAGAGTAGACCCACTGAAATTTTAAGTTAGGCCCATTAATTTCTCTGAGTAAATTTCGAATCCCACCCAGTACCTTAGTGCTTTAGTGGGGCCATTTGGAGCTGTCCGAGGTCCTGTATACTCTACTTAACTGAGATTTGTGACTGGGCATGGCCTGCTTCCCCTGCAAACCTAAAGCACTCACAGGAATGGACACTGTACCCCATTTCTGTGATTAAAATCCTCATAAGATAAGAACATAAGAACCCCATGGCCTATCTAGCTCAGGATCCTGTTCTCAACAGTGGCCAACCTGTGGGGAAACCTGCAAGCAGGATCTGAGTGCAACCTCATACCTTGGTGAAAAGATAGTGTTATCCACCCTACCTGAGAGTAGCACCTCACCACCACTTCCTGTTCCCTAGCATCTCATAGGTAACCTGGTCCCAAGTTATTAAGAGCTTTATATGCTGATAGGCCTAGTAGTAAATTTGCAACCATTGAAGTTCCTCCCAGCTTTTGGTATGCTTTTTTGAAAGGTTTTAATCCCAGCCAAACTAACAACTTTCCCTTCCCTCACAGAACCTGAGCGAGTGAGTAACTGACAGCTGTATTATTCCCTGAGCAACTGACTGCTCTGAGTCACTGAACCAACTCAGCCAAACATTGTTGATTGGTGTAAACGCAGATATATGCTAATATATGGAATTTCTATGCAGGAAAGGAAATAGTACAAAATATTACCAAGTTGAAACAGAGAGATACTTCACTAAAGAAACTGAAAACATGTTTTGGTAGTTCATTCATTTATAGGACAACTGCCAGAATTTAAAGTGACTTGGTTTTTTTAAAGTTGAGAAGTCTAACTCAGACTTTCAGTGCAGCATGAATTTCTTGCTCCAGCTCCACCCATTTGACAAGAAAGCTTCACATAATGAGCAGCTTGTAAACAAGAAAAGCATGCTGAGTGTTCAATGATGCAAATTAGAATTGATTGGCTAAAAGGGGTACATTGATTTCTCACATTTAGAATGAACTGCAGAACTTTTCTCTCCTTTTACTCCATGAAATTCTTACTTAACAAATGAAATCATTAGGTACAACACAGAGTATCTATCTATTATCTTGAAATGTGATTCAGTTATTGCATCACCTACTTATAGAATATATCTGATGAATGTGGAGGTCTATGGGAAGCTCTACTTCCCCTGAACTAAACTTTTCATGACATTAAAGAAATAAGAAATGTTTGAATCTTGTACATGTGTGCGTGTTTGTACTCTCACCCCTCAATATTTATTTTGAAGAGAGATATCCTCATTTATTTTATATAATTCAAAGCGGGTCACACCAAATGCATTAAAGAATAAAAATTAAAAGGCAAACTAGTGAAATTAGAAGGCACAGAAACAGAAAAGTAGCGAAGAAGATTCAACCATACTAGAATGGATAAGGTGAATAATAAATAACCAAAGCAGGAAAGAATCATCTAAAAAACCATAAGGTACTTTGTTGTAGTAGCTTACGAACTGAATGAAATTATTAGCCATGACAGCCATCAGGAATGAGCATCTTTCATTTAAAAGGGGGGGGGAGCACCTCAATTGTTTGAAAACTCAAGTGTGAGCTCATGGTGACAAAATAACTTGGCAGATGCAACCTAGCAGTGGTGCATGAAGCAATGCAAAACTTACCGGTAAGTGGGTCCCTCACCCAACATGTTTGCCATGTACATTTCCGAGCAGAATTCAAAGTGTTGGTGCTGACCTTTAAAGCCCTAAACAGCCTCGGTCCTGTATACCTGAAGGAGCATCTCCACCCCCATCGTTCAGCCCGGACACTGAGATCCAGCGCCAAGGGCCTTTTGATGGTTCCCTCACTGTGAGAAGCAAAGCTACAGGGAACCAGGCAGAGGGCCTTCTCAGTAGTGGCACCCGCCCTGTGGAACACCCTCCCATCAGAGGTCAAGGAGATAAACAACTACCTGACATTCAGAAAATACCTGAAGGCAGCCCTGTTTAGGGAAGTTTTTAATCTGTGATATTTTAATGTATTTTAATATTTGATGGAAGCCGTCCAGAGTGGCTGGGGAGACCCAGCCAGATGGGCGGGGTACAACTAATAAATTATTATTATTATTATTATTATTATTATTATTATTATTATTATTACTTCTACACGAAGGAAGTGATGATGGTCTACAACAGAATAATTCTTTTTTATTTATCTGTGAAGCTATACATCTGGCATCTGTGTATGAACTGAGAAACATCTTAAAATGAGCACAGTTCACAGGAGAGGGTCAGAGCCCTGCAGTTTTGGAAGTCCTGTGAGCAAACTCCAGTGGAAAACCTCACCTTGAAGGCATAAGACATTACAGTTGCTTTGCACATGACAGAACCAACTACTCTCACAACCTTCCACACCAGTTGAAAAACATGCTGAACTTATTATTATCATCAAATCACCTTAAAATATATTAGTACTGCCGGTAAACTGAAATGGTAGATTCTCTGCCAAGATTGAACAACAGAATACCTTTGGAAGGATAGCAATGGACCACGCTATTGAAGAAAAAGTTAATTACAAACAGACACAGGTGGTATAAAACACTTCAGTGCTTGTAAAGGAGCACTTGCCAGGTATTACATTAGAGCAGGCTGCAGGAGTACATGCATTTATCACTTTCAGAATATGATGGATGTTATAGATAACTGGTTTATCCATCCAGGCCTCATAAGGTCCAGAACTGAACATGATGTGTATGATAGACATGTTCCAAATCGTTTGGCAAAATCCATTCCGTTCCAAGAAGCAAGAACTGAGTAGTTTGTCTGCTGGTTGTCTTGCCCCGCCAGATGTTGTGAGTGTCCTTTTAAATGACAACAATAGCAAAGAAGAAGCTTGCCGCAACTTTGAGGTAGAAAAAAACTGGTACTTAAACAGAGTTACAGCTAAAAGCATTATCAACCCTCAATAGAACTGTACAAGTTGTAGCTAAGGGAAGGGAACTTATGTGAAAGCTGACAGAGCTCTTTTGGGACAGATGGTTTTGACAGCACAGGGTCATAATTTGTCAATGACAGATGTCTGAATCATCCACTTGGACCAATTCCTTGGCCATTAACAATATGTGCTGGTTCACTCCGAGAAACAATGAAATCTACCTTAGTCATTGAGACTAGTGCAGTCTGCTAAAATTATTCCAGAAGGTTCGGCGTGTTTACTTGATTGCATGAGCATCATACAAAGAATGAAGTGTGAATATGTCAGATGTTGTGATGTAGCAGACAATGTGTTTAAAGGATTTAGGTTAGGTGGTCATCAAAGCAAAAGCATAAACATGTTGCAAAGCCATTTCATCAGCAACAAATGCAGAATTAAGGCACAGCTGCAGTGATGCTCAACTGTACAAAAGCATTGTAGCAAGACACAAAATAGGATTCTCTAACCTTTCTGTGTGGAGAATGGAAACAAACAAACAAAAGAAATAAGAAGTAAATCCGGGTGAAAATCTTAGTTGCAAATGCAGAAACAGTGCTGCTAATAATAATAATAATAATAATAATAGTTGTTGTTGTTTTGTTGTTGTTATTATTACTCAGGACAAAGTTATGCAGCTTCTATCAAATCAGAAAAAGTAGATACTATTGTTCCATGCCCATAGGAACATAAAAGAGCCCTGCTGGATCTGACCAAAGGCCCATCTAGTCTAGTGTTCTTCTCTCACAGTGGTCTACCTGATGCCTACAAGCAGGAACTGAGTACAACAGCAACCTCTGCCACTTGTGATTCTCCAACATGCAACCAAGGAGGGCCACAAGGCAGTCTAGTCATGGACATTATCTTGGAGCTGCCTCCACAGAAAACTAATTCCAGTGGCCAACTACACAGAGAGAGTGTTGTAACCTGGATTAGATATATAATCTCACCTTTGCTTTATTCTGTATGCTTATGCGTTAAGACTGTACCTTGTAAGGAATGCTTCTTACAAAGAGTTTGTGGGCTACAGCTGAGCCAAGCAGAAATATCTAGCTAGGCAGACTGACCGCAGAAGATAAGTTATGTCATGGGTCCTATGTCCCCAAGTGAGTCAGGATGTTGGGAGGAAGAGGATGTCTGCAGAATGTTCTGGGTGTTTGAGACACATATAGAGAGTTTTACCAAATCACATAATGAGATCTATATGCTTACCAAGCTGAAAGAATGACCCAACGAAAGGAGAGTTCACAGGGGCAGAAGGTTGTTACAAGAAAGCAGAAGTGAATCTCCTTGTCTCAGCTAGCTAGGGTGAAGTTCAGAGAGTCTTCTGGGGACAAGAGGGTTGGATTTCTGGGTTGCTGTCATACACTCATTGGCTTGATGCTTAATGCAAGGCATGAATATGTAACATTTGAAGGATCTATAAAAACCTTTGGATACCTGTGATTGATGTCCAGTCTTTTGGAGATGACTCCCTGGACCTATTGCTCAGCAATAAAATGCTTACTCTTGATTTCTCCTAAATCCAGTGTTTGGCATTTATTTTAAGAACTAAGGTTCCCGGAACGATATAATAAGAGCAAAAATCTCATTTGATAACAGGGAAAATGTCCTCTGAAAGGGAAACAGTTCCATTACAGGGAGCAGTCTCTAACCTACCCAACTGAGCAACACCTGGATGTTTCACATCTAACATTCAAGATTCCTCAAGTTTCTATTGCCAGCAGTGGAACCACAGCAGGAGCAGGAGAGAACTCATCCTTCTTTTGATCGATTGAACATGCCACAGCGGAAACCCTGTAGCCATGTTACTTCTGCTACGTCTTAAAACTGTGCCAACCCCCTCAGCCATTTGTTGAGTGATTAGGACAGGAACATTAGGACTGACCCAAGATCGTTTGCTGCAATCCCATTTGTGTCTACTTATAAGCAAGCCTTTTTGAGTTCAATGAGGCTGTAGTGCCCCACTGTGGCATCCACAGTCTGGCCGTTCACAATGGCCACAGAGAAAGGGGCAGCAGGATTGAGGCTGATCCCTACCTGAGCTCCTGGGGATCAGGCCTGGACCTGGCCCAGTGTTAGCAAGTGATGTCTGTGAGACTGGAATGAGATCCAGCTAAGCTTCATCCTGTCCCCACCCTCGGAATTTCCCATTTCCACTGGGCTCCATCGGTGGCAATATCACCAGCAGGCCTCCCACCCATATGTTTGGCAGGAGATGAGAGAGTTAAGCAAAGTGGTGTCTTCACTCAAACCAAAAGTACAGTGGTACCTTGGTTTAAGAACAGCTTAATTTATGAACAACTTGGATTAAGAATGCTGCAAACCTGGAAGTAGGTATTTTGGTTGGTGAACTTTGCCTTGGAAGCAGAACATGTTGAGCGTGTTCCATTTGTAAATGGAGTCCTCCACTGCTATGGGAAAGCACGCCTTGGTTTAAGAATGCTTTGGTTTAAGAACAGACTTCCAGAACGGATTAAGTTCGTAAACCAAGGTACCACTGTTTAAGATACCATATAGGTAAGTGTGTATAGCAGGCATAGGCAAACACGGCCCTCCAGATGTTTTGAAACTACAATTCCCATCATCCCTGACCACTGGTACTGTTAGCTAGGGATTATGGGAGTTGTAGTCCCAAAACATCTGGAGGGCCGAGTTTGCCTATGCCTGGTGTATAGGATGGAGGCTTAGGTGTAAATAAATAAATAAATGAAATAGTGTCAAAGGACCCAAAAGGTTCTTAAGTCCAAAGCTGCAAATCAAAAATTCAATTTCTACTTGAACTTGCTTGCAGACATTTACAGTCCGCATAATGATACCAATTAAAGAGTTACTACTGAGACGGAGTTGTTTACTAAATGAAGAAGCAGCAAGGTTCCAGAATAGAACTCCTGTTATCTGCTTGAAGGCTACGTTGTCTGTGCAGTAACAAAAACAAAGCAAAAAAAAAAAAAGATAATGTCTACAAAATAACAATTAAAGAGAATAAAGATGCATAATTAAATACGAGGTGAAATTTGATTTCCTGTTGAAATGCAAATTAATATTTATTAACACAAATTTAGATCCAGAAAGGTCTGTTTAATCAAGGTGAGAGGCAATTTTCATCAGTTGCTCTTTCAAATGATAAATATGTATGAGAAGATTAAGTTTCTCATCTCACAGGAAAATTGTAAGAAGTGCAATAAAAATGATCGCCCAGCAACCTGCAGATAAAGCACCTCTGCTTTACCCTTTGTCAAGAAGGATGCTATACTGAGGTGTATTTTACATCGAAGCAGGGAAATAAGAAGCCCCGAGTGAAGGGTACTTGTGGCCCGCTTCCCTGCTTCTCTGCAGCGGGTGAACCAGTTCTGGGAAGGAACAGAACAGGAAGCCATTATTTCATGCTGATTTAATAGTCCAAGTTACAGCAGAGTAATTTATGCACAGTTGTACTTCTGACTTTGCATTAGGAACACAAATGGCACTTCAGCTCAGTCCAGAAATAAATGGTGCTTCTTAATGCTTGGAATTCTTCCTTGCAGTGGAAGTAATGAAAATGATTTCAGGCCAGTGTCTAATTTGACCTCCTATTAGGATCCGTGTCTCATACAATTATTGTCATAACAATGCTAATAGGGCAATAAAATTATGAATTGGTAACTTAATGGCAGGTGGACAGAACCACAGCACTTTTGCCGCAGTTGTCAGTTTCCTGGAAGACGCCAGAGCAGACTTTTTCAGAATCTGTACAACGGCAATATGCATGAAAGGAAGGAAGGAGAAGAAAAAGAAGGCAAGGGAAGGGAAAGATCCAGTGCTTTTTTTCTTTTTTTAAAAAAACCCCAAATGTTTAGGTGTAATCTCATTTTTTACTCAAGATTATCACCATTTTCTAGTTCAAATCGGGGGAAATAAATACAGTAAATGGACAAAAGTGCAAAGAACATGCATTACCTCATATTACACAGCTGACATCCACATTCCACACTGCTTCACACATTAGCAACGAAACTGACCAATCACCGTGCTAGATTCCAACTCCTACTTCACACATTAAACGCTCACTTCCGTCTGAGACTCAGGAAACACAGTGACAGAAAATGAGGCAGCCATCCGGGGGGGGGGGTAGCAAAGGAACTGGCGATTCACTGTGCTAGAGAATGAACTAGAGAATGTGCTAGAGAATAAAAATAATTTTTTAGTTTCTTCTCCCATTAGATTCACAAAATGTTTAGGGGTGTGCATGACCCCTGTGTACCCCCGGGAAAAAACACTGGAAATATCACTTGTAGAAACTAACTTCTGCTCACAGAGTTGAATACAACTCCTGGAAAGCCATGACTTGTTAAGGATCTCCTGCCTATAAAGCCTCTTTTCTGCTTTTAAAGATGGAACTATAGTCCCTGTTTAGAATCATAGAATCATAGAGTTGGAAGAGACCACAAGGGCCATCCAGTCCAACCCCCTGCCAAGCAGGAAACACCATCAAAGCATTCCTGACAGATGGCTGTCAAACCTCTGCTTAAAGACCTCCAAAGAAGGAGACTATTGGCTTGTCACCATTCCATCTAGTTTGGCCCTAGAGGAGATACTTTGCATATGCAGGGCTTTGTATGTACAGGACTGTGAAAAATGTTTGCGTGTTCAGACCTTTTAACCTCACTCCAAATAAATTCAGACAAGACTCAAATTTTGGTTTGGTTTTTGGCAGAATTTAGGCCACAATTTTATTGATTACAGCAAGTGATTGGTTGCATAGGCTCTGGTTCGACTAGCTCCCTGCTCTGCAGGTAGCGCTGACCTAGGGTTCCAGCATAGGTCAGCCAAGGGTGAACACCTGGATAAGTGGAAAGCCGGGGACCTGCTTTATCCACCATCCAAATGTCCCCCTGGACTCAGGCACGGGCACAACCCCCTCTCAGGGGTTCACCAAACCATTTGAGTCCCTGGATTCCTTTAATGGAATACCCTTCACATAGGGATGGCGAGAGGGTTCCCCCATCCCCAGGACTGGTGCTAGGGCTTCTTGCGCCCTAGGCAAACCACCTTCTGGCGCCCCCCGCCCGCCCCCCGCCCAAGCCTGCTTTAGCGGGAGGTGGGGGGTGGAGAGGCAAGCAGCAGTTTCTCTGCTGTAGCAGAGAAGCTGCTGCTCGCCCGTCCCGCCCCTCGCCAAAGCCTGCTTTAGCGGGAGCCGGGAGATGGTGTAGGGGGCAAGCAGACCTCTCCGCTACAGCAGAGAAGCTGCTGCTAGCCCGTCCCGCCCCCCTGCCCAAACCTGGCCAGCGCCCCCTCCATTTTGGCACCCTAGGCAATTGCCTAGTTTGCCTAAATGAACGCGCCGGCCCTGCCCGTCCCTATCACCTGAACCAGAGCCTATCCGCAACCTTACAAGTTGTGACAGTTTGCTATGAGGCAGGCAAAGCCCAAATGGCAACAGCCAATCAGCCAAGTGGGGGAAATTCCTGCCGTGCAAGGTCAAATGCACAAACCCTAAAAGTAGGGAGAGGTGGGCAGGTGCACGCATCGAAAGAGGAAGCTCTGGGTCATGTGCATGGGTATTTATAGGTCCCTCGATTCCTTTAGCTTGCATCCCATTGGCCAGATTGAACCCTGCATCGAGGGACCTACCGATTGGGTGTTGTGGCTGTCAATCGTACCCACCCACAACACAGGGATTCGGTTGCCAGGTATCACCACAATACGTGCCCTCTTTAAGGGAGGACCCAATCTGCCTGAGATTCTCATATCCTCCTTATAGTCTTACCTCTCTCTCATTGAAGTAGAAAATACTTCTAACAGTGCAGTATATACCAGGTGGCTGTGGGCCTTTCTCTTCCACAGGCCAAATGCTTAGGAACGCAGCTTTGGGGACGAAGTACTGTAGAATGGGTGGTTTATGCTGTTCAAATTTCTTCCTCCTAAGTCGAAACATCTTTGACTGCAACTCCAAACACTTACTCTGTTAAGTGATAGCCGTGGAAGCAGTACACATTCAGCTGCTCATTCAGAGGAACAGCATGGTGGGTATTCAAATATCTCATTTTAAACAAAATACACAGCAGTTGGGAAATGACGGCAATGCCTTTAAGTTAACTAAAACAGAGAGAGGAAAGGGGAAGATGGGCCTGGGAACAGGTGGCAGAGAAAAAGGAAATGGTTCTTTTATTGCTCCCTCTAATTTGCTCGCTGCCTTCCCTGGGAATTCAGTCGATTATTTCCTTTTATTCCCCTTTAATTTTAGTTTAAGAATTAGGATGGCTTGCAAACTGTTTCCCACCCGCCCACCACATACTTACTTGCCTCTTGCAATACTAATATTTAGACAGGAGTCCAAACATTCAAATTCACTGTGATGAGCTGGCAGCTAAAAGGACACCGGCTGATGGGTCACCCGGCCGTCCTCAAAGACTGCGAAAACAATGACAGCTGTCAGCAGAGCAGAGAACAGATTGACTAATGCTGCCTTTAGATGGGAAACCTGCAGGTTATCATGGTAGCAGAACCGATTAGTCCAAAGGGGCCAGATCAAAAAGCAGCAGCAGCACAACAGCTTTCGGGAGGATCAGCTAAGACATGGGTAGGCAAACTAAGGCCCTGAGGCCGGATCCGGCCCAATCGCCTTCTAAATCCGGCCCGCAGACAGTCCGGGAATCAGCGTGTTTTTACATGAGTAGAATGTGTCCTTTTATTTAAAATGCATCTCTGGGTTATTTGTGGGGCATAGGAATTCGTTCATTTTATTTTATTTTTCAAAATATAGTCCGGCCCTCAACAAGATCTGAGGGGCAGTGGACCGGCCCCCTGTTGAAAAAGTTTGCTGACCCCTGAGCTAAGACATCGCAAAGTAGTGAGCAAGCTTTTCAATGCTTCAGAATTCTTCTTCTTCTTCACACTATACATTCAGCACAGCTACAAGAGGAGGGAGGGAGACGAAAAGCCATTTCGGAGCATGATGGGAACACCCCAAAATCTGACATTTGTAACTTTATGTAACTTCATCATCTGAGGCCCCTCCATGAGAGGTCCAGAGGGCGGCAACATGAGAACAGGGCCTTTTCTGCAATGGCTCCCTGTTTGTGGAATTGTCTCCCCAGGGCACCTTCATTATATATCTTTGGATGCAATGTGAAAATGTTCCTCTTCAACTAAGCCTTTGGCTGATTAATATCCTACAGCCTTTTAAATGTGGGAGGGGGCTATGGTTTTGATGTTTTTGTTTCAGCTACTTATTTGTATTTTTTTGTTGTGAACCACCCTGAGATGTTTTGATGAATGGCAGTATATGAATCTACAGAAGAAGAAGAAGAAGAAGAAGAAGAAGAAGAAGAAGAAGAAGAAGAAGAAGACGACAGTCGTACCTTAGTTTTCAAACAGCTTAGTTCTCAAACGTTTTGGCTCCCGAATGCCGCAAACCCAGAAGTGACTTCTGGTTTGCAAACTATTTTTGGAAGCTGAACGTCCAACAGGGCTTCTGCAGCTTCCGATTGGCTGCAGGAGCCACACTTTGGTTTCTGAACATTTTGGAAGCTGAACGGACTTCCAGAACAGATTCCATTCGACTTCCAAGGTACAACTGTAATAATAATAATAATAATAATAATAATAATAATAATAATAATAATATTTTAATTATGTTGGCTCCTGCATGGTGCAAAACAGTTGTAGCAAAGAGGACCTGAAAGACCATCCACCCTGCTACAGATTACTGCCCCCCAATACCATCTGACTGACAGCTCTCCAAGTGACTTTAAGTATGTGTATATACAGTGGTACCTTGGGTTAAGAACTTAATTCGTTCTGGAGGTCCATTCTTAACCTGAAACTGTTCTTAACCTGAGGTACCACTTTAGCTAATGGGGCCTCCCACTGCCACTGAGCCGTCGTCGTGCGATTTCTGTTCTCATCCTGAAGCAAAGTTCTTAACTCGAGGTACTATTTCTGGGTTAGCGGAGTCTGTAACCTGAAGTGTCTGTAACCCGAGGTACCACTGTATGTATAGAAAATACCTTAAGGGAAGGGGGAAAGTGGGGATCATATAATACATTAATATATAATCTAACGTAACACTTATGGGGGCAAGGCACGCACCCACATATAAATAATAACAAACAACATTGTCAAGATGTTCAGTGGCTGCTCATGAGTAAAGCCAAAACGCAGAACTTCTAAACTAAGTTCTTTATTGTGCTCAGCTATGTACAGTGGAAACTGAAAAAAACAAACGTCCATCTCAGTCGTCTGCAGATCCCTGGAATGACGACTTCCTGCTTTTCGTCCAGCAAAAGAGGCGCGGAATCCGAAGCCCTCGCCTCCCCCCTCTGCGACCTTCCTCCCTCCTACCTCTGAGCGTGGGAGCCTGACCTTGCTCCCAGCTCTTCCCACGGTGTTGAGGCTGTGTCATCTTCTCCGTGCCTCTACACCGCCTTCCTGTTTCTGCTCCCCCCTCCCCACTAGAGGAATGCTCGGAATGCTCGCTTCCCGTGCTGTCAGAGCTAGACAACAACTTGGGGGGTTCCCTATATCTCAGATGCTCCCTCAACCCCTCCAGCAGCGGGGAGGGGGGGTTTCCTGACAAACATTAACCATACTCAAATAATAAACATGACAACTTCATTGCTCCCCAAAGTTTCCCGCGATGGGTTTTTCAGCAGCTTGGACTGCGGGTCGCTGAACCCAAGAGACAGTTTGTCATCAGAAGAAGCCATGTTGGAACTTGACTTTTGCTGTGTGGCCGCGTGGAAGACTAGCTGTTGAGCCCTCGGGAAGTTGCGTGTTCAACTGCTGATTTGATGGTTGTCAATAATAGCATATTGTTGAATGGGCTTCAGCTGTTTCTCCTGCAGGCTTCAAGGTGAAAGGGTATCAGGAATGTCTCTTTCACTACCGTACATTCCCGTGAAATGCAGACACTGAATCCAGAATTTGTACAACTTCGTGAAGATGAGTAAGTGTTCTCCAGGGTAATGACTGCCATCACGGCATGTGTCCAATTATTATTCCTAATGCTAAACAAATGCTGTTACTTCAAATTCATCTCTTAGATCTCATTTGAACACCACAGATGAACCTCTCTTTATGTTCCAAAGTGAGCTCAGAACAAAAGGCTGTTCTTATTCATGAAGCTGGAAAATAGCTATAAGCATGCAAATGCAGTCACAGGATGTCAGAGTATATCACTGCTTGGCTTCTGCCGCTGAATGGTTTTGGCATTGTAAATGTTGTTTGAGAGCATAAAAATTGACAAAACTGGACCAGAATGTCATCTGGGCATGCAACATGGACTAAAAGCATTTGACTGGAAATCTATATCACTAGCGAAAGAGAAAGAGACAGGGAGAGTCTGCAGTGTTTTTCATAAGCAGAGTTAATCTTTGACTGAAGATTGCTCAGCAAGCATATGAGAAACTAACAAACCTGGCCATGCACAGCCAATGTTGGCTGAGCCATTCAGAGCGATTGGAAATTTGTTATGGAGTGTTGCAGCAACAGACAGAACTTAAATCAATACCTGATATCGGGCAGGCTCCTCACTATTTCAGACATATTTGCTATGAGCCACAGTATAAGTGAAAAGCGGATCAATGTCTTGCTAAAATCGTGCCCATCTGATTTAATCGCTAGAAAAATGAGACTAAAAAGAAGAAAAAGGCATACATTATATGCAAACCTGGGAGGATGGGGGCATCAATCTATTGCATGCCATTCTATCTAATATCATACTATACTATAAAATGAGTGAAAATAGCCTTACGAAACTGAAGCAACTTCATTGGGCTATCTAACATGCTCTAAAATGCCAGCAATGGAACCACAGCAATTGGGCCGGATCTGGGCCTTAGTTTGCCTACCCATGGACTAGGGGGAAGTCAATATGCTATGCTATGTTATGCTATGCTATGCTATGCTATTGCTATTTTTTATTTTTGTTATTTTTGGAAAATTAATAAAATGCTATATATATTTTAAAAACAAAACAAAACCAAAGGTCTGCTTCCCCAATGATATTCCACAAGCAGGAACAGAGGGCAAGAGATATAGAACAATTAAAGCAGTAACAAATAGATTAAAAAATAGTTTCTACCCAGAGCTATAACCATCTTAAATGCTATAACCAGATAATATGACCTTGGAGAGTTGTGATGGGTGTGTATGTATGTGCATGTGTGGCTGAAAATGTGTTTGTTTGTTTTTTGTCTTGTTTTTATGGGATGGTATTCAATTTCGTTGCACTTGTACAACTTTGTACTTATACTTGTACAATGACAATAAAGAAATCTTATCTTATCTTATCTTATCAATAGCCCTCTCCCACTTTGTTGTCCCAGCAACTGGTATTCGGACCTATTAAAAAAAAGACCTGCCTGTTTTAAGTGTTGAGTACAGTAGGAGTCATTTCCTCGGATCAAATATTCCCCATTCAAACTCCAAATCCTCATAAAACCACATCCGGATTCTGTACATACTACTGCATGTCATCAAACGCCATTCCTTCCCTTCCAGCCTCCCCATTAACAGCGGCAGAGAGTTTGTCTTGGCATCTGATCTGACTTCCATGAATACCAAAAGAGCTGAGGCTTTTAAATTCTCAAAGAGTTCAGTCAGGCTTTACTAAGCACAATGCAGCTTCCAGAATGAAAAGCTTATACAGGTAGCTGTTCATCGGGTATAAATCCGCAGAGCATGGAGTGGTGCTTGTTTAGTTGGCAGGCAGCCTCTGAATGTTTTTGTTTTCCTTTTAGAATTGGAATAATTGTAATAATACACTCACAGTGCAATGGCAAAATAATACTTTGGAACAGTACCATCCTCAGGTGCAGAGGAAGAGCCATAATTCTCTGGGTTAGAGCACCTGATTTGCATGCAGAAGATCCCTGCTTCGATCCTTGGCAACTAGAAAAAGGACTGAAAAATGTGCCTGCCTGGTAATCTCAAGAACCACTGCCAAACAGCTCTGAACCCTAAACATTTTGTGAATCTAAGTTTGGCCTCATTGAGGGGCAGTATTTCAATACGAGTCGGAAAATGAGAATACCCCTAAACATTTTTTAAGGGAAAAAAGCACTGCCTAGTGCTATATCCAGGCATAAGGTAAAGGTAAAGGGACCCCTGACCAGTTGCGGACAACTTTGGGGTTGCGGCGCTCATCTCGCTTTATTGGCCGAGGGAGCCGGTGTACAGCTTCCAGGTCATGTGGCCAGCATGACTAAGCTGCTTCTGGTAAACCAGAGCAGTGCACCGAAACTCCGTTTTACCTTCCCGCCGGAGCTGTACCTATTTATCTACTTGCACTTTGACGTACTTTCGAACTGCTAGGTTGGCAGGAGCAGGGACCGAGCAATGGGAGCTCACCCCGTCAAATATTCGAACCTCCAACCTTCTGATCAGCAAGCCCCAGGCTCTGTGGTTTAACCCACAGCGCCACCCGCGCCCCTCATATCCACAGGAACAGTGGAGGGTTAATTATAGCAATTTATTTCTTCATGTGTATCTATTTGTGCAAAACTGTGCCCACTTTTTGGGAGATGCACTAAATGGCCATCCTATCAGCTCCCGTCCCGTTCGGGCAACAGATGAACTGGCTGTTATGGCTGCAATTCCAAACCTACTTACTAGGGAGTAAGTCCACTGTGTAACACATGGGACCTACTTCAGAAAAAAGGCTGCACTGCATGCCGCATTCTGCTCTGCTTCGCTACCCGTGGTTTTTGAAACAAAGAAAAGCATAGATACCCTCAAACAGTGCTTTTTCTGGGGGGGGGGACACGGGTACGCATACCCCTCAACATTTTGTGAATCTTTGTACTTTTGTCCATTTACTGTATTTATTTTTCCCGATTTGAACTATAAAATGGTGATTTCCTCGAGTCAAAATGTGAGTACCCCTAAACATTTTTTTTTTAGAACAAAAAGCACTGCCTGTATCTGTAAGAATATGATGCTGAGTCTTCTTGGGCTATACTATTCAAGGACAAGAAGAAGAAGAAAAGAAGAGTTTGGATTTGATATCCCGCTTTTCACTACCCGAAGGAGTCTCAAAGCGGCTAACATTCTCCTTTCCCTGCCTCCCCCACAACAAACACTCTGTGAGGTGAGTGGGGCTGAGAGACTTCAAAGAAGTGTGACTAGCCCAAGGTCACCCAGCAGCTGCATGTGGAAGAGCGGGGACGTGAACCCGGTTCCCCAGATTACGAGACTACCGCTCTTAACCACTACACCACACTGGCTCTCTGTGGCTATTTTTACTTCAGTCTGCACTGGTCTTTATATCACAACAGAAACTATATTTTTGTGTGTGCTTCTGCCAGGGCGGAATGTGTCTTGGTGTTGCATTCAACTAATTTTACCCATTGAAATCAACTGCTGTGACTATCCTAGGCCCATCAATTTCAATGAGTTGACTCTGAGGGCTTAGCCACACCTCTGTTTGCCCTGCCACTTTCCCCCGGGGAAACCTGCGGTTTACCGCTGAATCGGCAACCAAGTTTGCCGCAGATTGCCATTTGTTCCAATTGAGCGGTAAAGAGTGTGTTTTCCAGGGGAAAGCTGCTCGGACAAGTGGAAACATGCCCTGACTAAAAATGAGTTGACTGCAACCCACTTGATTGTAATAATCCTTGTTTGGATGAAAGATTTGTGTGTAGAAGGCAGAATTGAATTCCCTTAATATTGAAAGGTAAGAGCCACATCCATTGCTCCACTCACTTTCCTCTCTGGCCATGCCCACCACCGGGATGTGGCCCTTGGACGGCTCGCCACAAGGAACTGTGGCCCTCGGATGGCCCATCCCTGCTACAGAGTATTTCCCCACTGCCACTCTGCAGTGTTGACTGCAGCTGGTGAGGGAATGTTCAGAGTTCTGATAACAAGATGTGATGGAGTATGTTGAATAAATATACATGGCTCATAGCTCAGTGACAGAGTACCAGAGGACCAAGGTTCCAGGTTTGATCTCTGGTATCTCCAGTTAAACATGATAGGGAACCTGGAAGCCCGAAACCCTGGAGAGCCTTCTTGCAACCCCAAAAGATGGACCATCTTTACTCCTCCTCATTAATGCCTGTTAGACAGCATTTACCTGGTTCTTTGTGGAGGATTGTGGATTGGGCTGTATATGTTACATAATGGCTGTTCTTGAAAGCAATGAGAGGGGTATTTTTGCAATCTGCTCTCTTCGTGTAAATGGATCAGAGAAGATGAGAATAGTCCCTTTCTATCAGCATTACAAGCACATTTGAAACTGGAATGGTGACACATTTAAAATCTAGTGTCATAACAATAGTGTTTGAGTGCTGATTAAGGAGGCCTTGCAAAACCAGCCTGCATATTTCTGTGATAATGGGTTCATGAATTTGGGTAAGTACAATAGACTGTAAAAATGTCTCTATTGGTACATCCCTGCCACTGATTGTGTGTGTGTGTGTGTGTGTGTGTGTGTGTGTTATGGCAACAGCAGGGAAGAGCTTTTTTTATTTTATTTGACAAAGATGATAACTGCCAAGTTCTTTTAAAAATACAGTTTCCAGGTCGAGCATTGAATATATCACAGGTCAGGAACAGGGACTGATTGAAGCATTTAGGTCCATTATTAGAGATTTATCCTGCATTATTATGCAGCACTGTCAGTTTCAAGGAGTTCTATCTGATTGTTCGGCTATTATATGCACCTCATTTTCTTAACAATGAATAACTAAAATCAGTATCCAATGTGAAGGGACTATGTGAGAATTGATCTTTAAGAAATCCAGAGCTTTCAGCTGAAGAACAGTGGCCGCTTTAAAAAGGCATGCAGATTGCTTCGGATGTAGAAATAATAATGCCCTCCTAAGAAAGGAACCCCCCTCTATATGGGTAAAGCAACAGGTATAAAAGGTACATTTTGGACAAGTGCTACTAAGCTGAATGTGTCTTCAGATCTTTACTAATGGGGCTCTCGAGTGCCATTTTACATCTGGGACAGGCCAGCTCAAAGATATCCTTCTCTACTGCTTCGAAGGCTTATGATATATATAGTAAAGGAATTGACCATATTTGCCTAAGATGGAGATAGTAAATTGTGGCTTTGCTGCAAATGAATGGATAGATTTCACAAGTAGAATGGGGAGAACTTGTATTTGTTTCCAAACACACATGCTTGTTGTTCAGTCGTTCAGTCATGTCCGACTCTTCGTGACCCCATGGACCAGAGCACGCCAAACTGACTCTCTCTCAAACTGACTCTCTCTCAAGTGGGTCCCCTAAAAAGTCCAAAGAGTGCAGGGGCACCCCCCCCCCAATTATCCATTGTTACCCCAAAGCACTGATAATACATGAAGGGTTGTGGAAAAATTAGTAACTTGGGGTGAAATTAGTATACAGTTCAGTCGGTAGAGGATGAGACTCTTAATCTTAGAACATTGGGTTCGAGCCCCACTTTGGGGACAAAGATTCCTGCATTGGACTAGATGTCCCCTGTGGTCTCTTCTATGACTTCTATTATTAGGCTTGCACACTGTTTCCTAGCTAATGTTAGATCTTCAATAGGCTTAGTTCAAAGAGAAGTGTGGACTTCTGGCAACTTTCAGGTCTGGACTTGTCTCTCATGCGCTGATGCACATTTGCACTGAAATTCAAAATTGAATGGAATGTACAAAAGGAGAAATGTTATGCTATTGATCTTATTAAATAGCTCATGGCCAATTTAATCAATCCTTCTCTCTCTCTCTTGGTGTGTGTGTGTGTGTGTGTGTGTGTGTAAAGGCTTTAAACCCAGTAGTTGGATCGAAATAGTAGTTGTATGGTTCATTTAGAATGGTTCAGGTCATTCCTGTCAGGGATTTCCTGGTGGATCTCTCTCTCTCTCTCTCTCTCTCTCTCTCTCTCTCTCTCTCTCTCTCTCTCTCTCTCATTCTGTGTATGTAGAGAAAGAAAGAAAGAAAGAAAGAAAGAAAGAAAGAAAGAAAGAAAGAAAGAAAGAAAGAAAGAAAGAGCTGTATGTATTGAAGAGGCATGGATGGTCATGAAAGGTTCCTTTTGTGCTCAATCCTGTTCAATCTTCCTGAATGGCTTGTACAGAGATTAAATACGAGTTCTCAGGGTGCTACTATTGCTTTCTAATCTACTTCTCTTTTTAATCTGACCTTTTGCTTGTTGCCTCTCTATTTAGACAGCGTGTGTCTTTTGTGGGGACTGATTTGGTATTTATCTCAGAAAAGAACGAGGTACTGAAGCTTGGCAGGTTGTCTGACCAAGATGGAGTGGTGGTGACATCTTTTGTCAATGGGGTCATGGATATCCTGGTCTGCAGTTTTGAGTTACTCTTTGATCCAACACTGAGGCTGGCCTTCTTGTCAGAAGTACCTGGTACTGGCTTAAAATACCTTTTATTAAACCTGACTGGTGAGAAGGCTTTGGCAGGGGGCCGTCATTAGGAGTTTTCGGAACTAGGTGTCACCAGAATGCTGAAGATGCACAGCTCTACTTCTCCATAACATCTGAATCCGGAGAGGTTGCAAAAACTCTGGATCGGTGTCTGAATGCAGTGGTGGACTAGATGAGGACCAAGAAACAGTGCCTGAATCCTGATAATGACTTGCTAAGTGGGATAATGCTGCTTTAAATACATAGTGCAGATGGATCTCCAGAGACTACAGGAGGTCCCAAAGAAAGACACAGCCTTCTCACTTGTGGATCCACATTCCCACTGCCAGTGTGGGCAACAAATGAAGAATGAGCTAATGGAGAAGAGATGGAGACCTAGGCTCTAGCCCTGAAGATTTGGCACTTTCAGCTCACCACTCTGCAAGAATGAGACAATTAAATCTAAGGTTTTGCCTAAGCTGTATAACAATACAAGTTTGCATTGAGAAGAATATTGTCCTGTAGACAGGTAAGTCCTAGCTGAGCAGGACTGCTGAAAACCATATTTTGGCAACTCTGGAAACATTCAAGTAACACTTTATTGTTGAAGTCCCAGTGTGACAAGAAGAAATTACATTCGGAAGATTAATTGGACTACAAGCAAGTGAAAAATATAATGAGTATTTGGCAAGGCATTTCTGAAAGCAGAAGGTCATTGTTTCATGCTACAGGAGGATATTAGCACAGCTCTACTTCCTCCCCCCCAAACAAGGTACCATTTAGATCAATATGGAATTGGGCCTAAAGCATTTAAATGGATTACAACATTAATAAAGATTAGCACATCTGTAGCCCTTGATGTTGTCATTGCATAGAAACAGGAAAGGGCTTGGAAAAAACTTCCTTCTTAGACTAAAGGAATTTATAAAGTGGGAAGCTATCTATTAAGCTACTGAGAACTACAATATACAGGAACCTGGTCAAAAGGGTTCAAATGACTTTCACCAGAAACGTCATAATTTGACGTCCTGTTGTGACAATAAGGAGAAGTGCTTCTTTATTTGCTTAGTTTTAAATTGCAAGTCTGTCTGTGCAGGGAAGTCCTAAAATCAATTTTCAATTTATAGTACACAAATTGCAAGATACTTCACATTTGCTTTGACACCATCTGTTCTTTTCAAGGATAATTTTAAGTGATCTCAGTTGCATCTGCTTTTGTTTTATAAAAGGACTATAAACACTATTCCCACTAGGTATGTGTTGGAATAAAAGAGAGTAAATAGACATTCACAATGTAATTGCACCATATTCATTGTGAAATATTTTGTTTATTGACTTACCAATCCAATGCCTGTGCTCCATACTGTGTTGCAAGGCAGGACATATATACTCTGAGTCCCAGATAATTAGAATAGAAACGATCTTCATGGGATAATGAACATCTTTCTAGAGTCCTGATTTTGAATTATCTGCTTTATAATTGACATACAGATCATGTTTACTGTTCCATCATATGTTGAACCCCCCAAAAGAAATGGGTTTGGGTTTTGTTGTTGTTCAGTCGTTCAGTCGTGTCCGACTCTTCGTGACCCCATGGACCAGAGTACGCCAGGCACGCCTATCCTTCACTGCCTCTCGCAGTTTGGCCAAACTCATGTTAGTAGCTTCAAGAACACTGTCCAACCATCTCATCCTCTGTCGTCCCCTTCTCCTTGTGCCCTCCATCTTTCCCAACATCAGGGTCTTTTCTAGGGATTCTTCTCTTCTCATGAGGTGGCCAAAGTACTGGAGCCTCAACTTCAGGATCTGTCCTTCTAGTGAGTACTCAGGGCTGATTTCTTTGAGAATGGATAGGTTTGATCTTCTTGCAGTCCACGGGACTCTCAAGAGTCTCCTCCAGCACCATAATTCAAAAGCATCAATTCTACGGCGATCAGCCTTCTTTATGGTCCAGCTCTCACTTCCGTACATTACTACTGGGAAAACCATAGCTTTAACTATACGGACTTTTGTCGGCAAGGTGATGTCTTTGCTTTTTAAGATGCTGTCTAGGTTTGTCATTGCTTTTCTCCCAAGAAGCAGGCGTCTTCTGATTTCGTGACTGCTGTCACCATCTGCAGTGATCATGGAACCCAAGAAAGTGAAATCTCTCACTGCCTCCATTTCTTCCCCTTCTATTTGCCAGGAGGTGATGGGACCAGTGGCCATGATCTTAGTTTTTTTGATGTTGAGCTTCAGACCATATTTTGCGCTCTCTTCTTTCACCCTCATTAAAAGGTTCTTCAATTCTTCCTCACTTTCTGCCATCAAGGTAGTATCATCAGCATATCTGAGGTTGTTGATATTTTTTCCGGCAATCTTAATTCCAGTTGGGGATTCATCCAGTCCAGCCTTTCGCATGATGTATTCTGCATATAAGTTAAATAAGCAGGGAGACAATATACAGCCTTGTCGTACTCCTTTCCCAATTTTGAACCAATCAGTTGTTCCATATCCAGTTCTAACTGTAGCTTCTTGTCCCACATAGAGATTTCTCAGGAGGCAAATGAGGTGATCCGGCACTCCCATTTCTTTAAGAACTTGCCATAGTTTGCTGTGGTCGACACAGTCAAATGCTTTTGCATAATCAATGAAGCAGAAGTAGATGTTTTTCTGGAACTCTCTGGCTTTCTCCATAATCCAGCGCATTATGCAGGGTTTGGGTTTATTAATTTATTATTGGCTCTGTTAATAGCCAACTTTAATCTTAGAGTCCTGGATTTCAGATCCACTCTGTTATAAGGTACTTACACTACAAAAGAGCTCTACTGCCTACAAGAGCTTCAATAAATGAGAGGAAAGGGAATTGTCCTGGAGAGATGGGAGGCAAACTCTATAAATGTTAGATATTCTGTAAGGCTGAAATTTGACCTTTATTTACCCTGGCACAGCAACACCCTACCTTCCTTTCAATGTAAATGTTGGCTGAACTTTCTTTCACACTTCCCCAATATCCTGAAGCAGCTCGTGCCATTGCATCTACAGTGGTACCTCGGTTTAGGAACTTAATCCGTTCCAGAAGTCCGTTCTTAAACCGAAACCGTTCTTAAACCAAGGCACGCTTTCCCTAATGAGGCCTCCCGCCACTGGTGCCCTTCTACCATTCGGATTCCATTCTTAGACCGAGGTAAAGTTCGCAAACTGGAACACTATTTCCGGTTTTGCGGAGTTCGTAAACCAAATCATTCTTAAACAGGACTGTTCTTAAACCGAGGTACCACTCTATTTCATTGGCAGAGTCCTTTAAAAACCACAAATGAAGCCCGTTCAGACATTCAGGCTCCATACATGTCAACACTCACAAGGGACAATGGGGATGTTCCCCTTCTGGTGCAACCAGAGAAATACGCAAATCGGGGTTTTCTCTTTGTTTTACTTGTTATTTTAGTTGTGGCTCCACAAATGCAGAAGAAGAAGCAAAACATCTTGAGTATGAATTTGGAAATGTAGAACATTGCCTATGAAAATCATTCTTAAAACCTATCCTTGTGAACTTCAACTTCCACACATTTTACATTGCAACACACACAAACACACAAACACACACACTTACTTTTCAGCCATTCTAAATGTGATTTACGGTAAGTAAACATGTGAGGAGTGTCAGTGCAGGTATAAGCATGCTAGCTGTACTATCCATGACCTGGAAAGTGAAAGTATGACTCTTGTGCTGGTGGAAGAATCCTGTGCATCTTAGAACCCTGGAAACTCAGGTTTCTAAAATGTGTGGGGTCTGTCCCCAGTACAGGAAGCTCCCTGATTCATATGTTCATCCTCCAACTCATGGAGGGCAACTGGAACAGAGACTGAGTGGGGGATATGAATGTGCACCTCCATATTTTTTTCTTAAATCACATCTGAAGAGGGTTCACTATTCTGGAGAGGTCATGTTAGCTTAGAAGCCTTGGGCTCTGCAACCTGAATTTATCAATTACTAGCAATCAATTACTAGCAATTATGGTGCTGGAGGAGACTCTTGAGAGCCCCATGGACTGCAAGAAGATCAAACCTTTCCATTCTCAAGGAAATCGGCCCTGAGTGCTCACTAGAAGGACAGATCCTGAAGTTGAGGCTCCAGTACTTTGGCCACCTCATGAGAAGAGAAGACTCCCTGGAAAATACCCTGATGTTGGGAAAGATGGAGGGCACAAGGAGAAGGGGACGACAGAGGATGAGATGGTTGGACAGTGTTCTCGAAGCTACTAACATGAGTTTGGCCAAACTGCGGGAGGCAGTGAAGGATAGGCGTGCCTGGCGTGCTCTGGTCCACGGGGTCACGAAGAGTCGGACACGACTGAACGACTGAACAACAACAAATAAACATTTTTATGGGGGGGAAAGCACTGACCATGGGAATAGAAGGTTGCTGTAGACATGTGACACTAACCTTGCCCTTGAATCATTGCAGGGGCATGACAATCCCTCTTCAGGCATTTAGCCCGATGACATATGGGGTGGCAAATGTGTAGCAGACTGGGAGGTTCAAACCTACCTCACCCCAATGCCCCCCAAGTGTACTGCCTTGATCCCTCCACTCCTGATCTTTGCCTAAAATTTGGGAGTGAAGGAGCTGGGACAACACACATATTGGGGACATTGTTGGCATTCAGGTCCCTGCCCCTCTACCCTTTTTGACTTTGTGCGCTCAGGCTGAATGCTGGAAGAAGGCTCAAAGCACAAGTGTATCAACCATTCAAAGATACAGAAACATAAGATCTTGAGGTGCTTCCAGATGCCCTGTTTACTGAGCATTCATCCTGATTTGTTTGTGAGGAGGGAGTGGGTTTCAGGGGAGTGGGTTTGTTGAGTAAGACTCCTCAATCAACTCCAATTGCACAACCTGAATTTGGTGTTATGGGATTGTATCCCATCTGAAAATAACAACAGTCCAGAAGCGTCAATGATACACTGTGACCGCCCTGAGACATGCAGGTATAGGGTGGTACAGACGTACCTCATGTCAGGAACGTGCCCCCCCCCCCAGAGCACAGGAGAAGAGTTAGACTCAGAAGTTGAACTAAGTGAACGAGGGACTGACTCTGCAGGTGAGAACAGTCAAGAAAGGGCAGTTTGACCTCCCCTCTTCCTGGGGAAGACTCTGTTAGCTCTCAAGGAGAGGAAGAGTTGGAAAGCAGCCAGAGTGTTGCTAGGCAATCAGCAGATAAGCAGAGGTCTGAGTCTGTGTTGAGTGGAAGTGGAGAGGGGGCAGGCCAGCCTCTCAATCCCCGTTCCAGGTGATTGCATAAGATCAGAGGGCAACGGAAGGGCAAGAGGGGAAAGGCAGGAGATTGGCGTCCTTCCTGCTGTGGGAGGGGTGAAGATTCAGACTGACCAACTATCATAAATGTGCGCAGGTGAGAAACCATGCTCTGGATGTGTCTTTTTGTAAATAAACACACATAAAACTGCTAGAGAGTCATTACTTCTTATCGGGCTTGCTTGCCTGCCAGAGATCATTACACCCCGGAAGTCGAATGGAATCCATTCCGGAAGTCTGTTTAACTTCCAGAAAGTTTGGAAACCAAGGCGAGGCTTCCGATTGGTTCCAGATTGTGCAGGCATCCCGGAAACAATAGAGGAAGCCACACCGGATGTTTGGTTTCCAAAAGAAGTTCGAAAACCAGAACACTCACTTCTGGTTTTGGATCATTCGGGAGCTGGAAAGTTCGACTCCCAAGGCGTTCGGGAGCCAAGGTGCGACTGTATATGAATTTAATAAATAATAACGAACAGAGCTTTGCTCCATCCCATGTCACTGCATTATTCACAATATTTGCAGTTATTGTCAAAAACAAAACAAAACAAAGCCAGCAACAACAACAACCACTACATAATGAAAACATGGCAAACAATAATTGCCTTTTTCCATGGTTCCCAAGCAGGAAAAGAAATGGCATTGTAGTTTGTTATTGATTGTTCATGCCACTTTACTATCAGAAAAACAAAGAAAGAGAAATTCAGTCTGCCTTGATCCAGGATATTTGCATTGAGGATTGGATATGTCTTCCTCCCTCAAAAGTTTGCAGATGATCTTCAACTTTAAACACAAAGCCTCAGATAAATACAGGATTAGCTTCGGCTACATTCTCTTAAGTGTGCACGTTTTGCGGGCGTCTTTTTTTGTCTAAATGTCAGCCTTGTAGACAATTACCAGAAAAGCTGTCAACAAAGAGGAGGGCTTGCTATGGTTGAATGTCATCTGCAACTTGTTAGGATTCTCATCTCACCACCTGACAGATTTTGATGCCTTATCAAAGCAGCAGGACCCGTTCAAGTAAGAAATCTTCCTTTTGAGCGGTGAAAAGAGAAATGAGACAACACAGTAATAACTGTTAATGTGGCTTCCTCTTGTGACAGCAATTTCAATCAGTCTTTATTAAGAAGTGGCTGGTGTAGGCATGCACATTTCCCTTATTTTATTTTCAACAGCCACCTGGATGAACTCGGAAAAGAAGCCAGCACTGCATTCATATTCATGTTATGTATGTAGCCTTAAAGCACACACACACACACACACACACACACACAACTATGACAGTTACTGGGCCACAGAATCTAATCAATTGTTTTGCTTTCCATCTCCTGTCTTTTTCCAGCTTGCTGGGGATACAAAACAGTGTGAAAGAACCACCGTTGCCCCCAGAAGAATGAAGCAGCTGAAAACTTTGCTCTTTCAAAGTTTCCATTTAATTCTATGTAGAGTTCTTCAAAGGGCCACATTCACACAATACATTTAAAGCGGTGTGATACCACTTTAAACAGTCCTGCCTTCCCCCAAAGAATTCTGGGAGCAGAGAGTTGTTAGTCTTAAGATTTAGTGTCAGGAGTATAACGTATTCCTGGACACCGCAGAGTTAGACGCAGACTTTTCTGGAAGCTTCTGGCTGTTGTGTAATTGACTGGACAGCACAACGCAGGAACTCAGCAACTCACTGGATAACTATATACAGTATTTATTGAAGCAACTAGCATCCATAAGTTACTATTTACAGACTTTACAAAATAAAAGAAACAAAACATAAAATCTTTTCCTCTCTGTCTCTCTCTCTCTCTATACTGACCACTTTCTCTTTCTCCACACACTAACCACAAAGCTCTCACACAGAGCTCAGTCTTTAGGTATGCATTGACCAATCACAGGTCATTGCTAAGGGTCTGAGAGAGAGCAGATCTGGGCTTTCTGCCAACTACTAATTGCTTGGAGATAGACAGCTGCAATTCTGCACGTAGGCAACTCTGAAATCTCTAACAGTTAGGAGACCCCCCCCCCCTATTCCTGAGCTACAATTCCCAGAGTCCTCAGTGAAGAGGGATTGATTTTTAAACCACTCTAGCTAAGGACTGTGCCTCTCAGAGGGAAATAGATGTTTCTTAACCATTCTCAGCACCCTTGACAAACTACAACTTCCAGAATTCTTTGGGGGGAGAAGCCTTGACCGATTGAAGTGGTATCATGGTGCTTTAAATGTATAGTGTGAATGTCGCCAAAACAGAGAGGTGGTGTATTTTTTCTCTTTCTGACAAGGCTTTGTTTTAGTCACAGAGTCCTTACATGCAAACCACAATCACTTCAGATCGAAGGGTAAATATCGAGCCATGCTTGGAAGGTGTTCTGATATGAAAGGATCTGTCATTGGATGAAATACCGTATTTACTGGAGTCTAATGTGCCATTGAATCTAACGCGCACCTTAATTTTTGCAACGTAATTTGGCCAAAAAAGGTAGGCATTAGATTTGAGTAAATACGGTAATCCTCCAGCAACTCACTGCCAAAAAAACCTCCTAGAGATCAAACCCTCATGCTTTCCAGACTACTCCTAAGATCTTCTCCTTACCATTTTGTACATTGCAATTTTGTTTTTTGTTTTGTTTTTCAGTAGGAAGCCCCTATATATATACACACACACTTTTCAGATTTATATATTTCATTGATTTTACAATCATTTTGACATTTCAAAACTTGACTTCCTTCCCCCTATTTTTGTGATTCCTTAAATTTATTTTTAGTATCTTCTGTATATCCTAATTAACTTAATTTGTTCATTTATTCATCTTCTTTCAACATGTACTCTTATGAAACTGCAGGTTATTACAATAATCCTGCCAATGTTTTTATCTGTTTACAATCTATCTGTAAATATTCAATAAACCATTGCCATTCTTTTATTAAAAAGTTTGTTATCATAATTTCTTATTCTACAGTAAGTTTTGCCATTTCTGCATATTCCATTAGTTTTTGTATTCATTCTTCCTTTGCTGGGACTTCTTCTTTCCATTTTTGGGCAAGTAACATTCTTGCCGCTGTAGTCGCAGACATGAATAAGTTTCTAAATAGTTTAGGTAGTTCTGTCCCCAAGAGAAAAGTTTCTGGGTTTTTTACGAACATTATTTAAAACATCCTTTTCATTTCATTGTATACTAGCTGACCCGGCCAAGTGTTGCTGTGGCGAATAAGTTGGATTGAAAAAGGAAGTATAGTGGAAAAGAGGAAATGTATGGTTTTCATACCTTAATTTGTTGAAGTGTAGGATGTGTGTAGTCTGTTTTGACGTGTAGTTTTTGTCTTTGTCCAGTTAGGAGGTGTCTTTTATGATTGTCTTGATGGTTTGTTTTGACATTTTTGATGTGTTTTGGAGGGTGGCAATTTTTTTTGTATAGGGTACATCCTAGTCATTTAAAAAAGGGGATGATTTACAGACCGTCCTTTGGCTGGATTTAGAAGGTGAGTGGGGCGGATCCATCGACGGGCGCTAGGTTGGTTACTTGTAGTGTATCCGGCTAATGTGTTGCCATGCCGTGCATTTTGCGGTAAGTTTTGTTTTGCACTGTCCTGGTTGTAGAGGTGGGCGAGGTGAGGGAGGAAATGGCGGATGCGGCTAGGAAGGGGGAGAAATAAGGATCTGGGGGAAGTTTTTCTGGCCGCACTGGCTGTGGAGGTCGGCGAGTTGAGGGAGGAAATTGTGGGCGCGGGTCTGTTTTCTGCCTTTACTCTGTACAGGCAGGGGCGTTCCTAGCCCCTTGGCTGCCCAGGGCGGGAAGCCAAGAGGCACCCCTGGGGGCAGGGCATCGCGGGACGTGCGTGCGTCATGACGTCATGATGCACGCACACGCGGCGATGCCCCGCCCCCGGGGGATGCTGGGCGGGGGCTTTGGGAGCCTCTGCGGGCTGCAAAGAGCCCCGAAGCCGCTGCTGTAGCACAAAGGGGGGCCAGGCTGCGGCTTTGGGGCTCTTTGCAGCCCGCAGAGACTCCCGAAGCAGCGGCCCGGCATCTCCAGGGGTGGGGCATCGCTGCGTGTGTGTCACCCCTCTTCGCTGGCCCGCCCCTCTCCTTGCCCCGGCTCCGCAAGCCAGCCAGCGGCGCAAAAAGCCGCTGGAGGGTGGGGGCTATTTTCGGCGCTGCCGGGGCAGAGCCGCAGGGGCGGCCAGCGAGGGGGGTGACACCCCGACTCGCTGGCGGCCCCTGCGGCTCCACCCCGGCAGTGCCGAAAATAGCCTAAAAAGAATTTTAAAAAATAAAAAAAGTTTTTTAAAAGCCCAATGGGCGGGGCCGACACCCGATGTGTCACCCCCAGCAGGGGCGCTGCCCGGGGCCCCTCGCCCCCTCCGCCCCCCCCTGCGACGCCCCTGTGTACAGGCAGTGTTTTCGTTGTTGGAAAGCCGCTGCCTCTGGAGGTGGATGACGGGCGGGAGAGCGGGAACAACTTGTAGTGGAGGGCTTTCTGGGTTGAGGTGTGCACGGTCCAGCTCTGTGACTGTGGATACGTACGAGGGGACAGCAGAAATTGGGTAGGCATGATTTTATGACAGACTGGCTGTGTGCAGGCGGCGGAGGAAGCGGCATAAAGTGCGAATGGGGTAAAGTTTTGCTTTTGGTGCTCGGTTCTGTACAGGGGGTGGTGGGGACAGAATAAGCTCGCTCTGTTTAAAAGTCGCTGCCTGTGGAGGTGGGGGAGGGTAGGCAGCAACTTGTGGACGGGGGCTTACCGTTTTGCGTGCCTCGGCTCTGCGTGTTGGCGACGCGAGGTCGGCAATGGCGGGCGGCAATTTGCAGGTCCGCGAGGGTCGGGGAATATCTTAGGGCAATCTGTCTTTGTTTTGGCTGCTAGCAGTGATGGTGGAAAAAGAGGGGGAGGGGTAGAAACAGGTGTACTGTGCTATATCTTCAAACATCCACTGGAGGGGGTAAATGTTTTTGATGTAAAATCATATTTTCACCTATGAAAGGTGTGGTATATTTGCAATCGAGGACTCGCAAGATCACTCCGAAATACCCAAGGAATGTTGTGTCCAAATTTGAAGGCAATCGGTCAAGCGGTTATGGAGCATTGTGGCTACATCAAACGACCCATCTTTTTATATACAGTGGTGCCCCACTAGACGAATGCCTCACTAGATGAAAAACTCGCTAGACGAACGGCATTCGTCTAGCGGAAGCTGCCCCGCAAGACGAAAAAGTCTATGGGGCTGCCTCGCAAGAAGAAATTTTTTTTCGTCTAGCGAAAACCACTATTTGCATTGGTGCTTCGCTAGACGAAAAAATCGCTAGGTGAAAATACTCGCAGAACGAATTATTTTCGTCTAGCGAGGCACCACTGTATATAGATCATTTCCCAGTAAGCCTTAAACTTACTACAAAACCACCACATATGATAAAAAGATCCTTCTTTCTCTTGTACCTTACAATTTTGTACGTCCTTACCATTAAGTACCTTAGTCCACCCTCCTGCTGTAAGACAGGCCGTCCTTTTCTTGGAGAACATGGCTATCTACCTGAATCTTTCCTTGGAGGTTTGCAAGAAGAGATTTTGGGGGTGCAGAACAAGGATGGGAAATCTGTGGTCCTCCAGACACAGTGCGATTAAAACTCCCATCATCTCACTTTAGGTTGCCTGACCTGACCTGTGCGGATCCAGATCTGTCTCAATCCAATTTGCCCAAAGCTTGGATCCGCTCAAATCAGCCTAATTCTGTTCAGGCTTCAGCTGAACCCCTTGCACAGCCCAAGCTTTTAAGGCCCTCTGACCACAAAGCGATTTGTAGTATTAGCCACAGAAAACTAAAAGGAAGCAAGAAATCACTAGGCATTTAATGCAGACCTGCGTTTCACAAAATAGGCAATTGTTATCTCTGTAATTTATTTTAAAAGTTCCTGCACACTTAAGCATTAAGGCTATTAATGGTTTTATAGAGCCATTTAAATGCCTTGCATATAATAACCTTTGCTATTAAAGTTTCTCCTCAAAACTAATCTTTTCTCATTTCCTACTTCTCTGCAACTCGCCCTTCTTCCCTTTGCTTGTTTGCAATGTTACGGTTTAGCTCCTTTTTTTTCACCTGCCGATACATATCCCATTTGTCTGCCTTGACTTGCTGTTGCAATGCTTTAGGGGAAAAGGGGGGCAATGCAATCCATTTTAACGAGAAAAATGTTGTCCATAACCATATAGCAGGGCATATCTGCTTATATTAGCGGGGTTGGGAGGGAGCCGCCATTTTTGCAACAACAACAATAATTAAACAAATCCATTGGGGCTCTGGGAGTGTTGAGGAAGCCATACTGGATGCTGAAGGTACAATACTGTGGGCCACTCAAAGCTGCATATTAGTTCAACTGGTCCAAGTCCAGTTGCCATCTGATCCTGACATCCTCATGTTCTCATGCAGACCTAGCTGGTTTCTTGCAATTTCTGAGGCAACACTGATGTGGAATGGAAGGGAATTGCAGGTGCCTCCTGCTTCTTGTTCACCCACAGCTCTGTCTCAAGAACAAGAATTACTGCATCCCAGCCAAGTCAGGTAAACAGCTCTATTTATTCCACACAACAGGAACTGTGAGACACCAGCATTTCTTGTTCCATCTGGATCACTAGTACCGGTATGTCCTCTCTGTGGAACAAAATATACACGGACATCTTAAGTAAAATGGTTTAACTGACACTGAAATGAGAATGCTTTAATGTGTATTGGTGAAAAGGTTTAACACTGGGGCTTTTCCACAGTTGTTTTCTAAAGAATCTAAATAGGTTAACAATTACCTGTTGATTGTCTTCTGTTACTCTAAACTGTTGTAAACTTAGATCAGGTGACAAGGGTTCCGGCGAATAAGATGACTTTTTAACCCCGGAAAATCTTCTCCAAAGTCGGGTGTCGTCTTATACGGCGGATCAACACACTATAAACACCCTCTCTCTGCCTCTCACTTAGAATCCTCTATATGGCACCAACCCCAGCCCTGCTCTTCGGCAAACCTAACCCTGCTCTGATCCACTGCGCTGGGAGGGCACGAGAAAGGGCAGGAACCTACTGGTTGGAGTGGCGGGGTGGGGGGCACGCTCAGATCGATAACCCTCAAGCTGATCCTTCTTGCCTTTTAGTCTTTCGGCCAGTGAGACTCTTACTCTGAAGTCTCCCCCCACTTCGGCTCCTTCCCCTGCCCCTTCCTGCTGGTTGATCTCTGCCTCACCGCTTCCAAGTCCATTCAATGTGCCTCTCTCTCTCTCTCTCTCTCTCTCTCTCTCTCTCTCTCTCTTTCACACTTCTGCAAACAAGGCCCCACATAGAAAAGGACCAGCTGCTTGCTCTCGCGCTTAATAGCCTCATTCCAAAAAGAAAAAAGCACCACCCATTGCTCTCGAAACGCCAAAAATCCCGCACAAATTCCTGCCTTAATTTCTCTGCAAGTTCCCTCCTCCCTCCTTCCTTGAGCATGGTGGTGCGGGGTATACTCAGAATTCTGAGAGCCAGTGTGGTGTAGTGGTTAAGAGTGGTAGACTCGTAATCTGGGGGACTGGGTTCGCGTCTCCGCTCCTCCACATGCGGCTGCTGCATGACCTTGGGCTAGTCACACTTCTTTGAAGTCTCTCAGCCCCACTCACCTCACAGAGTGTTTGTTGTGGGGATGGAAGGGAAAGGAGAATGTTAGCCGCTTTGAGACTCCTTCGGGTAGTGATAAAGCGGGATATCAAATCCAAACTCTTCTCTTCTTCTTCGTCTTCTCTTTGGTCCTCCACCACCCCACCCCCTCTGCTCCCAGCCCTTTCCCCCTTTCCGGAGCGAGATCTGAGAGGCAGAGATGGAGGAAGTAGGATACAAGGACACTATTTCGCTTCACTGCTGTCCTCAGGCAAGTATATCCCAAACTCTAGATTTTAACAGGAAAGTTGGGGGTCGTCTTATACACCCAGTCGTCTTGTACGCCGGAGTATACAGTATTGAGTTGCAAATTCGCCATCTTGAAAGGGTGGTGGCTGGTCCATGGAATCAGAACGTAAATGAAGCTCTCCTGAAAGAGAGTAAACAAAGCAGGCAGTGTGGAGAGACAGACCTCTGCTTCTAGGTCTGTTTGAATTATTTCATATTTTCTAAGATGTTGAGGCTGTGCTAGACAGCAAAAGACCTTGTATGGATATTTGGTGTGTATCTTTGACATCTATGTTATGTTTCTTTTTCTTTTTTTCCTTTTGAGATATATATGTATGTATGTATGTATGTATGTATGTATATATGTATTTATTTATTAAATAAAAATTAACCCAGGTTTGTGAAATGTGTACAATTTCACACGTCAAAAGGTGGCTTTTCCCTCCATGAAATGCTGAAATTTGACCAGCTTGGGAAGTCCGTAATTCCAAGAGAGAATGCACAAGCCCATCTGTCTTCAAAGACCCACCAGCAGTTTTTCAAGCCAGGAATCTGCATGGGTGCTTTGCAGCTATTGAGCAAAGGGGTTGGCATGAATTGTAACATCTTTAATATGGACATCATTAAGGGGGCGGGATGTCTTCTCGTTCACTGGCAGTTTCTCCAGCTCATCCAGGGTATCCAAGCCATCGATTACCTTCCCAAACACGGTGTATTTCATGTCCAGGTGTGGCTGTTTGCCGTAGGTGATGAAGAATTGAGACCCATTTTATTTGGACCATTATTTGCCATAGAAACAACTCCGCGGACACCGTGTTTTAAGTATTCACTATATTCGTCTTCAATTTTTCTGCCCCAAATGCTGTTACCTCATTTTCCAGAGACCGTTGGATCTCCAGTCTGCACCATAAATACTTTGATATTCTGGTGAAAAATACAGCCATCTAGATCCTGAAGTTGAGGCTCCAGTACTTTGGCCACCTCATGAGAAGAGAAGACTCCCTAGAAAAGACCTGATGCTGGGAAAGATGGAGGGCACAAGGAGAAGGGGACGACAGAGGATGAGATGGTTGGACAGTGTCTAGAAGCTACTAACATGAGTTTGGCCAAACTGCGGGAAGCAGTGGAGGATAGGGGTGCCTGGCGTGCTCTGGTCCATGGAGTCACGAAGAGTCGGACACGACTGAACGACTGAACAACAACAACAGAAGTTACTAGCGCAGAGTGCCAGAAAATTTTCACATGCCCTGGGTGCTCTTTCACAAAATAGCTCTATTTTAATTTCTCCCACATTGGTGTGTAGGTTCACAGCCAACTTTGCTGGCCAGGAATGCAAAGCATATCAGTCAGAAGAGGCAAATCCATCTGAACCTGTCAGGATTTCTCAACTCTAAGAAGATGCAGACGGCAGTGCATGCAGCCTGGGCGCCATTTTACTCCTCGTGGGGCCGAGGCAGGAAGTCCTGTGTTATGTTTCTGAAGAGTTTCGTCAGTAAAAGTTGGAATAGTAATTTTATGAGTCTGGACCATGATTTATTCCAAAAGGTGTCAGTTCTTATGGTTTCGGTCACTTCAAACTGTACAATATTAATATCTGCAACAGAACTATTTGGGGGTTTCCCCCACAACAGTTTTCAGCTCATGGTGTGCAGCTCATGGTGTGCAGCACATCTGATGCTCTGCTTTGGAGTAGGCAGCTTGAGGACGGCATCCTCAAATCTGGATATGGAATTAAGTGTAAATACATAAATTGCCATTTTGAATGTCATTGCTCAGCGCTCACTGTTGCGGTTTGTGATGGCTTGTAAAATTGCAATGCCAGCTCATGTTAAGCAGAAGACCTGCTGACTGAGGAGAGAGATCAAGGAAAGAGCTTTCAGAGCTGGAGTGGAAAGGGGGTGACAGGCACTTTCCATCACTGCCACAACATGTGTCCTAATAGGGCTCATTTAATTCTGTTAACTTTTTGTACTGTACAAGTCAACTTCTGTATTTTATAGCTTTTGGAATCTATTGAATAAGAAGACAATGTGGATTTATGCAACAATACAAGTTTCCTGGTATTCCCATGCAGACATTGGGTATATAGTGAACAATTGGTTTTGTTCCACTTAAGTGTGAGGATTGAACTGGTTGCCTAATGGCTGTATGAGTTCATTTTTGCCTATGCGGATTTTCTTAAATTTCCCTTGTCCTGTATCGTTCTACCAAGAGTGCTGACCTTGGCAGAGGTCAGTTGAGGACACCAGTTGTCAGTCCTGTTCCTGCCACAGTGCAGGGTCAGGTAGTTGGGAACCAATGCCTAGGCAACCACTCACATGCTTGTAATTCAATAAAGTTGTGGCAAATTATTGCCAAAAAACTTAAACTAAAATTATGTGTCTGTTGTGTATTTATTTGGGGGTTGGTTGGGGGGGGGTCTTCACATGCAACTACCTTTCAGTGTGAGTTAGGTGCTCAGAAAGAGCTAGGTCCCACCTACAAGCCCACCAACCATCTAAAGAAGGGTCTTCTAAGGCCTTCCAAAGAGCTGCTATCTCTATAGGCATTGAACCATAACCAAACAAGTAATTCTTTATGATGTGAAGAAGAATAAGGTGCACTTTGAGGCACTAGCAGAGCTACCACTGGGTCTGCTGAGTGGTTATTTCAGGGATAATTGAGAACATCCCAAGACCAGCAATTATGAATGCTCCTCTAACCATTGCACCACATGGATACTTTGCAAATAAAGGAATAGGCACTGCATGTGGTTCCTTCTCCAAACCCGGCAGTCCTGGTAGAATTTGAGCGTCATTTTGGTTTTCAGTCATGCTCAATACTATTTTGCTAGAACTTATTTTCATAGACTTTAATGGGGCAGGAAATCTTAATGACTTTTTGAACCACTTGACCAGATCTTCACCAAACCAAGGAAAGTGTGTGTGCTCTATAAGAAGCCTGGATACAATGCATTAGTAGCTTTCACAGAATGGAATAAGTATATGCTTTGCTTTAACTGAGGGGGGAAAGGGATCAATTTTTCAGCATTTTTGAACTTGCTTTGCATGTGAGAGGCTTCCAGTATAACAAAAAACACAGCAAATGACAACATTAAAAACTTTAGATGTCTCCAGATGTCTTCTGAAAGTTGTGTAGTGTTTATCTGTTGGCATCTGATGAGAAGGTGTTCTGCAGGGTGGGACCACTATTGAAAAGACCCTCTGGCTGGTTCCCTGTAATCTCCAGAACCACCAGAAGGCCCTTGAGCTGGACCTTAGTGTCCAGGCTGAATGATGGGGAGTGGAGATGTTCCTTTAGGGCTTTAAAGGTCAGCACCAACACTTTGTGCTCAGAAATGCACTGGGAGCTAATGTAGATATTTCAGGACCGCTGTTATATTTTTCCCGGCGGCCATTTAAATTATGATATGCACCACAAACACACAATAGGCTGATTCCATCTCTGTCCCCTTGAGACTAACATTTGAGCGTTATAGACTGGGTGGGGATGTACAAAACATCAGCTAATTGTATGGGGTTTAACTGGATTCTCATACTTTACTGGCAGCAAATATAACTGCATTGGGCAAGTGTGGTTACCAGAATCTATAGTTAGCATCCAATGCTGACTTTGTACTCCAAAAAAGAGTCTGATGGAACAATGGGCATGCTCAAAACTTTGACTATACAAAGGACAAAGATTTCTGCCCAGATTGAACCCTATGTGTGACAAATTCCTCCGCTTCATTAACACTGCAGAGAAAGTGCTTCCTTTGTCATTTTGCTCTGGAAAGGGGGATCACAGGTTTGCAGATTCATACTTCAATTATAGATTTATCATTTAGGGCCTTGTGCAAGAAAAGGAGATTTGTTCAGGTTGGTTGTAGAAGTGTCTCCAACTGAGGCAGTGTGTTCAAAATGTGTTAAAGCCAGCTTAGGACCAGCATCAGAAGCAGTTCTTTGTATGAAATGCTAATCATGCGCACCTCTGCTGAAAATCAGGTATCTGCCTTATGCAGCTGTATGCTCAGTTCCAATGCAAACAGATCACTGTACTAGAAATCAGAGGAGAGGAGAGATAAAGTGAGATGTAAATTACCAGGGTGACATGGGGTGGGGAGTGAGGTGGGGGAGAACATTAGGGATGCTATGTCACAAAGCACAATAGCAATATTAAATCTATTGCTTCACACATTTTGGACAAAGTGTGTTTCTGTGCATGTCTCGAACAGATTGCCCACAGAGCCATGAAGAAGATTCAAAAGACAAAAGGATGGTAAAATGGTTGTATTGATTAAATTTAAGTATAGAAGGCTTGGAAAATCAGTTAACCAAATTATGATAGTACGGGCAGGTGGGCTTCAGTTAATGTCTAGAAGGGAAGTAAACTCCAGTCCCCTGGGCATGCTAACAGCCACAGTCCATGGCTCCTCAGCCAAGCATTGGAAGAGCGTTCTCCCTCTATGCAGAAGGAGCCTTTTGTATATGGACCCAACATATACACCCAGGCCCTGCTGTCAGGCATTCACCAAGATGTGCACCCCATTTCTAAATGCAACCCTCAATAACTCCGCTATCAAAGCCAACTATGGAAGGCAAAGCGTGTCCTCCATCAAAGAGGACACCCGCAAAGATCTTATAATCAACGTTTAATAAAGAAATTGGTCTATAGTTTTTAATCTCTCTTTGATCTGTCCCGGGTTTAGGTAGTAAAGTTATTATCGCCTCATGCCATGAATCTGGTATTGTTCCTTTTGTTAATACATCATTCATGATTTTTTAAAGTTTAGGGCTTATTAAATCTTCCACTTTCTTATAATAACTTATTGTTATTCCATCAGGGCCGGGTGATTTTCCCACTTTCATTTTCTTTATAACATTTCTTATTTCCTCTATCTCTATCTCTCGGTTTAAGTTATTAAATTCCACCCCTTCCACCTTTGGAATTTTGTTTTCTCCTAGGTATTTTTAATTTTATCTTTTTCTTTGTGTTCCGATTCATATAATTTTTTATAAAATTTCCTAAATTTCTCTTTTATCTGTTCGTGATCCGATATCTCCTTTCCTTCCTCTACAATCTTATTTATCACTCTTTCAGCTGATTTTTCCTTTGTTAGCCATGATAACATTTTCCCAGGCTTGTTTGCTGCTTCAAAATATTTTGTTTAGTCCATTTTATCTTATTTTCAACCTCTTTGTTAATTTGACTTGCCAGATGTGATTGTAGAATTTTCAGGCTTTGCACTAACTCCTCATTTTTTGGGTTTTGGACTATCTCTTTTTCAATCTTCCTAATCTGTTTATTAATTTCTGTAGCACTTTTTCTTTTTCCCTCTTTATTTTCCCCATTAATTGCATTCCAATCCCTCTCAGAAAAGCCTTACTCACGTCCCATACTATTTCCCCCTCAGTACCTTCTTTTCATTTAGCTCAAAAAATTCTTTCATTTTCCCTTTTACACTTTTCACATTTTGCACATCTCTCCAGATATCGTCATTCAGCCTCCATCTCCCTTTAGTTTGTTTGTTGAATTTCATCCTCATCATAACCGGGTTATGATCTGAAACAGATTTGTTCAAAAATTCTGCATTTACCAATTTTAAAGTCAGTCTTTTAGATATCCAAATGGAATCTATTCTCCCCCCGGTTTATTTGCTTCCGAAAAGTATGTGACGTCTCTCTCTGTGGGATGTTTCAATCTCCAGGTATCATACAAGTCTAAGTTTCAATCAGTTGGAAAAAGGACAATGGGAGTTTTCCTGAACTTGTTACCTCTGCTCTTTCAGTTCTATCCAATACAATAGAAGTCACACCATTTAGGTCTCCCATTAATATCATGTATCATTTTCAAATTCCCATAACTTCTCCTCTAGTTTTCTATAAAATTCCACTTTATTATTATTTGGTGCGTAGACTCCTATCAACAATATCTTTTCTTGCATAACCTGGATTTCTACCCCCACCACTCTCCCTTCCTCATCTTGGAAGATTAATTGGGGATTTAATTTGGGCTTTACATAAATTACCACCCCTCTCTTCTTTTCTGCTGCCGATGCTGTGAATTCCAGGCCCAACTTTTATTTTCTAAGACCCTTAAATGATCTTTTGAAATATGAGTCTCTTGTAGGCACATAACATCCCATTTCCCTTTTCTCAATACACATTCTACCTTATTCCTCTTCAATTTACTATTTAGACCATTTACATTCCATGATATACACTTAAGATCCATCAAATTCAGATTTTCTACTTTAATCTTATTCAGAATTTCCAACTCACTCTTACACAAAGACCACCTAAAAAGCAAACAGGCGGTTGAAAAAGAAGAGGAAAAGAGGAACCAAAATCAGGTTCCCACCAAGAAAGCAAAAGATAAAAGTACAAGAATTAAAAAAGAGAGAGAGAGAGAGAGAGAGAGATCTAATTTTAGAATCCAGCTTGAGTTACTCGTCTCTCACTTCTTGAGGCTTTTCTCCCTCCAACTCCTCCCAGTGTTTCTTCCAAAAACCTGTTGTCTCTTCCACCGATTTAAAAGTTCTCAGTCCTTTGGGAAATTCCCACCTAAACGGAATATTTTTTTTCTTTAGCGCTGAAGACAGAAACCTGTAGTTTCCTCTCATTTTCAACAGGCGTGTTGGAATTTCTTTCACAATTTCAATCACTTTACCTTCAATACATAACGGATTAGTCCAACAAGTCATTAAAATTTTATCTCTCAGTTGCCTGGAATTCAGAAACATCAAACAGTCTCCAGGTCCTTTCTTATTTTTCCCTTTACTGTTTCTGATCCGGAATATCTTATCAATGTCCAATATTAATTCCTCCTCCTCCACTTCAAGCCAATTGGCCAATTCCTTCCTCACTATCATTGTAATGTCTTCCTCTTTACTTTCTTTAATTCCTTTGAGGCGGATCATCATTTCTTTCTGCCTCATCTCTGATACAGCAATATTCCCGTCAAGAGCGTTTATCTTATCTCCTAAGTTCTTTTCCATTCTTTCCAGTGCTTGTAGCAGTTCCTTTGTGTCAGTCATGCCTTCATTTTCCATTATTGATGTTCTCCTGGCTTGATTATGTGCAGCTGCCGCACCTGATGTTGTTAGGTTTTTTCTTGATCCCATTTGTTAATCTGTCTCTCAATTATCCTTTCTCACGGATCACTTAATTTATATCTAAGCGCTTTATTCTATTCTTGGGAATTTCCCTTCCTTCCTTTAATGTGCATTCATCTCTTTGGATTCAAAACTGGGTGAAATTTCTTGGCTGCCCTATAGATGGCGCTTGATATCCTTTCTTAATTTTATTTTGTCTCTTCCCTCTAGGTGTCACCCTTCTCTTTTCTCTCCTCTCCAACTCCCAATGGGCTCTCTTCTCTCTTTAGTTCTTTGTAACCTCTTTGATTTCTTTCCCTCCTGAGGGTTGCCTTTTTCTTCCACTATGGCTGCCCTCCTCTTTGCTGAGTCATCAACCTTCTAGCCTCTTTCCTCTCGGCCAAACAGCCCTTTCCAGCCTCCGCAAATTTTCAAGCACTCAAGCCTTCTCTCTGTCCTCTTCTCTGCCCCTCTGAGATTTATCCACTGCTCCCGCCTCCTGCAGACGCCTAGCGAACGTTTCTTCGGCGTCCTCAGTTTTCCCTTTCCGGTAAGTTTAAAATGCACTTTATTTCCCCTTCGTGAAGATATAAACAGGAGCGTTTCAAGTTTTCAGATTTATATTTGTGGGAAGCTCAGCGCTTTCTTGCCAGGTTTCTGAGACGTTTGTGTCGGAGGGAGGTTTCGCTCTTTAACGCAGGGGTTTTCCCAGATCTTGTTCTCTCCCTGTTTGCATTCTGGGATTTTTGGAAAACCCCTTTTACGCACTGCTGTGAGCCTTGTCCCCAGGATCCCACCCTGGGGTTTTTTCGGTGGAAACTAACGTCTCCAGCCGCCCCTTTCTTCCACTCTGACACAGGACTGCCTCGAGATAGCAGGAGCGCAGTCCTTCACCCATCTGCTAAGAGCGCTGCTCCGGAAGTCCGAAATTTCAAGTTCTTTCATACGCTTTCTTCTCTCTTCTTCAACTTTCTGCTTTGGGCTTTTGCCTTCTGTACGACAGCTGTTGCGATCCTTCCTTTGGCTGCTTCTTTTCTTTCAGATGTTTTGTCTGTTGTTGAATGGGCTAGAACAGACCAATTAAAACAGATTATATTGTCACATTAGTTCCAGCTTTCTGAGGGCTAACAAAGATGGGCAATATATTTCAAAATCCTTACTTATTAAAAACTCATGTCAATTAGGAACTTGCCTATTTTTAATGTAGAGTGTAAAAGTAGGAGTCATTTCTTAACAGGATCTTATGAGATTTTCCTCAACAAACCACTTAACAATGCTTTGAACCCTCCGCATCAAATGGCAATATAGTAAGCTTTCAACCTATGTGCATTTAACCTGTGCATATTCAGCTTTATGTATGTGGCAAATATTTTTGGAAGAAAATTAAAGGGGGTGAAAAGGGGGCGGGGTTTCAATAAAATGACTTTGGCCATCCCATCTGCCACTGAACTCAATGTGTTCTGACTACGGTATATCTAATTTTGGCTTTTGATGCAATCCCCAAAACATAACTCCTGAGTAAGTTGCGGGCTTAGCAAAATTATCTCACCTCCTTTTTTTGATCTTCCCAGAGCTCAATTTTTCTCTCTAATGACATTATTTCATTCGTGAGAGCCATCTCTTCTCTAAGTAGCCGATCATATCTTAAATAAAAGCATAAATAATAAACCATTAACAATGCCAATTCTGGGGGAAATTATATTGCAAGACATAAAAGCTCCTAGGGGTTTAGAAATAACATTCTGCAAGCTATTGATATATTCTAGCATGGTTTTCTCCAATCTGGTGCCCCCCAGTGTTCGTGAGCAGGCACAGGCAAACTCCGGCCCTCCAGAAGTTTGGGACAACAATTCCTATCATCCCTGACCACTGGTCCTGTTAGGGATGATGGGAATTGTAGTCCCAACTTCTGGAGGGCCGCAGTTTGCCTATGCCTGTTCTTGAGTAAAGTTCTCATAATACTTCATCATTGGCCATGCTGGCTGAGGCTGATGAGAAATGTAGTCAAAAACATCTGTAGGGCACCAGGTTGGGGAAGGTTCTCTTAAGTGTAACAACTATCAGATTTAAAACCAGAGCATATGATGTTGAAGATAAAAGGGCTTTCATGGTAGCTGTGCCCTGAATCTGGAACTCTCCCCAAAAGGACTCACACCATGCCCCTTTTAAGTGGCTTGCTAAACCATTTTTAAAAGACTTAATGGTTACAACCTTCCTTTTAAGGACTGCTTTTCAACCCATAAATGTTAAACGGAACAACTTTTAAGTGCTAGAAACTGATTTAGTAGTTACTTTTATTCTCTGTTCTGCTTCTAGTGTTGTTATGCTGATTTAACTTTGCTATTAACCACCTTAGCTCTATCAAAAACAGTCAGGACATTAATGCTTTAAATAAAAATAACATACTTTTGCTGCTGTTCTTGTTTAAAATCATTCATTGCCCTTTTCAACTTCCTGCGTCCTTCCTCTGAGTCCGTCAACAACTACAAAATAGAGAGAAAGTTATGTTTATATATTAAGACAGAGAGGTTTGCTCACAGCAGAGGCTTTAAAAATACTAAGACATTGTAAAATAACCAAATTTAAGAAACGGGAAATGAGATAAAACCAGGACTTTTCTGCTTCAGCAAACATCACATACAACATCCTTCAACAGCTAACTAGTGAATTTATGCCAGGAATAGATCTATAATAATCCAGTTCTAGTAAGATGGGTGGGGTACAATATATTATTAATAATAATAATAATAATACTAATAATAATAATCAGCACAAAAGTGAGCTTGATCACATAATGAAATGACACTTCCACCTATCACAGCTAAACTGGAATTAACCTTCATTGAATAACAGCAGGTTGGCAGATTCCTGCTCTATAGTTGCAGGCCAACACAGAAGAGACCTTCAGCATGCTATAATGAAGGTTTCCCCAGAAAATACAGTAAGTTTCATGGACTTCCATTACATTAGTCTCTAGATGTGAGCAGAGGACTGCAGACTTTGTAAACTGGGCTGCAACTATGTTCAGTGTAATCCAATTATCAGCCAAGTGCACGATGAAACCCTTTCAGAGCTAAAACACAGGGAAAGTCTCCATCTGCAACACAATTATTCAAGCAAATTATAAGGATTTTCTTTTTCCTAGCAAAAAGCATTAGTAATAAGACTTACATTCTCGGGTTGGCTTCACGCGTTTTGATTGTCTCTGTATTCCTTTAACGTTCTTGGAAATTGTTTCTAGGTTTTTTTGGATATTAGCTTCTGTGAAAGTTAGCAAAAAATATCACCTTACACCTTCATTTCAAAACATTTACAGTCCATTCTAACAGCATAGTATTTGCTGCCCCAATT